>NC_061098.1:6543695-6566195 GCF_015104395.2 Macrobrachium nipponense
TCTACGCTTTTTCTTCCTGAATATAAACTGGGGATGCCTGTATCTTCCTGATTATAAGCTTGGGTCCCTGTATCTTCCTGATTATAAGCCTGGGGTCACTGTATCTTCCTGATTATAAGCTTGGGTCCCTGTATCTTCCTGATTATAAGCCTGGGATTCTGTATCTTCCTGATTATAAGATTGGAATCTCTGTATCATCTTGATTATAAGCTTGGAATCCCTAATCCTGGGGTGCCAGAATATATGTTTTTTTACAAGCCTGGGGATCCTGTACCTTCCTGGTATAAGCTTGGGGCCCGTGTACCTCTCTCTATCTCATCCCTGATACCTGCAACATTTCTGTATTTAAATCAGTGTCTGCAACCCCAGATTTTTTCTCTCTTTTCTGAACTTGGCCTCCCCCAGGTTTTCGTCTTCAGATTTCATCTTTCTTTTTCCGACCTTAACTCCAGGCTCTGCAAACTTCTCCTTCTTCTGGCCGCTTGGGGCTCTCCCTGAGGAAGTGCTAGTTAGGGGGGAGGGGGGGGGAGGAAAGGGGGGGGACGTTGCGTAGTAGCAGGGCCATCACCTCCTATCTATCTGAATTTTCTAAACCATTGATTTAACGTCACTGGCAGGTCCCAGGCAATCATTTTTTTTTTTAAGCATCGTCCCGTTCTTTGATATTTTGCGATTACGGATTCTTTCAATGTCTTCTTTTATTTATTTTTTTATTTTGCCCAAAGCTTTATTTATTTATTTTTTCGCCCAAAGCTTTATTTGGTCTTTTATTTATCTATTTATTTATTTTTTGCCCAAAGCTTTATTGGGTCTTTACTTTCGCTGGAACGACGTGACCAAGATTTCTCCTTTCGTCTGGAAATGCCTGACTTTATTATTCCTCTTTTATATGTGTTGCTTCTTGAGCAAGGGCGCGTTCAGTCAAGTATTTATTCATAGGTTTTTAGCCGTTTCCTTTTGCTCGTGTTTCCCTTTGCTGTTTGGTCTTGTTCGCCATTTTCGAAAACTGTTATGCGTATTACAATGTCATTTTTATAACAACGACGTCATATTTTTTTACAATGTAATCTTTTTATAACGACGTCATATTTTTTTACAATGTAATTTCTTTATAACGACGTCATATTTTTACGATGATGTTATTTTTTAAAACGACGTTAATTTTTACAATAATGTAATTTTCTATAACGACGTAATTTTTTTTACAATGATGTCATTTTTTTATGTAATTTTCTACAACGTCGTCATTTTTTTTTACAAACGCCTTCTTTTTACAATGAGGTTTTTTTACAACGTCGTCTTTTTTTCCTTTACAACGACGTCGTCTCTTTTTTCCCACGACGTCATTTTTTTCTTACCTGAACACGACGTCATCTTTCTTTTTCATTTTCGTTGCAACGTAAATTTTGTAGAACGATGTCATATCTCTCTCTCTCTCTCTCTCTCTCTCTCTCTCTCTCTCTCTCTTTCCTTTTTTTCTTTTTTTGTCTCCTACGACGCTAACGGCACAGACTGCAGTAACTTCATCCCGCGTCATTTTTACGTTACTTCGACGCATACTATTCTCCCGCGGTGGAATATTGCTCGCGGCGGGGAAGATATCGCCTGTTGTCTGTCGTATTTCGGCATTGTGGGCCATTCGCGTTTTCTGGGCACGAGAAACGCAGGGAAGGGAAATGTAATCATTTTCCTCCAAAGGACTCTCCTCCTTTTTAGTTTCGCTTACTCGGGGAGTAAGCCTACAAACTACTATGTTTTTGTTTGTTGTTGTTGTTGTTGTTGTGGGGTTAGGAAAGGTCTATGGAAGAGTCTGAAAAGGTCTGAAAAAGGTGTTAAAGACGCGGGAATTTTAGGATAGGATGTTTATGATTTATTTATTAGAATTAAAACGTAAGAAATAAATACTTTGCATGTTCAACAGTACAAAACACTTATTTCTATTAATATACAGCGTATTTATCTGAATTTTCGTTATTGAAACAACTCGCTATCTGACCGTAGATTTTAGCACGCGCCCCGAGTAAGCTGGGGGTCGGATTTCTCCTTTTTATTTGTATGCCTTCAATATTTGGAGGATGAATAATCCTGTTAATAAGAAAATACTCATGGAAACTCGTAGACTCACTATCTTAGATTTATTTTATTACTTCGAATAATTGTCTTGGGAATTTTTTATATCTTACAATAATTATCCTAGAAATAGTTCATGCAAGTTATTAATAACCAAAAAAGATTCAGCGGATTCTTGTTTAGCTTTTATGAATAAAAAAAAAGCTAAAATTTTCAATGAGTCCAAATATAATTACCTAGAAAATATAGACCAACATTCTGAAAATAAAAATAAAAAAATATAACGACCGCAAAAAAAAGCAAGATGTAAAGAATAAAAAGTCCCAAAAAATAAACGAAAAGAAAAATTTCAGCTATAAAGAAGAAAATAACGTCCCCTAAAAAATTCAGACGTAAAGAAGAAAATAACGTCCCCTAAACAATTCAGACGTAAAGAAGAAAATAACGTCCCCTAAACAATTCAGACGTAAAGAAGAAAATAACGTCCCCTAAACAATTCAGACGTAAAGAAGAAAATAACGTCCCCTAAAAAATTCAGACGTAAAGAAGAAAATAACGTCCCAAAAAAATTCAGACGCAGAGGAAAATAACGTCCCCAAAAAAGCTCAGACATAAATAGGAAAATAACGTCAAAAAAAGCTCAGACGTAAAGAAGAAAATAACGTCCCGCCCGCAAAAAATAAACAAAAGTTCAGACGTAAAGAAGAGTGAAAACGTCCTCCCCCCCTTTCCCCCTGTCAAAAAAAAAAAAAAAATTACCAGAATGTTAACAAGACCATCGTAAAAATTGGTGAGTTCTTTCTCTGGCGTCCTGAAGTCCCTAAGGACCTGCCTTTGGACAGAGACCAAGGAACAGCTTCAGTTACCGTTAGGAAAAGGATCCAATTTGTATCCTGTGGAGGAGAAGAAAAAGAGGAGGAGGAGGAGGAGGAGGAGGAGGAAGAGGAAGTCTCCCTGCAGGAGTTTTCTTATTTCGGGTTGTTTAGGTTCTTAGTTAAAATAATAATGATGATGATTTGGTGTCAATATTTTAAGTTCACTGGTTATTGTAGCATGAAATCTTTTAGATTATGTACCTGTTTTTTTTTTTTTTTTTTTTTTTTTACTTTTTCATCTTCTTCCTTCAGTCATAAAGAAAGATCTTCCATTCTGATTTTGGTTGATGTCAGCTGATGATTTGATTGACGTTAGTCGATTATCTGGATTGATGACAGCAGTTAATTTTGATTGATATCAGCAGTTAATTTTGATTGATGCCAGTCGTGATTTGGATTGATGTCAGCGATGATTTTGATTGATGTCAGGTAATTTTGATTGATGTCAGCTGATGATTTGGATTAGTGGCAACTGAAAATTTGATTGATGTCAGCTGATTGATTTGATTGACGTTAGTCGATTATTTGGATTGATATCAGCAGTTAATTTTGATTGATATCAGCAATTATTTTGATTGATATCACAGTTAATTTTTGATTGATATCATCAGTTGTTAATTTTGATTGATATCAGCCAGTTAATTTTGGTTGAAGCCAGTAGATGATTTTGATTGATGTCAGGTGATTTTGATTGATGTCAGCTGATGATTTGGATTAGTGTCACTGAAAATTTGATTGATGTCAGCTGATGATTTGATTGACGTTAGTCGATTATTTTGGATTGGATATCAGCAGTTTTTTGAATTTTTGTTTTGATATCAGCAATTAATTTTGATTGAATATCAGCAGTTAATTTTGATTGATATCATCAGTTAATTTTGATGATATCAGCAGTTAATTTTGGTTGAAGCCAGGAGATGACTTTTGATTGATGTCAGGTATTTTGATTGAGGCAGCTGATGATTTGGATTATTGTCAACTGAAAATTTTGATTGATGTCAGCTGATGATTTGATTGACGTTAGTCGATTATTTGGATTGATATCAGCAGTTAATTTTGATTGATATCAGCAATTAATTTTGATTGATATCAGCAGTTAATTTTGATTGATATCAGCAGTTAATTTTGATTGATATCAGCAGTTAATTTTGGTTGAAGCCAGTAGATTGATTTTTTGATTGATGTCAGCTGATGATTTGGATTCGTGTAAACTGAAGATTTGATTGAGTTCAGCTGATGATTTTCATGGATGACAGTTGTTGTCTGTGTTTGTTGGCGATTTAGCTACAAAGAGAGAGACTTACCTTACAGACCTTACATCTTTGTTCGGGTTGCCCAGGTCCCTCAGTGTGAGGCACCTCTAATGTCTACCAGAGAGTTGCTAGTACATCTTCCGGTATATTTTGCATCTTCCATCTTGGATGGTCTGGGATGCAGTTTAGATATTTGTCGAGCTTATTCTTAAACACATCTCGCTCACTCCTGATATATTCCTCAGTATGAGCTGGCAACGCATTGAATAGACGCTGCATTATCGATGCTGGTGCGTAGTGGATTAATGTCCTGTGTGCTTTCCTTATTTTTCCTGGTATATTTTTGGGCACTATTAATCTACCTCTGCTTGCTCTTTCTGATATTTTTAGTTCCATGATATTTTCTGCTATTCCTTCTATCTGTTTCCATGCCTGAATTATCATGTAGCGTTCTCTTCTCCTTTCCACTATATAATTTTAAGAATTGTAGTCTTTCCCAGTAGTCTAGGTCCTTAACTTCTTCTATTCTAGCTGTAAAGGACCTTTGTACACTCTCTATTTGTGCAATATCCTTTTGATAGTGTGGGTACCATATCATATTGCAATATTCAAGTGGACTACGAACATATGTTTTAATAAAGCATAATCATGTGTTCAGCTTTTCTTGTTTTTGAAGTGCCGTAACAACATTCCCATTTTTGCTTTACATTTTGCCAACAGAGGTTGCTATTTGATCATTGGCATAACATGTTCCTATTCATCATCACACCAAGGTCTTTAACTGCTTCCTTATTTGTGATGGTCTCATTATTAGGTCCCTTATATGCCATATAGCTTTCTTTCTCTGTCTCCATAATTTATTGATTCAAATTTATCAGAGTTAAATACCATCCTATTTACCTCTGCCCAATCATATACTTTGTTAAGGTCTCTTTGTAGAGCGTTCCTATCTTCATCACAAGTAATTTCTCTACTTATTCTTGTGTCATCTGCGAAACTACTCACTACCGAATCCTTAACATTATTGTCTATGTCTTCAATCATAATAACAAACAGTATTGCAGCTAACACCGTACCTTGCTGCACACCGGATATTACCTTGGCTTCATCCGATTTCTCGTCGTTTGCAATAACTATCTGTTTTCTGTTGTGTAAAAATTCTTTTAACCATCTACCTACTTTATCCACGATATTGTGTTTTCTAATTTTCTTCGCTAATATATTATGGTCTACTTTATCAAAAGCTTTTGCAAAGTCTAAATAAACCACTCTGTTTCATTTCCGCTTTTCATATTTTTGAATATGTTTTCACGGTGGACTAACAGTTGGGTTTGTGTACTTTTTCCGGGTACGAAACCATGTTGTCCTTTATTAAACAAATTATTTTTTTATTAAAATGTTTCATAATATTTTTCTTCATTACCCTTTCATACACTTTCATTATATGTGATGTTAGACTCCACAGGCTATAATTACTTGCCTCTAGTCTTGATCCACTTTTGAAAGTAGGGGTAATATACGCTAATTTGTGCTCATCATATATCTTGCCTGTATCTACACTTTGTCTTAATAATATTGCAAGTGGCTTTGCGATAGAATGAACTACTTTCTTTAACAAAATAGCAGGAATTCCATCAGGCCCTGCAGCAGCCTCCATTTTTTTAATTTCATTAATAGCCTGCACAATATCAGCTTCATTAATTTCTATGTCAGCTAAATATTCACTATTTTCATCCCTTACTTCTATATCATTATCTTCATTATCTATTCTAGGGGTGAATTCTCTCTTATATCGTTCTGCCAGTATGTTGCAAATTTCCTTTTTTTCATTCGTTAATCTCCCTTCAATTCTCAGAGGGCCTATTTCTATTCTTCTTTTATTCATCTTCTTCGCAATATGAGTATAATAGTTTGGGGTTTTTTTGCTTGATATTTAATAGGGTTTTTTCTTCCAAGTCCCGTTTTTCATTTTCTTTTGATTGTATAATCTTTTTTTCTGCATTTTCTATCTTACTTTTTAGTTCTATAACTTTCCATGCATTTTTTTCTTTTGCAAGGCCTTTTTTCCACTTTCTGATTTCTGGAACAAGATTCTTCTGTCTCTTGGTATGCATGAATGATGTTTTCTTTTCTTCTTCGGTATATATTTTTCCACTATTATCTCCAATATTTTATATAATATCTCCGTATTTACCCTTATGTCATCACTTACGAAAATGTTATCCCAATCTTTGTTTAATTCTTCATAATTTCTGACCATTTTATATTTTTACTGTAGAAGTTGTATTTTCCATATCCTTCCCACTTTTTTCATTTCTTGCTTATCTCTGTTTTCACTTGCTTTGGAATGAACTGTTTAATTCTATGACATTATGGTCTGAAATACTCGCATTATAAACTATTATTTCTTTAACATAATTCATCTTGTTCACAATACTAGGTCTAAAGTATTTTCCTTTCTTGTTGGCAGGTGATTTATTTGTTGAATGTTGTATTCTAGTAGCATATCTAATAGCTTTTCAATTGCCTCTTATCTTCTGCACTACTATTACTCTCTTTTTTATATGTAGTAAGTACAACCACAATCTCCTATTCGTTCTTTCCATTCTACGAAAGGAAAGTTGAAGTCACCAGATAGGAGAATAGTCCAGTCCTTGTGATTTCTACATATATCATCAAATTTTTCAATTATTAAGTCAAACTCTTTAGTATTAGGAGGTCTATATATTACTATGTTCATCAATTTTTCAGATTCAAATTCTACCGCTATTAGTTCACATTCTGAGTTACTATATTTCTCATATATTTTTCCTTGTTTTTTGTCTTTCCCATATATTGCGGTTCCCCCTTGATTCCTATTTTTTCTATCTGATCTATAAGTTTGGAACCCTTTTATTTGATCATCATTCCCAGTCTCTTGGGAATACCCGGGTTTCACTTATATTCAATTATATCTATTCTTTTCATTTGGGTTAGTTCTTCTAAGTACTCTATTTTTCTTTTTGAGAGAGAGAGAGAGAGAGAGAGAGAGAGAGAGAGAGAGAGAGATAGAGAGTTTTGTTATCTAGGGACCCATGTGGTAGTCCTAAAAACCGCAGAAATAAAACTGAAACGAGATCATTTCCAGTAAAGAAATATTTACGAATTTCAAATTGAAGACGTGACCTCTTTCTTTCTTCGTCATTAACTTTTTTCTCTCTTTCTTTTTTTAAGGTTCCTCCAAATTGCCACAAAATATCCAACGCTGTTTTTTTTTTTTTTGTTTTTTTTTTTTTTTGCCGCTGGGGGGATGGAGGGGGGAGATGGAGGAAATACTCGTGTTGGGCTTTTCCATTTTGCTCACTTTTTCCTGCTAGTTTACTGGGTTGTTTTGCGTGGTTATAATTGGCCCCGAAATGTCAAAGTCATCTTTAGGGACACATAAACTTGGGTTTTTATTTTTATTTGTTTTTTCCTACATATCTCTCTCTCTCTCTCTCTCTCTCTCTCTCTCTCTCTCTCTCTCTCTCTCTCTCCCTTGGTCTTTTTTTTTTCTTAATGGTCTTGAGCGTGTTTTTATTTTTATTTGTTTTTAATTCGTCGACTGTCCTTGGTATTTTTTTTTTCTTAAATTAAAGGTCTTGAGCATGTCTTTGACGTCTCCTCTCCATCTCTTTCTTTTGTCTGGGATTTATGGGTATTTTTTAAAGATCTTGAACGTGTCTTTTTCTGTTCTCCATCTCTCTGTGTCTTTGTGTCTGTTTTTTAAAGATCGTGAACGTGTTGTTTTTCTGTTTTTTTATCATTTATCTCATCTTCATCTCTCTCTGACTGGGCGTGCGTGTTTTTGTCAAGTATCTTGAACGTGCCTTAAATAACCAGCTATGCTTTCGCACGAGTTCATGTTAAAGTCGCATATAGTCCTTTGGACTCCCCTTTCATTCATTTTTCATTTTACTCCCCTGTCACCATGACAAGAAGGCCAAGCAAGTATTCGCACCAGTTAACGACCAACTCACGTTTTATCTCTTCGTTAATATTTTCATTTTTTTTTTTTTTTTTTACTGTCTTATAACGGTGACAAGAGGCCAGAGTATTTCGAAGTTTTTTTAAAATCTATTCAGTATACAAATCCTGGAACCTTCAGCTGCTGACAACCATCATAAAACACACCACAGCAAATGTTTAGGAGGTCACGCCCACTGAACCTCATTAGCGATAACGAACGAGAAATGTTAAAAATGTCAGTAGCTTCCCATAGCACAGTCCAAGAAGGAATGGTGAACAGGAACAAAAAAAAAATGGTCTCACGGAATTCATGGATGTCACGACCTTTTGGCCCTGAGTGCCAATTATTCCGAGGGGCCGATGTGGGGGTCTTTTGAAATTGAATTGGAAAGGAATATCATGTTTTTATGTCGTTCGGGCCAAGAGCTGATTCCATAACAAAGTCTGAGAAAAAAAGCGGTAGAAAAGAAATAAATGAAAATTAGGTTTCACAGAATTCACGGATGACTTCATTATTCTTTTGAAATTCAGTGGGAGAGGAATGTCATGTTTTAAGGCTTTCGATGCAAAGGGTTCGTGTGTTGACGAATTTCTTAATTAGCGGTTCTCTCTCTCTCTCTCTCTCTCTCTCTCTCTCTCTCTCTCTCTTTTATCGGTAGCGTGCTCAAGGGTCCGAGGTCTTTTGCATAGCGTGAGAGGCAGGACCTTTGCTAGACTTACTTATACTTATTTATTAAGTGACAAGTTACTTAACAAGGTTTTGCACTTATTTTACTTGCGTGGTGGGAGAGAAAGATTTTTTTAACATTACTTGTCAAGTAAGGGTTTGTAAATGGTTTATTTCGTATTATACTGCAGATTAACCAGATAATGCAGTTTGCATGCAATATGAGTTTTGTTAAGAAATATTACTGTATAACTACATGTTTTAGCACAAGCCACACAAAGTCTTTCAACTAATAACTACATGTTTTATCACAAGCCACACAAAGTCTTCCAACTAATAACTACATATTTTAGCACAAACCACACAAAGTCTTCCAAATAATAACTACATATTTTAGCACAAACCACACAAAGTCTTCCAACTAATAACTACATATTTTAGCACAAACCACACAAAGTCTTTCAACTAATGGGATGAAATGAAAGTAATATAGTGTGAAGGAAGTTCTCACATTGAGCCTTCCAACTAATTGTGTGATATACAAATAATATAATTTGATAATGATATAAAGAATTTTCTCATAAGCATGTTTACATCCATCTGTTCCCATTCGCTGCATCCAATATTGGTGACAGAAATTGAAGTCACGCATGTTCGATGTCACTCGACACTCGCTCATATTGGCACTCGTCGATTGACTTCGATCTCGCGGGAAAAGCCAAGGAAGAATTGAAGTAAAAATAGTTGAAAACGTTGTGCAGCAGGTTGCAAAAATGAGACTCGTACTTGAGACACCTTCTTCAGCTGTTACTGAAATTGAAGGCAAGGGAGAGATAAAAGAATTTCTTATGAATTTTGTAACATGTAGGTAGGTTAGTCAGTGCCAAGGCATATATGGGTTTGTATGCTCCACTGAACGTATTTGTTTTAACAATGAACTGCTCATTTATATTATCAGTAATCATAACTTTTAAAAGAGTTAAAACCCTCAACTATTTCACGACTTAGTTTAAAGATAAACATTTTATTTCCTAGTACTGAAAAATTAATTTTCCTTTATAAATGTCCTTCTACAAAAGAGTTTATGCTACAAAAATAGCGTATGATATCCAGAAGGCTACTGTGGACCGTTTTACCAGTTGTAAAAATGAAATATTAAAGTTGAAATGAAATAAAATAAAATTTGCGGGTTCGGGCTAGTCTCTCACCTTAAAAAAAAGGAAAAAAATGTTAAATGGCAATCCAGAAAGATTTTTTTTAAAGTTTATGAGTTTTTCTCTTTCATCACCCAAGTTTAGGAAGTTTGTTTCGACTTTACAGTTTGTGGTGTTGATTTTTTTTAATAGAATACATTGCCAAAAAAGAAACTAATAGTCATACATTTTTCAAATTGCTAATGCAGCGGTGGAAGAGAAGTGAAACTTTTGGGATAAAGTTTGAAATTATGTGCCGTAGCCTCAAATTTGATTTTGGCTTATAAAAGGAAAGAGTTGCGTATTAAAAAAAAGTCGTGTGAAAGGACACAATTTTGAGAGAGAGAGAGAGAGAGAGAGAGAGAGAGTTTCAAAGTGTTTGCCACGAGGACGGTAACACGAACAGTATAGAGAGACAATTTATAAGATTCTTTGTGTTTCGTAGAGAGAGAGAGAGAGAGAGAGAGAGAGAGAGAGAGAGAGAGAGAGAATCGAAGTGCATGCAATAAGGACAGAAAGACGAACAAGAGATATGTTGAAACTGGCAGACAATTTGAGTTTCTTTTTGTTTCGTAGAGAAGAGAGAGAGAGAGAGAGAGAGAGAGAGAGAGAGGAAGTGGGGGGGGGGGGGGGGGGGGGGGGTTGGGGGGGGGAGGTGATTTGCATCTTGGCTTTCTACCCACCATTTCTGAGCATAACCATTACGAAAGATAACTGAATTTATGTAGTGAATCACCTTTACCTAAAGTCGTCCATTTGGTCCCCTAATGGGTTTGAATATATACAGAGAGCAAACAGATTGCCTTAGCCAGTTTGCTCTCTCTCTCTCTCTCTCTCTCTCTCTCTCTCTCTCTCTCTCTCTCTCTCTCTGTCTCGTATTAAAAATTTCATACTATATTGAGACGGAAATGATATTCTCTCTCTCTCTCTCTCTCTCTCTCTCTCTCTCTCTCAACGAGCACTCAGTTGAAAGTGAAGAGTAAATACTGTTAATATCATTTCTGTAACTTCGGGTATCAGCTGAAGTTATATTACCTATTTGGTTACTTGCTACCTAATTAAATACACTCCCACCCCCAAAAAATAGAGCTTCTCAAATAAAAGCTATGCTAATTTATTTATCGTTTAAATAAATTGATATCTTAGCACTAGGATTTGTTCCATATGAAGAGGGAGTTAATCTTCTAAATAATAATAACAATAATAATAATAATAATAATAATAATAATAATAATAATAATAATAATAATAATAATAATAATAATAATAATAATACTCAATAATAATAATCATAAATGCATCATGCTTTGTATAATTTCTTTATTCGAAGTAGTGGCGTTGTTTTGTTTCGAAAGAAGTGCTGACTACTATATCATAATAATAATAATAATAATAATAATAATAATAATAATAATAATAATAATAATAATAATAATAATAATAATAATAATAATAATAATAATAATAATAATAATTGATAATGATCATGCTTTGTAGAATTTCCTTCTTCGAGTTAATGGCTCGGTAGTGTCCTTCCGAAAATTCACTTATAATAATAATAATAATAATAATAATAATAATAATAATAATAATAATAATAATAATAATAATAATAATAATAGTAATAATAATAATAATTATAATATCCTGGAAGAAGACCTTCATTAATACAGGTTTCATTGACAATAATGGCTATTTCAGCCGCGTTTATTTTGTTTAAAAGTTTCTCTATTCTTCTCATGACTGACTTTTCTTCTGTACCCAAGTTTTAATAGCCAACTTGAGCACAGAAGAAAAGTCTGTAATAAGGAGAATAGAAAAACTTCTACACAAAATAAACGGGGCTGAAATAGCCATTATTTTCAACAATAATAATGCAATACATTTTAGAATAAACTCTCTACCGTCATCGTGACTCCGGGACATCCCCTTCGCTTGAGAGACAAAGGTGCACTGAGAGGGAAACGAATTCGTCACCCTGACACTTCCCTCATCAGGAATCCCGAAGAGAAGAGAAGGCTTCTTTTAACAAGCAATATCGAGCGATATTGCAACATCACCTTTCATCAACTGGAGACACTCTGAACACCCCACTACCCCATCCCCCACTCCTGTCTCCTTTCTCCACCGCTCCCCCCTTAACTCCAACAAATGTCTCTGTTTCACCACCATCTCCTTTCCCCACAAACGGAGCCTTCTGATAACTTATTCCAGCTTTCCACCAAAACTGACTGGTTTTGCTCAATCTAATAACTTGCTTGCTGCTCTAGAAAGTGCAATAATACTTCACGCAGGCCATGGTATGCTGGAAGTTATGCTTGAAGCTGTTATTCACTCCTCTTCACGAGGGGAACGTACCTGTTTCTGGCTTTTGCAGAATTATTCAGGAGACAAGACCAGGAAGTCGTTGACGAAATGTTAGACTCTATCGATTGGCAAGTCTCGTACCGTCCTCCCCTCCGTGGAACCTGATTTCCAGATCATTTTTGGGGGAACGTTCGGTAAAAGTAATCTCTTGCAACTCACATGTAAAGCAGTTTCTTGAAACGCACAGTGAAAATAATTCCCGCAATGACACCAGACCTACAATGTTTTTTAAACTAGTTCCTCATTGACACCAAACCAATATTTTTTTAAGTAGTTCCTTATTGACACCAAACCTACTGTTTTTTTTAAACTAGTTCCTCATTGACACCAAACCAATAGTTTTTTAAGTAGTTCCTCATTGACACCAAACCAATATTTTTTTAAGTAGTTCCTCATTGACACCAAACCTACTGTTTTTTTTTTTAAACTAGTTCCTCATTGACACCAAACCTACAATATTTTTAGACTGGTTCCTCATTGACACCAGACCTACAATATTTTTTAGTTGAGACTAGTTCCTCATTGACAACAAACCATTATATTTTAACTAGCTCCTTATTGACACCAAACCTACTGATTTTTAAGCTAATTCCTCATTGATACCAAAACTACAATATTTATTAGACTAGTTCCGCATTGACACCAAACCTACAATATTTTTTTAACTAGTTCCTCATTGATACCAAACCTACAGTATTTTTTTAGACTAAGTCCTCTTCGAGTTCGGAAAATTCTCATTGTTTTTCCACGTAAAACATAATACCTGCATAGCTATTGATACCCTCATCGACTGCAATAACGATATTATATAAAACTACAGATAAAAAAAAAGACAATACGTAACACCACTTTGATTTCCCCCCGTTTGCAACGACGCTTTTCTGAATCGGTTTTTTCAAGAGCATTTTGTTTTACACCAGACTTTTCGGGGGCTAAATTGCGACGCTGATTCATTTACCGTTGAAGAAGGAGGGTCTTTTTTTAAAGGTATTTTAAACTCTCTGATTCTTGGTACATATTTAGAAGAGTGCTTCGCACTTTAGGTGCATCTCGGAGACTGGAGTTTTATCGTTCTCGGTCTTTTTAGTTCTGCATTGTTCAAAATATGATGCATTCCGTACTCTCTGGTTTTTACTTTTATCATTTTTCAATACTTTAAAACTGAAATGCTTTTCGATAATGTGCTTTTTTTTCTAACTTTCTAATTTTCAATATAAGTTGCGTTGTTTTGTGTTACCGACACAATTCTTGCATTTCCAGTGCTCGCGTTTTAAGGGCTCAATTCAGCTTCGATAAGCAAAGAAAACATTAAAATAAATAGTGACATTTTATGATCGGTTCAAAGACCTTTGTATATCTTTCTTTCACATATGTGGCAGTTAAATAAACATCGAACACATCACAGAAGATGACGTTTTTCTTCCCACGTGTAACCACAAAAATATAAAATGCATTGGGAAACCAAAGACTTACGTAACTGAACTGATTGATTGCTTAACAGCATAACTGTATCCTGGCGTTACGACAGCGCCTGTCGTCGATTCCTGAAAGGCTCTAGGGAGGCTTAATTCAAAGGATTAGGTTAAGCCTTAGGATAACGAAGATGAGTATCACGTCACGGCTCCTACTGAAGTTTAGAGAACAGATGCTGTTAGCTCAAGTTGATTCCTTTAGCTGAGGGAATATGGGGATATTTATAGAATTCGCTGAAGTTAATTCGGGGATATTTATAGAATTCGCTCAAGTTAATTCGGGGATATTTATAGAATCCCTGAAGTTAATTCGGGGATATTTATAGAAGTTGCTGAAGTTAATTCGGGGATATTTGTAGAAGTCGCTGAAGTTAATTCGGGGATATTTATAGAAGTCGCTGAAGTTAATTCGGGGATATTTATAGAATTCGCTGAAGTTAATTCGGGGATATTTATAGAAGTCGCTCGAGCTCATTTCTGTAGCTGATGGAATTTGGGGATATTTAGAAAATTCGCTCAAGTTAAGCTTTGATTCGCTCTCGTTTTCTCTACTATTAATTCTAATAACTTTAAGCGATTCGTCTTGAATAAAGTAAATAGCTTACATTGCAATATAGATATTAACAAGTCATTAACAAAATTCCCAAAGTGATTGGAGTAGAATAAATTGTGAGGGCACGTAATGTTCTTCGCCTTAAATTACTCTCTCTCTCTCTCTCTCTCTCTCTCTGAGTATTATATTTGCATGGACGCATGAGATAGGAAGTACTTCATCTGAAATATCTCTTCTCTCTCTCTCTCTCTCTCTCTCTCTCTCTCTCTCTCTCTGAGTATTTCCATGGGCACATGATATATCAGGTACTTTGATGAAAATCTCTCTCTCTCTCTCTCTCTCTCTCTCTCCTCTCTCTCTCTCTCTCTCTGAGTTGCATGGGCACATGAGACATGAGGTACTTTAATGAAAATAATCTCTCTCCTCTCTCTCTCTCTCTCTCTCTCTCTCTCTCTCTCTCTCTCCAGAATTAATTATCTACCGGATCTACCCGCCACAAATTTCGTCTATTTTTCCTTGGGGGGGGAGGGGGGAAACCGGACCTGAATGTTCAGTCCCCGTTTATTAAATGGAAACGTGATTGTGACGTTCGTAGAGGAATAGAATGACTCTTCAAGTCACATTTTACTTCTGGAATGTTGTTGGGAAATTCCACAGAGTAGTTAGACCTGACGTGTACTAATGTCTACAGATGCGGTGCCGTTTCGTAACCATAAATATACTATATAATCTGTTGCTCAGATTCAGTTAAAGTCCTGTAAAACTAAGTCACTTGAATTTGTGGATTTCACTGGTAACTCCCACGGAACGTTTGTGTGTTTGGATTTTTTTTCCCCCTTTTTGGAAGAGCTGATTTGTGTTTATATAGTTTGTGAATATCTAATATTGGAAGGTAGTAGCGCCTGTCTGTTTCACGTGGACATATTTATATATAAATATATAATATATATATATATATATATATATATATATATATATAGTAGTATATATATATATATATATATATATATATATATATATATATATATACGTATATAATATATATATATATATATATATGTATATATATATATATATATATATATATATATAATATATATATATATATATATATATTTATTCATATCTATCTATATATATATATATATATATATTATATATATATATATATATGTATATATGTATATATATATATATATATATATATATATATAATATATATATATATATATATATATATATGATATATATATATATATATATATATATATATATATATATATCGATATATATATATATATATCGATCTATATATATATATATATATATGTATATATATATATATATATATATCATATATATAATATATATATATATATATCTATATTATTTATATATATATATATATATTTATTTATATATATATCACAGTAGTGATATCCTAAAGCGACCAATTTCTTTCTGCTGTTCTCGAGAACCTAAGCTACATTTGTTGCCTGATTCGACCTCTTTTACCTCCAACCCGAAGAGGAAAAGGAAGCTAATTGGATGACCTTATTTTAAATGAGATCTGGAGCGGATCGTAGGTCGAGCGGAAAAAAAAATGGGGGTGGGGCGGGGGGTCCCAAGGTTCATGTTACCGTCCAATCAACTCCATTAGGGACCTGATGGGGTGGGGGGGGGGGGGGCTAGAATAAAGGGATACCGGGGCTAGGACAGGTTGGGGATTTTTATTTTTTTTGGTTGGGGTGGGCAGAGCTATTTCTGTCTTGATAGAGGTCGAAGATCATAAATATTTCTCTTTCAAAACACATTAGTATAACAATTAGATTGCAAAATATGTCATAAACGTGTCGTCAATATAACTCATACAGGGTGGGGCGCGGAGACTTCCCGAATTGAAAATTAAATAAAAACCTGTTCACACTTCACAATTCTTTTTCCTTCTTTTATGCCTTTCACACAACATGGGAGATTTACTTTTACACTGTTTGAAAGACAATATCTTTTAAATGTCCACCTCCATTGTCAATACACTGATCCAGACGACTTCGGAAGCTTTGGTCTACTCTCTCCAGCATGTTGAGCGCTATGTGACAATGCTCAGGGAGTTTTTTTTATGCCTGCTCTCATGAATATGGACCTGGATAATGACAACGTGTGGTTCCAGCAAGATGGGGCCACAGCCTACACTGCACGCATTTCATTGGGATTCCTGAGAGAAGCTTTTCCCGACCGACTGATTTCCCTGAGAGGAGACTTAAACTGGCCTGCGCGCTCACCTGATTTAGCCCCCTGTGATTATTTTCTGTGGGGATATCTCAAATCCCTGGTTTATAACGACCGTCCACAGACCCTGGAAGACCTACAGAACGCCATCCGAACTGAAATAGCCAACATACCGCTCAACATGCTGGAGAGAGTAGACCAAAGCTTCCGAAAACGTCTGATTCAGTGTATTGACAATGGAGGTGGACATTTAAAAGATATTGTCTTTAAAACAGTGTAAAAGTAAATCTCCCATGTTGTGTGAAAGGCATAAAAGAAGGATAAAGAATTGTGAAGTGTGAACAGGTTTTTATTTAATTTTCAAATCGGGAAGTTTCCGCGCCCTACACTATACATGTCACAAACATGTCAACATATCTTATGCATGTCAAAACATATCAACATATCTCATTCATGTCCCAAACATCTCGGCAACACATCTCATGCACGTCACAAACATGTTGGCAACATATCCCACACATGTTTCGAACAGGTTAACAACAAGTCAGCGACTGGAAATGGAAATCTTGAACTAACCGTTACCTATTGAATACTTGTTTGAAACGAGTTCTTGTAGGTAATGGGATTATTTAACAGGAGAGAAGGATCAGTCTGGATTTTAGAAAATTTACATATGTGTGTGTGTGTGTGTGTATGTGTGTGTGAGGATGTATGCATTATTCAGAATTTTTTTTATCCAGTTTTAGTGAAAAGGCTCTTCAACGAAGTAGTTTTTTTTATACCTTCTTCTAACGTGTTCAGAGCGCTGTTTACAGAGAGCCTGCGCTAATGACCGACTCTCTTGGGATTCCCACCCCCCCTCGTGTGCCGCGTGTGTAATTTTCCCCAAAAAGCCTTTGATGCCTCGCTCTGAAATGGCTTTATTAGGCCTAAATTAGCACTAATGGGCTGATCTCGCGCCGGGATGCATTAAGACATTTTTTTTTTCCAGGGTAAATATGGAGTGATAGATTTTTGTTTCGCACTCATATACCCACTCTGAGAGAGAAAAAGGAACAGAACTATCTCTTTTACATACAAATATCTTTGATATATATACATATTTCATATATATATATATATATATATATATATATATATGTGTGTGTGTGTGTGTGTGTGTGTGTGTGTGTGTGTGTGCGCTAAGTTACAAATGTCCTTTAATATTTTCATGTGTTTTAGCCGAAGGGGAATTTTTAGTTGATGATAATTTCTTCCTCTCGTGGATTCGAACCAGCGTTGCAGAGGTGAAATCAGGACTTCAGTGACTTACCGACTAGGCCATGGTGATGTGATCATTTATATATATATATATATATATATATATATATATATATATATATATATATATATATATATATATATATATATATATATATATATGAATAATTATCACATCAAACCGTGATCCATTTATATATCAATTCAAGCTACAAATGTCCTTTAATATCTAAATTCACTTTACCTCCCAAATGATATATTTTCATATATGTACTGAAGGGGAATTTTTTATTTTGTTGATAATAATTTCGTCCCCCCCATGGGATCGAACCACCGTCCAAGTGGACGGGGACGAAATCAGGACAGTCAGTGACGCTATCCAATCAGCCAACAGAGACGCTATAAGTTCATATCGATTCTGACCTTACAAATCACCCTCGATCTCGGTGCTTCGTAATTTAGAATCGATATGGAACCCCGTCTACCATGTTAGCCAATTCGAGCGTTTGACAAGCACGTAGCCTTTTGTTATGAATAATTATCACATCAAACCATGATCCATTTATATAGCAATTCAAGCTACAAATGTCCTTTAATATCTAAATTCACTTTACCTCCCAAATTATATATTTTCATATTTGTACCGAAGGGGAATTTTTTAGTTGATAATAATTTTGTCCCCCCATGGGATCGAACCACCGTCCAAGTGGACGGGGACGAAATCCGGACAGTCAGTGACGCTATCCAATCAGCCAACAGAGACGCTATAAGTTCATATCGATTCTGACCTTACAAATCACCCTCGATCTCGGTGCTTTCGTAATTAGAATCGATATGGAACCCCGTCTACCATGTTAGCCAATTCGAGCGTTTGACAGCACGTAGCCTTTTGTTATGAATAATTATCACATCAAACCATGATCCATTTATATAGCAATTCAAGCTACAAATGTCCTTTAATATCTAAATTCACTTTACCTCCCAAATTATATATTTTCATATTTGTACCGAAGGGGAATTTTTTAGTTTATAATAATTTTGTCCCCCCATGGGATCGAACCACCGTCCAAGTGGACGGGGACGAAATCCGGACAGTCAGTGACGCTATCCAATCAGCCAACAGAGACGCTATAAGTTCATATCGATTAGACCTTACAAATCACCCTCGATCTCGGTGCTTTCGTAATTAGAATCGATATGGAACCCCGTCTACCATGTTAGCCAATTCGAGCGTTTGACAGCACGTAGCCTTTTGTTATGAATAATTATCACATCAAACCGTGATCCATTTATATATCAATTCAAGCTACAAATGTCCTTTAATATCTAAATTCACTTTACCTCCCAAATTATATATTTTCATATATGTACCGAAGGGGAATTTTTTAGTTGATAATAATTTCGTCCCCCCATGGGATCAAACCACCGTCCAAGTGGACGGGGACGAAATCAGGAGAGTCAGTGACGCTATCCAATCAGCCAACAGAGACGCTATAAGTTCATGTCGATTCTGACCTTACAAATCACCCTCGATCTCTGTGCTTTCGTAATTAGAATCGATATGGAACCCCGTCTACCATGTTAGCCAATTCGAGCGTTTGACAGCACGTAGCCTTTTGTTATGAATAATTATCACATCAAACCGTGATCCATTTATATATCAATTCAAGCTACAAATGTCCTTTAATATCTAAATTCACTTTACCTCCCAAATGATATATTTTCATATATGTACCGAAGGGGAATTTTTTAGTTGATAATAATTTCGTCCCCCCATGGGATCGAACCACCGTCCAAGTGGACGGGGACGAAATCAGGAGAGTCAGTGACGCTATCCAATCAGCCAACAGAGACGCTATAAGTTCATATCGATTCTGACCTTATAAATCACCCTCGATCTCGGTGCTTTCGTAATTAGAATCGATATGGAACCCCGTCTACCATGTTAGCCAATTCGAGCGTTTGACAGCATGTAGCCTTTTGTTATGAATAATTATCACATCAAACCGTGATCCATTTATATATCAATTCAAGCTACAAATGTCCTTTAATATCTAAATTCACTTTACCTCCCAAATGATATATTTTCATATATGTACCGAAAGGGAATTTTTTAGTTGAAAATAATTTCGTCCCCCCATGGGATCGAACCACCGTCCAAGTGGACGGGGACGAAATCAGGACAGTCAGTGACGCTATCCAATCAGCCAACAGAGACGCTATAAGTTCATATCGATTCTGACCTTACACTATATGTATGTATGATATATATATATATATATATATATATATATATATATATACACATATATATATATATATATATATATATATATATATGTATATATATATATATATATATATATATATATATATATATAAAAGTGTATAAAATGCGCTTCATTTTTACAAATCTTTATTATTATTATTATTATTATTATTTTTATTATTATTACTAGTATTATTTTTATCATCATCATCATCATCATTGTTATTATTTTATATGAATAAATATTATATATATATATATATATATATATATATATATATATATGTATATTAAAAAGTGTATAAAATGCACTTCACTTTTAAAATTAAAATCTTTATTATTATTATTATTATTATTATTATTATTATTATTACTCCTCGAACCTTCCCGAAATATGCCATAGGGGCGGGTGCGCTGCCCCCTTGTTTGTGGAATGTGACTGCGCCTTTTGATGGGATCGAGGTCGGGAGCGTCTTTCCCCCTATTAGCATTTATATGGACGACGTAAATCTCGTGCTTTAAGGAGGACGAAGGGAGATGGCTGCATGTGCTCAGTTTAATAAGCCTTTTCATTTAATTTTTTGGTATCCCGTCAGTACAGTCCCTGAATTTCGAAATGAAAAGGGTTTAAAATGTGCTTTAATCACTGCCAAACTCAACATAATAATAATAATAATAATAATAATAATAATAAATAATAATAATAATAATAAATAATAATAATAATAATAATAATAATAATAATAAAAAGATTTAAAAATGAAGATTGCATTTTATATACTTTTATATAATGTATATGTATATTTACATATACATGTTTGAATTTCGATCACTTTTAAAGCAAAATGAAAATTAAATTAAAGAAATTTAATCATTGTGGATTCTTCTTAAAGTTCAACTTTCTTTTTTTTTATATATGAAAATTGTTGCGTAAGGGAATTATTTTGAAGAAAAACTCAGTCAATTCTTTTTTCTCTTTTTCAGGT
The DNA here is from genome assembly GCF_015104395.2 of Macrobrachium nipponense. Taxonomy (NCBI): domain Eukaryota; kingdom Metazoa; phylum Arthropoda; class Malacostraca; order Decapoda; family Palaemonidae; genus Macrobrachium; species Macrobrachium nipponense. The sequence goes on from NC_061098.1 coordinate 6,564,877, forward strand.
AAGGATGTGCTGCTGAACAAGTATTGGATATATTATGTCATAATATATAATATTTTTTTTATTTTATATATTACATATATATATTAGTATATATATTATATATTTATAGATATATCATATTATACATATAGATAAAAGATGAAAACATATATAAATATATCACATTATAATAAACAAAATATTATACAGTATATATATACATTATATTATTTTTAAATTATAAATATTATAATATATATCGATATAATATATATATATATATATAGATATATATGCATGTAACCCAATCTCAAACGAAGAGGTAAGATCACCTTTGGAAACTTATAAAACATTTGTGATGGCTTTATGATATTGTTAGACGTTAATGCTAAAGGTTTGTGAAAATGAATATTGTTTAATAATTTGAAAGAGATTGATACGTTTCTAATCGTAACTTAAAGTATTTACGACGTAACTTATATCATGCAATCTTATTAACCATGGTCGTGGTGATTGATTCTAAAGCGCAAAGTTTAAAAGTTACTTTTATAAGTCTTTTCAATGTCTCTAGTTCCTTGAACTAGAGACTATGAAGATGATGAATCATGAATGGTGAAATCGTGCACCTTCAGCTACGATGAATAACACAGGATCTCCATCGTTATGATATATTTTTTTTATTTTTTATTATAAAACTGAGATGGTTCATCAATCACCGGAACGTCGGGGAAGAAATGCTGTTCGCCTCTCTCTCTCTCTCTCTCTCTCATCCTCTCTCTCTCTCAATCTCTTCGTCTCTCTCTGTATTCAGAAAGTTGCTGAGAATTCGTCTTCCCTGCTATCATATCTTCCTTTCCAGGATACGATATATGATGTATGTGATATATATATATATATATATATATATATATATATATATATATATATATATATATATATATATATATTATATATATGTCTGTGTGTGCGCAATACGCATGTATGTATATGTACACTTTCTGTTGCTCCATTATTTCTAACTATGATGATGCTGACAGTAATAATAATAATCATCATCATCATTATCAATAGCATCATCATCATCATATAGTCCTACCCCGAAGTGATGTATTGCAACAGCTAAGCGTACAGCGTGTCAGTATGTGCGCGCGCGCGCGTTATTGTGTCCGTGTGTGTGTGTCTGTGTGTGTGTACATCGCATCTGAGGAGACATCCTCGCAGTTTGCAGCGATTTTGTAATGAAAAAATTGCAGTATTTTGTCAAATAAAATAAAAAACACGGCTTTTAGAATTGTTACGTTTTTCCAAGTTTTTTCTTTATTAAAAAAAAAAAATTTATT
>NC_061098.1:6568695-6593695 GCF_015104395.2 Macrobrachium nipponense
ATGTATGCGAAATTCGTAAAATAACTAAGTCTACGGGCATAACCAGCCCCGTTTCGGGGGCAGAACCAACTCCGTTTCAGAGAATCCCTTCTCACCCCCAACCCCCTTCGGAGTGGTGGGGATTGGGGAGGTAGGATTAAACCCCATTATAAACCATCGTAGGGGTCCCCTACTATAACCCTGCCAAGTATCATGCCCATCGGACCAGCCGTTTGCCCGTGATTGAATGACAGACGGACGGACAGACATAACGCTCATTATAGTAAGATAAGAACATTGATTCGGCTCTCGCGTTGCTACACCTAACGGTTCCAGTGCCAGGTCATTAGACCGAACAGTCATAAAAATCAAATCAAATTGTTGCTGTTATAGCTAGCAAAGGGAGATGATTACGACGTCGAAGTTGCTCCGAAGCAAGTTGAATTGCTTGCTAACTGCTCAGGTACCCCCGTTAAGTTACAGTCTCTAATGATCCTGGTCCTGAAGGCATTGCCAAACTGCGGAGTTCGCCTTTCGCAGATCGGAAGCGATGTTTGTGTGTTCGTATTAATGTAATTTCCGGAGATGCCATGTGATTGGAACTTCTTCTTCTTCAGAAGTTCCAGCGGAGAAGCAATTCATTTCTACTCAAATACTGTTCTCATTTCATTTTAATACATTTTCATCCGTTTATTAATTTATTAACTTATTTTTTTTCCTTTTTTAATAAGTTTGGGTCTCTTCTTTATGGATATCCCTTTACCTTCTCTTATTTCTTCCTAATGATCACCATATTCTTTGGAAGCTTGAATTTCAAGTCATTGGCCCCTTTTGGCTTGTTCCATATGAATAGGTTTCATCTTTTGAATAATAATAATAATAATAATAATAATAATAATAATAATAATAATAATAATAATAATAATAATAATAATAATTTCAAAATAGGTAGTGTTTACTGTTATTATTATTATTATTATTATTATTATTATTATTATTATTATTATTATTATTATTATTATTATTATTATTATTATTACTTGTTGTGGTTGTTTAGTGTTGTGATTTCAATGACCGTTACGGATAAATTTGTTTTCAAATGATGTTATTTGTTTTATTTGTTCACTGGGACGAATTTGGTAATTTTATCATCAAAGATGGTTCCCAGTATCCACACATGTAAACGAGGGGGGAGTTCGTTCTCTCTCTCTTCTCTCTCTCTCTCTCTCTCTCTCTCTCTCCTCTCTCTCTCTCTCTCTCCTTGTGGGACGTATTTGGACGAACAAATACCCCGAATTGTTCAGGTGGACAAAGGAACCACCCCTCTTTTGTTGTTTTAGTGGCTTAACTTTTTTTTTCATTCGTTTTGTCTTTTTTTTTTATTTTTTAGATTTCGACTTCCTATAAAGAAACAATTTAATGCCCATTCTCACTTTGTGTTTGCTGAGCGCATGCGCGCTGTAAGCTTCCGTTCGGGCCATTGCTTTGTTTTCTGCTTGTTTTTTTTTTTTCTTTGTGAATTGGCAGTGATTGGTGACGTCAGTTCAGGTCATTGTATTTGTTTTCTGTTTATTTATTTATTTATTTATTTATTTATTTATTTATTTATTTATTTATTTGCTGTTATTATTGATTATTAATCTAATCTGTTAATGTGTTATTTTGATAAAGTTTCTTTTCCTCAATGTTAGTATTATTATTATTATCTTTATTATCATTATTATTACTATGATAAAGAAATCCACAATGTTTCATTGCAAAAATATATTAAATATATGTCATATATTTATATGAATATATATAATATATATATATATATATATATATATATATATATATATATATATATATATATATACACACTGATATCATTCTGTATTTCTTCACCACCATTTTAGTGACACAAATTATTATTATTATTATTATTATTATTATTATTATTATTATTATTATTATTATTTAATCTCACGTTATTCATCAATTTTTTCATTTCCAAAAAAAATGTAATTCGTGGTGTCCCCTCCAATCCTTGGCGCATCTCATGAACGGTGAATGATATATATACTCGCCGCGTCAAAATCCTTATGTCTAACGTTTTCCTTCCGAGAAGAGTTGAGCCCGGAAGTTCTTGATTTCGGGTCACTGAACAATGTTCACCCCCCCCCTCCCCACCCCCCCCCCCCCCCCAACCCCCCTTCGCCCCACCCCCTTTCCCCCCCCCGCCCCCCCCCCCACCCCCCCGCTGGGTTAAACGGTCCTGGAAACTCGGGGTAAAAAATTGCTTAATGTAACGTGTGTCTCACTGTGATTAAGGCAGAGTGTTCTGCAAGATTTTCCCAAAGATTCCAAATTTTCGCTTACTCGGGGAGTAAGCCTTTCAGACCACTTCGTTGTTGTTGTTATTGTTGTTGTTGTATATGGTGGGGGGGGGGGGGTAGGAAAGGTCTGAAGGTGTTCGCGTTTAGTGAAAGATACAGGAATTTTAGGATAGGATATATATGATTTATTTATTAGATTGAAAATGGAAAAAATAAATTATGGTGCATTAGACATTTGAAACGGCCCATTAAAACACTGGTTTAAAGATAAGGACTATATTTCGTTGGACTAACATATATATATATATATATATATATATATATATATATATATATACATGTATAGATATATATATATATATATATATATATATATATACACGCACACACACGTGTGTACGTGTGTGTTTGTTGCGGTAAGTGTATGCTAGTGTATTTACGAGAGAATATTCAAGTTACTCCACCAGTCCCATGACCATAAATTGTATATAGATACATTCCGAAACCCACGTTCTCCATCTAACATAACTGTCAAGATTTCCAACCAGATAAAACGCATTAATGTTGCACCAGCTGATGAGGTATTCAGCCAGAGAGAGAGAGAGACAGAGAGCGAATAGCAACGCAAGAACAGAAAACCTATAAATAGAAGCTATGCATGAAACCGGGCACAGATACTACACCTTTTCAGCTTACCTGTGTGGTGTGTGTGGTGGTGGTATTTAAAGATCCCGGTCTCTTCTTCTTTTTTTCTTTTTTTTTCGCGCGCGCGCGCGAAGGTGCACTGAATCGCAAGCAAGTCGTCTATCAATATGCTGAGATTTGAACTTTACTTTCACATTTTATTTAAATGCATCAGTTATTGCATGGGCGTAATGTATGGGTTATTGGATGGGATAACAGAATCATTCTTTTGGCTGATTTATGGAGCTTGAGATTGAAATAGCATGAAAGAAGAGAAATAATTGAATAAAACAGAAGGGCAGACCTATTTGGCATTATATAGACTTGATTTTTAATACATTAGTCATTGCATGGAGTAATGTATGGGACATCGGATGGGGTGATGGAGAACAGTTGTCTGGACTTACGTATAGAGCTGAAGATTGACATAACTTGAAAGAAGAGAAAAAATTTGGTATATTATGAATAAGTAAAGAAACGTTATAGTATAAATAGATGTAAAGAATAATATATCTTATCAATATAAAAAATACAACTGTATAACATTAAAAAGAATTTCTAAGTATCAAATAAGCCAATAATCCTGAAAGAATAAAATAAATCAATGTAACAAAGATTGTATTTGTCTGTTCTATTAACTTATTTTACTCTTAGAGTAGAATTGCTTTATTTTCTACTTACGGATTGTATGTAATGATATGCAGTGGCAACTTGATTATTTTGGAATATTGATAAACCGTAATATTTTTCCGTGCCTACTATTAGGCGTTTTACTGTGATATATTTTTTTCTTCTTTGGTTCCAGCAAACTCATTTCTCCCCCAAATTTAGGGTTTGTTCCCCCATATTCTTTTAAAATTGATCTACTGTATTTCAACATTTCTTATTTAGTTAACTTAAGCTTTTCTGTCGTCAATATTCCATCCCATACTTTCACATATATTTGAAATTCACCTCGTGTAAACCTTCCCTTAATATCTGTATGAAAATCCTCTCGTTTTCCCCCCTAAAACAAGCTCTTTTCTCCCTATTTTCTTCCAGATTTCCCTGCACGCCTGATTCCCGCCCCCCAGACTTTCACATCCTCCCCCCACCCTATTTCTCACCACACGTCTTCTCGTTTCCCTAAAATCAAGGGATCCTTTCCCCACCCCAACACCCACCCTTTTAGAGCATCAGCATTCCGCCCATGCTGACCGAAGGAGATTTATTGGTTTAGGAGGTGATGTCCTGCCAAGGAAGGTAATTTGTTCCTGTATGCCTGAAATTTATGGAGAGAGGCTCAGCGAGATTTTGGGGACTTGTTCTAGGGAGGAAACTTTCGCGCCCCGGATGGGTTGTTGGTTTGGAGGGGAAATCTTCGTGGAAGTAAATGAACGTCGTTTTTATAATGTCATTTTCCAGTTATTCATTTTCCACGTGAGTTAATACATCTATTCTCTTAATTTTTTTTGTTAGATGTGCTTATTAGTGTATAAATGTGTGTACACTTAATTATTGCTATCTGTTGTAGATATCCGTAATTTTTCCGGAGGTATTTTAATGAATGATCGCAAATCTATTGTAGTTTTTAGTTATTTATTTCCTGCTTGAGGTCATACATATCATTTCGTGACTGTTGTTAAATGTAAAGCAAAATGTATATTATTATTATTATTATTATTATTATTATTATTATTATTATTATTATTATTATTATTATTATTATTATTAATAGTATGCTTGAGAGAAGGTCTGCATCCGAAGTACACTATTATTATTATTATTATTGTTATTATTATTATTATTATTATTATTATTATTATTATTATTATTATTATTATTATTATTATTATTATTATTATGAAGAGGCTCTATTTGTATGGAAGACTCCCACTAGGGTAATTGATTTAAAATTCAAGTTTCCAAAGAACATGGTAGTCATCTGTAAGAAGTGACACAAGGTGATAGTAAACACAGGAAGAAAAGATTATTATTATTATATTATTATATATTATTATTTTATTATTATTATTATTATATTTTATTATTTTATTATTATATTATTATTATTATTCAGAAGATGAATCCTGTTCATAATGAACAAGACCACAAAAGATGCCCATTGACTTCAAATTCAAGTTTCCAAAGACCATAGTGTTCATTTGAAAGAAGCAACAGAAGGTAATATGGAATACAGACAGAAGAGATTAGTTAGTGGACAAGAGAAAAATTAATTAATAAGTTAATAAATAAATAGATAAAAAAGTAAATAAAAATGTATGAACGTATGCAGACTGAATGCCTTGTTGCAACTGTTCTTAAACATCTTCATTTATTAATTATTTCTCATATTCCCAAATATAAATAAATGCCTGCATTTCTTCTTTACAATGTATTACGCCAATATGATGATTTAACGTTTTCCTGTAATGATATTTTTTAGACACCAATAAGATTATTTAACGTTTTCATGTAATAATATTTTTTAGACGCCAACAGGATTATTTAACGTTTCCCTATAATGATATTTATTTCGGCACATTATGATTATTCAATATGATTATTTAACGTTTTCCTGTAATGATATTCTCTAGAATATTTTTTTAGACGGCAACATGACTATTTAACGTTTCCCTGTAATGAGATTTATTTAAACATTCGATATGATTATTTAAGCTTTTGCCTGTAATGATATTTATTTAGACATTCAATATGATTATTTAACGTTTTCCTGTAATGCTATTCACTAGAATATTTCTCACCATCTGGAGTTTTTTTTCTTTTTTTCTTTTATTTTTGCCTTCAAGTTTCCGAAAACATTCAACAAACGTCAAAACTGATTGGCCTTCTCTTTGGTGGGGAACAGTTTTGTCTGTTGTTCGAGCTCTCCCATTCTTCTTTGTCTCCTGTCATCCTTTATCTTTCCACCCCCCTTTGAAGGAGTACTCTCTGACCATTCCTTGGAGGCTGTAGATCCTACGCCTCTCCTTTCCTCTTTTTTTTTTTTTTTTTTTCTTTTTTTTTAAGGGGGTGAGGGTTTGGTGGTGGGGGGGGGGGGGGGGGGGGGGTCAAGAGCCTTTTGGGCTGCTGTGTTAAATGACGAAATGGTGGTGTCAGTTGCTCCATTGTCAAAAAGTAACAAGTAGGAAATCAGAAAATACACCGAGTTTTCTATACAGCGTACAATGCTCTAGAGAAGGGGCGTGACCCCAAAACTAGAAACTAGAAATGGAAAAATGTAGAACCATTCCCCATCTAGAAAAGGGACATTAAGAATTCGATCCAAAAACTAGAATTAAAACCTAGAGCCCTTTTCCTTCTAGAGAAAAGGGCCATTACGAATTCCATCCAAAAACTAGAATTAAAAACCTAGAGCCCTTTTCCTTCTAGAGAAAAGGGCCATTACCAATTCCATCCAAAAACTAGAATTAAAAATCTAGAGCTCCTTCACTTTCTAGAGAAAGGGGCATTACGAATGCCATCCAAAAACTAGAATTAAAAATCTAGAACCCTTTCCCTTCTAGAAATAGGGGTATTACGAATTCCATCCAAAAACTAGAAATTAAAAATCTAGAACCCTTTCCCTTCTAGAGAAAGGGGCATTACGATACCCTTACCCCTCTGCTATCAGCTTGCGCCTTTCGACTCTTGTGGAAAATCTCGTTTAAAAAAAAAATTAGATCAATAAAACCCAGGAAACGCCCCCAATATTGCATCTGGGCCTCGACTTGGGCACAACAGTTGCTTTTCTGTCGTGCAACCCTATTGTTTGTTAACTTCGCACCTCCACTTCCATTCTGCAGGTCGTAAATTGCCTCTGCCTGGCTTTTTTTTCTTATTTTTTTTTTTACGTAAACGTTCCAGTTGAAAGTTTTGATTGTTATGGGAGAGGAGAGGAGATATCACTTTACGTCCGTTGTTTTCCGTGTTTGTGTCGTTTGTTAGGTAAAAGAATTCGGATTTTTTTCTTTTTGTTAATTAAAGTTTTTTTTTTCGCGTGTGTGTGTTTCTAGACAGAGGGGGAATTTGATGCTTTTTTTTCTCGCCTATTCACTTGGTAACCAAAAGTTTTGGGGTACTCGAATTTACATACATATATTTGTGTATATGTGTGAGTTTTTACGTGATTTCATATAATATATATATATAAATATATATATATATATATATATATATATATATATATATATGTGTATATGTGTATATATACATATACATATATATTAAGGTTTCCATGGTAGCCAGGATATTTTTATTTGCGTGTCAAGTTCATATATTAAGGAAACTTTTTAAATTTTCGTAATTATGTTTGCGAGGCACATTTTAATCTTATATATCACGTAACAAATCACATCATTGTTATGTATCCTTTTTTTCCCTCCCAAATTGATCGAATTCTGCCCCCTTAATTATTTAAATTTATGCCGTTTAAACTTCACCCTTTTATGTTTCTTTCCGTCGCCCTTATTAAACGTCGTTTCATAAATAAAACGAAATAAAAATCTCTGGCAAAACACCTTCGTCATCGCAGTGATATTAATCTCCATCCATTTCATGGAAATGGCAGGTTGCCAGTTAGCGCTATTTTTCCACCCCCTTTTTGTTTATTCCTCTTGGCTACGAAACCGAGGAAGATGTATCCCTCTAGTTCTCTTTCCCCCTCACTTCTGCTTTTGGCAGAATGTCTGTCTGTCTGTCAGCTGGAAGATGGAGTGATGTATATCTATTTGTTTTGGTGCCGGGCGAGGAAACCATTTAATTTCATCAGTTCAGTGTGACGAAGCAACAATACCATTTCGTTCTGTCTGTTGGGCTTGATGCATTTGTCCAGTCAAAAGCATCTTTTTTTCCACAGGTGCAATTAAAAGATTCCTTTCCAATTTATCTGTAGAGCTAGGTCCTAAGAACAGATGTTCATCTGTTGAGCTAAGTCCTAAGAACAGATGTTCATCAGTTGAGCTAGGTCCTAAGAACAGATGTTCATCTGTTGAGCTAGGTCCTAAGAACAGATGTTCATCTGTTGAGCTAGGTCCTAAGAACAGATGTTCATCTGTTGAGCTAGGCCCTTAGAAAACAAAAAAAAAAATGTTCATCTGTTGAGCTAGGTCCTAAGAACAGATGTTCATCTGTTGAGCTAGGTCCTAAGAACAGATTTCATCTGTTGAGCTAGGTCGTAAGAACAGATGTTCATCTGTTGAGTTAGGTCCTAAGAAGAGATGTTCATCTGTTGAGTTAGGTCCTAATAACAGATGTTCATCTGTTGAGTTAGGTCCTAATAACAGATGTTCATCTGTTGAGTTAGGTCCTAATAACAAATGTTCATCTGTTGAGTTAGGTCCTAATAACAGATGTTCATCTGTTGAGTTAGGTGCTAATAACAGATGTTCATCTGTTGAGCTAGGTCCTAAGAACAGATTTCATCTGTTGAGCTAGGTCCTAAGAACAGATGTTCATCTGTTGAGCTAGGTCCTAAGAACAGATGTTCATCTGTTGAGCTAGGTCCTAAGAACAGATGTTCATCTGTTGAGCTAAGTCCTAATAACAGATGTTCATCTGTTGAGCTAGGTCCTAAGAACAAATTTCATCTGTTGAGCTAGGTCCTAAAAACAGATTTCATCTGTTGAGCCAGGTCCTAAAAACAGATGTTCATCTGTTGAGCTAGGTCCTAAGAACATGTTTCATCTGTAGAGCTAGTCAGATGTTCATCTGTTGAGCTAGGTCCTAAGAACAGATGTTTCATCTTTGAGCTCCGGTCCCTAAACAGATGTTCATCTGAGCTAGTCCTAAGAACAGATTCATCGTTGAGTTAGGTCCTAATAACAGATGTTCATGGTTGAGGCTAGTCTTTAGACCCACAAAATGTTCATCTTTTGTTGAAAACTATGTCTAAGAACAGATGTTCATCTGTTGAGTCCTACGTCCTGAGACCCAGAGTTCATCTGTTTGAGCTGGTCTAAGAACAGATTTCATCTGTTGAGCTAGTCCTAAGAGATGTTCTCTGTGAGCTGGTCCTAAGAACAAGAATGTTCATCTGTTGAGCGAAAAACTTTAGTTGTCAGATGTTCATCTGTTGACTAGGTCCTAAGAACAATGTTCATCTGTTGAGCAGTCCTAACAGATTTCATCTTGAGCAGTCCTAACGATGTTCATCTGAGCTAGGTCCTAAGAACAGATTTATCTGTTGAGCTAGGTCCTAGAACAGATTGCTTCATCTGTTAGAGCTAGGTCCTAAGACAGATGTTCATCTGTTGAGCTAGGTCCTAAGAACATGTTCATCTGTTGAGCTAGGTCCCTGAACGATTCATCTGAGCTGTCCTAAGAAACAGATTCATCTGTTGAGCTAGGTCCTAAGAACAGATGTTCATCTGTTGAGCTAGGTCCTAAGAACAGATGTTCATCTGTTGAGCTACGTCCTGAGAACAGATGTTCATCTGTTGAGCTAGGTCCTAAGAACAGATGTTCATCTGTTGAGCTAGGTCCTAAGAACAGATGTTCATCTGTTGAGCTAGGTCCTAAGAACAGATGTTCATCTGTTGAGCTAGGTCCTAATCATGTTCTCTGTTGACTAGTCTAGACATCTGTTCATCTGCTTGAGCTAGGTCCTAGAAAAACAGATTTCATCTGTGAGCTAGGTCCTAAGCAGATGTTCATCGTGAGCTAAGTCCTAAAAACAAGATGTTCATCTGTTGAGCTAGGTCCTAAAAACAGATGTTTATCTTGAGCTAGGTCCTAGAACAGAGTCATCGTTAGCTACTCCTAAGAAACGATGTTCATCTGTTGAGCTAGTCCTAGAAACAGATGTTCGTTGAAGCTAGTCCCTAACAGATGTTCATCTGTTAGCAGTCCTAGAACATGTTCATCTGTGAGCAGGTCCTAACAGATTTCATCTTGAGCTGTCCTTAGAACAGATGTTCATCGTTGAGCTAGGTCCTAAGAACAGATGTTCATCTGTGAGCTAGGTCCTTAACGATGTTTCATCTGTTGAGCTAGTCCTTAAGAACAGATGTTATCTGTTGAGCTAGTCCTGAAAGATACTGTTGCATCCTGAGAGACGTCTAAGAACCACATGTTCATCTTGTAGAGCAGAGATGAACAGATGTTCATCTGTTGCTAGGTCCTAAAAGGACAGATGCATTCTGTTGATAGTCCTAAGAACTGTTCATCTGCTAGGCCCTAAAAACGTCAAGAACAGCTGTTCATCTGTGAGCTAGGTCCTGGACCAGGAAGAAACATGTTGAGCTAGGTCCTAAAGAACAGATGTTATCGTGAGCTTGTCCTAAAACAGATGTTCATCTGTTGAGTAGGTCCTGACAGATGTTCATCTGTTTGAGTTAGTCCTAGAACAGATGTTCATCTGTGAAGCTTACTCCCTAAGAACAGATGTTCATTCTGTTGAGCTAGTCCTAAGAACATGTTCATCTGTTGAGCAGTCCCTAAAAACGATTCTCTGTGAGCTCAGGTTCCTAAGGTAACAGATGTTCATCTGTTGAGCTAGTCCTAACAGATGTTCATGTGAGCTAGGTCCTTAGAACAGATGTTCATCTGTTGAGCTAGGTCCTAGAACCGATGTTCATTTCTGTTGAGCTTGTTCTAGAAACCCGATTCTCTGTTGAGCTAGTCCTAAGAACAGATGTTCATCTGTTGAGCTAAGTCCCTAAGAACAAATGTTCATCTGTTGACTAGGTCCTAAAAACCATTTCAATCTGTTGAGTAGTCCTAAGAACAGATTTCATCTTGAGCTAGGTCCTAGAACAGATGTTCATCTGTTGAGCTAGGTCCTAAGAGATGTTCATCTGTTGAGTAGGTCCTTAGAACAGATGTTCATCGTTGACTAGGTCCCTTAAGAACAGATGTTCATCTGTTGAGCAGTCCTAAGGCAAATAATTCTGTTGAGCTAAGTCCTAAGAACAAATGTTCATCTTTTGTTAGCTAAGTCCCCTAAGAACAAATGTTTTCATGCTGTTGAGCTAAAGTCCTAAGAACCAAATGTTCATCTGTTGAGCTAAGTCCCTAAGACCAAATGTTCATCTGTTTGAGGCTAAGTCCTAAGAACGAAATGTTCTATTGTTGAGCTAAGTCCCCCTAAGAAAACGAAAGTGTTCATCTGTTGAGCTAAGGTCCTAAAGAACTAAATGATTTCATCTGTTGAGCTAGGTCCTAAAAACAAGATTTTCATCTGTTGCTAGGTCCCCTTAAAACAGATGTTCATCTGTTTTGAGCTAGGTCCTAAGAACAGAATGTTCAATCTGTTGAGCTAAGTCCAAGAAAACAAATGTTCATCTGTTTGAGCTAAGGTCCCTAAAAACAGAATGTTCATCTGTTGAGCTAGGTCCTAAGAACAGAATGTTCCATCTGTAGAGCATAGGTCCCTAAAAACCAGATTTCATCTTGTTTGAAGCCAGGTCCCTAAAGAACAGAATGTTCAATCTGTTGAGGCTAGGTCCCTTAAGGAACAGTATGTTGTTTCATTTCTGTAGAGCTTGGGGTCCCCTAAAAACAGATGTTCATCTGTTGAAGCTAGGTCCCCTAAGAACAGATGTTCATCTGTGTTGAGCTACGTCCTGAGAACAAATGATGTTCATCTGTTGAGCTAGGTTCCTAAAAGAACAGATGTTCATCTGTTGAAGCTGAAGGTACCTAAAAAACAGATGTTCCATCTGTTTGAGCTAGGTCCTAAGAACAGATGTTTCATCTGTATTGAAGCTACGGTCCTGAGAACAGAAATGTTCATCTGTTAGAGCTAGGGTCCTAAGAACAGATGTTTCCATCTGTTGAGCTAGGTCCTTAGACAAAGATGTTCATACTGTTGAGCTAGGTCCCTAAAACAAACAAGAACAATTCCATTCATCTGTTGAGCTACGTCCTGAAGAAACATATGTTTCATCTGTTGAGGCTAGGTTCCTAAAACAACGATTTCATCTGTTTGAGCTAGGTCCTAACGAACAGATGTTTCATCTGTTGAGCCTGACGTTTCCTGAGGTAAACAGAATGTTCATTCCATCGGTGTTGGAGCTGAGGGTCCTAAGAAAACGATTATTTCATCTGTTGAGGCTAGGGTCCTAAGAAACAGATGTTTCATCTGTTTGAGCTTTAGGTCCTAAGAACACGGTGTTCATCTGTTTGAGCTAAGTCCCTAAGAACCAGATGATGTTCATTTTGTTGAGTCTAGGTCCCCCTAAGAACAGATGTTTCATCTTGTTGTTGAGGCTATGGTTCCTAAGAAAAACCGATGTTTTCAATCTGTTGAGCTAGGTCCTAAGAACAGATGTTCATCTGTTGAGCTAGGTCCTAAAAACAGATGGCTAAGCTTTGCTCGAGTCAAGTATGCACATTAGATGGAATTTTGAAAACTTTCAATACAAAGTAAAAAGTTTGGTCATTTAAGAATGCAGTTGACAGACCTATCGGTTATTTGTAATATTTGTCCGGTCCTCTTTTCACTTACTTTGTTGTTGTTGTTCTTGTTGGGGGGTAAGGAAGCCTAAATATGGTCTGAAAAAGGTGTTTCGCGTTGAGTTAAAGATTCAGGAATTATAGGATAGGATATTTATGATTTATTTATTAGAATAGAAATGTAAGAAATAAACAATATGCATGTTAAACAGTACAGAACAATTAATTTTTATAAGGTATATCGACATAGTCTCTGAAAAAAGTACAAAACTTTAGAAACGAATAAAAGAAAAAAGAGAAAGTTTGCATACCTCTGCCAATGTCAAACCTATGCAAAGCAGACATTCTATTTGACCAGAAGCATTTAACTTTTGGGATCCAAACGAATTCTTAAAAGCTCAGAGGAGATGTAACCTTCAGTCATATTTTTTTCCTACAGAAATATGGATTTGATCTGGCTGCCGAAATCTACGGTAATGGCGCATAGAGTTTCATTTTCATTCAAGTCACGAGACTCATGTTGTCAAATTTGCTTCCAGTTAACTGACGAAAAAACAAACTAATATAAAAAGAAATATATGACCTGAGGTTTAAGTGAGAATTTAAAACGTTAGTCCGAAAATTAAGCCCAAAATTGGGGCATCCAACTCGATTTTACTTAGGGGGAGAACGAACATTGATTCTGTAATGGCGTCAACCCATCGTTAACTTTTTATAGCTGCGTAGACTGTGGGGATTATAAGCTGGGCCTATAGTGTGGGAATTAACCTTCGCCCATACTATGGGAATTCAACTTGGCCCATACTGTGGGAATTAACCTTGACTTGTATTGTGGGAATTCAACTTGGTTTATACTGTGGGGATAAACTTTGCCTGTGCGGTGGGAATTAAAGTGAGTAAATTTAGTTTATTTTTCCCAAATTTACATTGTCAAACAATTCACAGTGACATAGTAATGTATCAAGTATTTGAAAAAAAAAATCTGTATATTATTTTCATGAGTTTATACTTTCATCCTACAGAATATGTATACAAATCTTAACGCAGCTGCCTATCAGAGCAAATTATCCGTCACATTTTACCTTCACTTACGAAAATTTATTGTTGATTTTTGTTTACAGAAAGAAATTTCGCGGTGTTGACATGGCAAGTAACCGATCCACCTTACCTTGTATGCCCTTCGAGTTATTATTTACACAATATTTTTTTCCCAGGTTTATCTTTGGAAACAAACTTACCCGCCCTGCGCGATGGTAAACTGTCAAGTTCTGATACTTTGTTTGCTTAACAACTCTCTCTCTCTCTCTCTCTCTCTCTCTCTCTCTCATATGTCTTTTTAAGTCCTAGGTATACCGTATAAGAATACTTAATACCTGTTTTCTCTCTCTCTCTCTCTCTCTCTCTCTCTCTCTCTCTCTCTCTCTCTCTCATATTTAACTTTGTGTCCTAGTTAAACTGTGAAAAAAAAAACTTTAAAACAATTTCTTGTCGTAAATGCAATGGCTTTTGCATTTTGAAATATGTTAGCATTGCAAGATTAATAAAAGATTAAGTTAGGTCAGGTCAGGACAGGTCAGGGTCGTGCCTTTGTAACTGATTATCTTATTCTTTGTAAATCCTGACAAATCACATTTGCCGATGGAAGTGATGTGCAAGATGATAAAGAAATTAAAACCATAAATGTAAAAGAAAACTGGATGTTTTATTATAAGTAGATGTCGAGGCAACTCAGTATTCCCATTTTCTATTCAACCAAGCAAAGGAAAACGGGAAACAGTTGCTGCAGTTGTCGTGACATTCACATTTCTCTTTATATGCTGAACGTCGTCACAGTTATAGTAAGTTTATATAGTTAATAAAACATAAAGGAGGTGGGGAAGATTCATTTCCCGTTTGTGTTTGTCTGTTGAAGGAGAGAGAGAGAGAGAGAGAGAGAGAGAGAGAGAGAGAGTAAAATTTCTCTTTCGACTTATACCTATAGCAGCGAAAAGTATACAAGAGATGGTAAAATTTACTCTATATATCTTTATGCGTCACACGGTTTATTCTTCCGCTGTTCCCTCAGGCGAAAGGGGAAATGACGGAACTTTGCCTGCTGGATTAAAAAAAATATTAATAAAAGAATATATATATAAAAATATTGTCTGAAGATACAGTTACGTTCTGATGATTTTCTTGCCTACAGCTTGCCTGTGTTTTTTTTTTGTTTTTTTTTTTTAATAAAAGGAATAAAAATAAAGCTGCCCTTGGCAAAAACATGTTATAAGATAGTCAGTAATATTATTTTATTCTATTTTATTATTTTTTTTATTTTTGCCTGTGAGTTCTTCTTTGTAATTCCTGAGGAAATGATTGAAAACAAAGTTGCCCATGGCAAAATATATGTTTAAATGTGTGTGTTTGTTTGTGTGTTGTTTTTTTTCTTTCTTTGCGTGTTTTTTTTTTTTTTTTTTTTTTTGCTTCTCAGTCATATTATTTATTTTTTTGGGGGGATGTCAACCATGTTTTTGCTTTTTTTTATATTTTTTTTTTAATTAAGAAAACAGTTATGAATTTGTCCTTCAAGATATTTCTACATCGACTTAATATCAGCGTCGCCCGATCTCTTACGTTTAGAGGAAGTTTGACGGACAATCGAATATTCTCGTTGCAACAAAATCATTTCCAGTTTTAAATCGAGGTGACTTTTGCGCCAAATGTTAAGAGTGAGAGAAGCTGAGTTCCCTGACTGATGACGCTTTGCTTTGGGATTGTGGTTTGCGTCAAAATAATTAATTTTTAATCTTTTACTTTTATTTGTGATACTAGTTCTCTCTCTCTCTCTCTCTCAATCTCTCTCTCTCTCATCATCTCTCTCTCTCTCTCTCTCTCTCTCTCATTTTGTGTCCTTTTTGAACCGTACAAAATACCTAAACCACCTCGTCTCTCTCTCTCTCTCTCTCGTCTCTCTCTCTCTCTCTCTCTCTCTCTCTCTCTCTCTCTTATACATATAAAAAGAGAGTAATAGTAGTGCAGAAGATAATAGGCAATTCGAAAGCTATTAGATATGCTACTAGAATACAACATTCAACAAATAAATCACCTGCCACAAGAAAGGAAAATACTTTAGACCTAGTATTTGTGAACGAGATGAATTATGTTAAAGAAATAATAGTTTATAATGCGAGTATTTCAGACCATAATGTCATAGAATTAACAGTTCATTCCAAAGCAAGTGAAAACAGAGATAAGCAAGAAATGAAAAAGTGGGAAGGATATGGAAAATACAACTTCTACAGTAAAAATATAAAATGGTCAGAATAAAATGAAGAATTAAACAAGATTGGGATAACATTTTCGTAAGCGATGACATAAGGGTAAATACGGAGATATTATATAAAATATTAGAGAAAATAGTGGATATATATACCGAAGAAGAAAAGTAAACATCATTCATGCATACCAAGAGACAGAAGATCTTGTTCCAGAAAATCAGAAAGTGGAAAAAAAGGTCTTGCAAAAGAAAAAAATGCATGGAAAGTTATAGAACTAAAAAGTAAGATAGAAAATGCAGAACAAAAGATTATACAATCAAAAGAAAATGAAAAACGGACTTGGAAGAAAAAAACCCTATTAAATATCAAGCAAAACCCCAAACTATTATACTCATATGCGAAGAAGATGAATAAAAGAAGAATTGAAATAGGCCCTCTAAGAATTGAAGGGAGATTAACGAATGAAAAAAAGGAAATTAGCAACATACTGGCAGAACGTATAAGAGAGAATTCACCCCCTAGAATAGATAATGAAGATAATGATATAGAAGTAAGGGACTAAAATAGTGAATATTTAGCTGACATAGAAATTAATGAAGCTGATATTGTGCAGGCAATTAATGAAATTAAAAATGGAGCTGCTGCAGGCCTGATGGAGTCCCTGCTATTTTGTTAAAGAAAGTAGTTCATTCGATCGCAAAGCTACTTGCAATATTATTAAGACAAAGTGTAGATACAGGCAAGATTTATGATGAGCATAATTAGCATATATCACCCCTACTTTCAAAAGTGGATCAAGACTAGAGGCAAGTAATTATAGGCCTGTGAGTCTAAACATCACATATTATGAAAGTGTATGAAAGGGTAATGAAGAAAAATATTATGAAACATTTAATAAAAAATAATTTGTTTAATATAGGACAACACGGTTTCGTACCCGGAAAAAAGTACACAAACCCAACTGTTAGTCCACCGTGAGAACATATTCAAAAATATGAAAAGCGGAAATGAAACAGAATTGGTCTATCTAGACTTTGCAAAAGCTTTTGACAAAGTAGACCATAATATATTAGCAAGAAAATTAGAAAACACAATATCGTAGATAAAGTAGGAAGATGGTTAAAAGAATTTTTACACAACAGAAAACAGATAGTTATTGCAAACGATGAGAAATCGGATGAAACCAAGGTAATATCCGGTGTGCCACAAGGTACGGTGTTAGCTGCAATACTGTTTGTTATTATGATTGAAGACATAGACAGTAATGTTAAGGATTCGGTAGTGAGTAGTTTCGCTGATGGACACAAGAATAAGTAGAGAAATTACTTGTGATGAAGATAGGAACGCTCTACCAAAGAGACCTTAACAAAGTATATGATTGGGCAGAGGAAAATAGGATGGTATTTAACTCTGATAAATTTGAATCAATAAATTATGGAGACAGAGAAGGAAAGCTATATGCATATAGGGGACCTAATAATGATACAATCACAAATAAGGAAGCAGTTAAAGACCTTGGTGTGATGATGAATAGGAACATGTTATGCAATGATCAAATAGCAATTCTTTTGGCAAAATGTAAAGCAAAAATGGGAATGTTTGTTACGGCACTTCAAACAGAAAAGCTGAACACATGATTATGCTTTATAAAACATATGTTCGTAGTCCACTTGAATATTGCAATATGATATGGTACCCAACACTATCAAAAGGATATTGCACAAATAGAGAGTGTACAAAGGTCCTTTACAGCTAGAATAGAAGAAGTTAAGGACCTTGACTACTGGGAAAGACTACAATCCTTAAAATTATATAGTCTAGAAAGGAGAAGAGAACGCTACATGATAATTCAGGCATGGAAAACAGATAGAGGAATAACAGAAAATATCATGGAACTAAAAATATCAGAAAGAGCAAGCAGAGGTAGATTAGTAGTGCCCAAACAATACCAGGAAAAATAAGGAAAGCACACAGGACATTAATCCACTACGCACCAGCATCGATAATGCAGCGTCTATCAATGCGTTGCCAGCTCATCTGAGGGATATATCAGGAGTGAGCGTAGAGTGTTTAAGAATAAGCTCGACAAATATCTAAACTGCATCCCAGACCATCCAAGATTGGAAGATGAAAATATACCGGAAGATGTACTAGCAACTCTCTGGTAGACATTAGAGGTGCCTCACACTGAGGGACCTGGGGCAACCCGAACGAACTGTAAGGTCTGTAAGGGTAAGGTAAGGTCTCTCTCTCTCTCTCTCTCTCATATTTCATTTTGTGTACTAGTTAATAAGTACAGTAATACTACAAAACATCTCTCTCTCTCTATCTCTCTCTCTCTCTCTCTCTCTCTCCCTCATTGCTCCTCTCTCTCTCTCTCTCTCTCTCTCTCTCTCTCTCTCTCTCTCTCTCTCTCTTTCTTGTTCTGTCAATCATGACATACTTGCCATTTTAGCTTTGTTCCCATTACCTCCTTTTCCTCGTCGAATAATTAGATATCAGAATTCTCTTCATTTACATTTCGGGAGCATAACGGTTCATATCAAGGCTTCATTTCGTGTCCCTGGCAATTATCCCTGGCAATTATTATCATCTGAATAATCGCGTTACGGCCCCAGCGGAAAAGAAGGAGATTGTCACTCGTAATAGTATTTTCTTTCTCTGATAAGTCATTTTGTTTTTAATTTGAGGGAGTGGGGAGGGGAAGGGAAGGGGAGGAGAGGGAGAGAGGGTGGACGAGTGGTAAGATACAAGGAAGGGAGTAGGTGGAGATGAGAATGAAGTAATTGGGCGTTAAGGATGGATTTGCATTCAGATTTTTTTTTTTTTTTTTTTTTTTTTTTTGTGCCCGTATTTGAAACGCGTCTTTAATCTTATTGTTGGAGAGGGAATCTTTTTACTGGAAAGAAAATCCTTGTTATCGAGATGGGAATATTTTTCACGAAAGTGAATCTCTAGAGCTTTGTATTTATTGGAAAGAGAATCTTTTTACTCGAAAGAGAATCCTTGTTATCGAAAGGGAATCTTTTTATTCGAAAGAGAATATTTCTTTGTATTCGAAGGAGAATCGTTTTACTCGAAGGAGAATCTTTTTACCCGAAAGACAATCCTTGTTATCGAAAGGGAATATTTTTACTCCAAAAAGAATCATTTTTTGTATTCTAGGGAGCATCGATTTGCTCGAAAGAGAATTTTTCGAAAGGAAACCTGTTTACTCGAAAGAGAATCAGTTTATTCGAAAGGGAATCTTTTTACTCGAAAGAGAATCTTTGTATTCGGAAGGGAGTGTTTTTATTCGAAATGGAATCTTTTTACTCAAAAGAGAATCTATTCACTTGAAAGAGACTCTTTATATTCGAAAGAGAATCTTTTTAGTCGAAAGAGAATCTTTTTATTCGAAAGAGAATCGTTATATTCGAAAGAGAATCTTTTTATTCGAAAGAGACTCTTTATATTCGAAAGAGAATCTTTATATTCGAAGGATAATCTTTTTACTCGAAAGAGAATCTTTTTAGTCGAAGGAGAATCGTTATATTCGAAAGAGACTCTTTATATTCGAAAGAGAATCTTTATATTCGAAGGATAATCTTTTTACTCGAAAGAGAATCTTTTTAGTCGAAGGAGAATCTTTATATTCGAAAGAGAATCTTTTTAGTCGAAAGAGAATCTTTTTATTCGAAAGAGAATCTTTATGTTCGAAAGAGAATCTTTTTATTCGAAAGAGAATCTTTTTACTCGAAAGAAAATCTTTTTATTCCAAAGAGAATCTTTTTAGTCGAAGAGAATCTTTATATTCGAAGGAGAATCTTTGTTTTTAAAAGATACTTGATACCTCTCAGAATTTCGAAGAAATTTCAGCTCGTAGAGATGTCTTCGCATTTGTTTCGCTACGTCGCCTTATCGGCCTTACGGTGATACATATACATACATATATATATATATATATATATATATATATAATATATATATATATATATATATATATATATATATATATATATATATATATTATAAAATATTATAAAGTTACCATTTCGTTGAATGTCTGAACCCGGAGCGTTTCCTTGAGTAACCCTGAATGAGAGAAGGCATCCGTAGGAGCGCATCTTTTCAGAAGTCATCCCGGTAAATACTAACCTACCACCCACCCACCCTGCGAACCCTGAACCCTTGCAACCCTAAAAGAAAAAATAAAAATCGAAGGGTGTTGGGAGGAGGAGGAGGAGGAGGAGGGGGTAGGGGGAAAGGGTGGCGGTTGGTGAGAGAGAGAGAGAGGTGAGAGAGAGAGAGAGACGAGAGAAATAAAATGCGGCCGTTGCTTCTTATTCATGAACGTCTGCTAGTTTTTTTTTTTTGCCTCCTAAAGTTGAATTCGAAGAAGAGAGAAGAGAAGAAGAAGAAGAAGAGGAGGAGGAGGAGGAGGAGGAAGTTTGGAATGGAGATTGATGTGTGGAGGAAGTTGAAAGGGAAGACGTTTTAATGGGGGTGTTTTTTTTCTCAACAGCACTGGACTTGCAGATGGGTTGCAAGGGTTCTGGAAGTCCCGGCTATCCGAATTTTCCATTTCAGTGAACCACACTTGAATCAGTTTGCGTCGGAATCCGATGACATACCGGACAGGGGAAAAGAGTAGCATGTTATGTCGTAGCTGTACATTGTTATTAAGGATGCTTATTACGTTTTATGTGGAGTTTTATTTCTGAAATTCTTATATCCTTCTTTAAAAGACATAAAAACTCTGGGCAAACATTTTTGGGAGATACTTGTTTGAATACAGTTTTATATTTCGCGGCGTCTTTCTACCTTAATTTTATACCATTATTTTTCATCATCTCTTTCATTTCTTGAAGCATTTATCTATTAATTTAGATTTATTTAATTAATCCAATTATTTATTTGATTAATTATGTATTTATTTTTATTTAGATTTATTTAATTATTGATTAAATTATCGATTTGATTATTAATGTATTTATTTGTTTATCTTGCAGGTACGTTTGGAGGAGTGGTATGAAACAGTTGACAGATTTTAGAAGGTTAGTGGCTAAATTATGACCTAATAACTCAATTATATATCTAAAAATAATTTTGTGCTGGAATTATATCGCTACTTTCCAATTCCGTCTTTGTTCAGATTCCGATCTCTCTCTCTCTCTCTCTCTCTCTCTCTCTCTCTCTCTCTCTCTCTCTCTCTCCTCCTTCACATATATTTACAATCATTGACAAGAATCATATCGTTTACTTTCCAATTCTGTCTTCATTCTGAGGACGATCTATCCTCTCTCTCTCTCTCTCTCTCTCTCCGAACTCTCTCTCTCTCTCTCTCTCTCTCTCTCTCTCTCTCTCCTTCCATTTTAAACCCCAGTTAACACCGATTTACAATTCTCACTCGCGCCTCGCTTTGGAAGACCCGGGAGCGGGCGGCTTGTCCCGGGCTTGTCCCGTGCTGGTCCCGTGCTGGTCCCGGGCTGCTCCCGGGCCAGGACTTATCGGATCCTGATAGTTTGCCTTCGTTTCCAGTGGATCTGTAGTGCTTTAGATCGCTTTCCGGGGACGTCGTTGAGTGACGCCCCGACGACAAGGATTTTCCTTATCCTCTTTGAAATCCTTTCGGTCTCTCTCTCTCTCTCTCTCTCTCTCTCTCTCTCTCTCTCTTTCTCACAACTCGATGAATCCGACAAATGACAGTTGCAGATGAGGTCTGCATGCACTTGTAGCTTATAGGTGTCCCAGTGAGAGGGTTTTTGGCTTCACTTAAATGTCCTAAAATTAGGCTTTCGGCTTTAATTTAGCTTAGGTGTTCCAAAAAGAGGGTTTTGACGTCGCTTAAATATCCCACAAAGAGGTTTTTGGCTTTAATTTAATACCGAAAAAGAGACTGGCTTCACTTACCTTTCCCAGAGAGAGGATTTTGGCTTTACTTAAATGTCCTAAAAAGACTTTTGGCTTCAATTAATGTTAATAAAAAGAAACTGACTTCACTTAGGTGTGCAGAGAGAGGATTTTGGCTTCGCTTAAGTGTCCAAGAAGACTTATTGTTTCGCTTGAATTTTCCAATGAGAGGGTTTAGACTTCACTTTAATGTCCCAAAACGAGGATTTTGGCTTAACTTTAATGTCCAAAAAGAGGGTTCTTGGCTTCATTTAAATTTGCCAAAAAGAGGCTTTTAGCTACACTTAAATGTAAAAAAACAAAAAAAAAAAAAAAAAAAAAAAACTGGCTTCACTTAAATGTCCAAAAAAGAGACTTGGTTTGGCTTAAATGTCCAAACAAAAAAGACTTTTGGCTTCATTTAAATGTTAAAAATGAGGATTTTGGCTTCATTAATGTCCCAAAAAAAGAGGCGTTTTAGCTACAGTAAATGTAAAAAAAAAAACATTTGGCTTCACTTAAATGTCCAAAAAAAGAGACTTGGTTGGCTTAAATGTCCAAAACATAAAAGACTTTTGGCTTCACTTATATGTTCAAAAATAGGATTTTGGCTTCATTTAATGTCCCAAAAAGAGGCTTTTAGCTACAGTTAAATGTAAAAAAAAAAAAAAACTTTTGGCTTCACTTAAATGTCCAAACAAAAGGCCTCTTGTCAGTTTTACCTTTACAAGACTGACTTCCCCCCCCTACTTCCCCCCCATCTACTCTCTCTCTCTCTCTCCTCTCTCTCTCTCTCTCTCTCTCTCTCTCTCTCTCTCTCAAGAAACCACGGAAAATTCTTGCGTAATAAAAAAAAAATATATAAAAAAAAAGATCTCAAGTGGGGTATAAGACCTCGCCTTGAGGGAGTCTTAGGCGTGTTTATTGATCTAAGTAGAGCTTTTATGAGATAGTAAACACGACCATCACTGAACTATCGGGACGTAATTTGGATCCTAACGTGTATTTTTTAGCCCGATAGTTTTTCCAATATCTTTCCTCTTTAACGGGAGCTACATTTTCCTAGTCACCATCAAGCCATTTACGTGAAGATATGGCCGCGTAAAATGAGCATCTTATACTCTCTCTCTGCTCTCTCTCTCTCTCTCTCTCTCTCTCTCTGAACAGCGTCTCTCGTCTGTTTATTAGAGGATTTGCACTTCCGAAAGTTTCGGCTGGGAATCACCTTATTTCAGGGAGTTAGATAAGGTTTATGTGACGGTCCAAATTTGGTGATGATATTACTATTATTATTATTATTATTATTATTATTATTATTATTATTATTATTATTATTATTATTATTATTATTATTATTATTATTATTCCGTGTACTCTCTACATTTGCTCTGTAAAAAAATTTTCTAGCTTTGTTGAGTGCCCTTTTTCTGAACCATTCCGGGTATGCTAATGCATCGAAGTTTTTACCGATGTAATTTATTTCTTGCTCTATCTTGCAAGGGTCACACGTTCTCATTGCCCTAAGAAATAAACCTGTTAGAACTCCTATTTTTATATCATGACTGTGAAAAGAGAAGAAATGAACATATGAGTTTTTATGTGTGGGCTTTCTATATGTGCTGAATTCATATCTTGTTTCTTTTCTTTCTGTGAGCATGTCTAAAAAGGGCAGTTTATTATTGTAATTTTTCTCTAAAGTGAACTGGATATTGTTATCAACTTATTGAGTTCATCTAGAAAAGTTTCTATTTCATTTTCATCTCCTTGCAGAATAGCAAAAATATCATCCACATATCTCCACCATCCTTGCAGTTTTAAGTCAGGGACATTAACATTAGGAACTAGATTGGTTTCGAAATATTCCATATAGATGTTAGCGAGTATAGGTGATAATGAGGACCCCATAGCTACTCCATATTTCTGTTTGTAAACTTGTCCCTCAATGCATCGGTAAAAGTTTCGATGCATTAGCATACCCGGAATGGTTCAGAAAAAGGGCACTCAACAAAGCTAGAAAAAAAAAAAAAAGATTATTATTATTATTATTTTTTTTTTTTTTTTTTTTTTTTTTTTTTTTTTTTTTTTTTTTTTTTTTTTTTTTTTTTTTTTTTTTTTTTTTTTTTGCTCTATCACAGTCCTCCAATTCGACTGGGTGGTATTTATAGTGTGGGGTTCCGGGTTGCATCCTGCCTCCTTAGGAGTCCATCACTTTTCTTACTATGTGCGCCGTTTCTAGGATCACACTCTTCTGCATGAGTCCTGGAGCTACTTCAGCATCTAGTTTTTCCAGATTTCTTTTCAAGGACCTTGGGATCGCGCCCAGTGTTCCTATGATTATGGGTACAATTTCGACAGGCATATCTCCATATCCTTCTTATTTCTATTTTCAGGTCTTGATACTTATCCATTTTTTCCCTCTCTTTCTCTTCAACTCTGGTGTCCCATGGTATTGCGACATCAATGAGTGATACTTTCTTCTTGATTTTGTCAATCAACGTCACGTCTGGTCTATTTGCACGTATCACCCTATCTGTTCTGATACCATAGTCCCAGAGGATCTTTGCCTGATCGTTTTCTATCACTCCCTCAGGTGGTGCTCGTAACCACTTATTACTGCGAGGTAGCTGGTGTTTCTTGCACAGGCTCCAGTGGAGGGCTTTTGCTACTGAATCATGCCTCTTTTTGTACTGGTTCTGTGCAAGTGCCGGGTATTCGCTTGCTATGTGGTTTATGGTTTCATTTTTCGTATTGCACTTCCTACCTATGGGAGAGATGTTATTTCCATCTATCGTTCTTTGAATATACCTGGTTCTTAGGGCCTGATCTTGTGCCGCTGTTATCATTCCTTCAGTTTCCTTCTTGAGCTCTCCCCTCAGTAGCCATTGCCACGTATCATCGCTGGCTAGTTCTTTAGTCTGACTCATGTATTGTCCGTGCATTGGTTTGTTGTGACATTCCTCTCTGTTCTGCTTGTCATTCTCCTGTCTCTGTATATTTGTGGGTCTTCGTCTACTTTTATCAGTCCTTCTTCCCATGCACTCTTGAGCCACTCGTCTTCACTGGTTTTCAACTATTGCCCCAGTGCTCTTTTCTCGATGTTGACGCAGTCCTCTATGCTTAGTAGTCCCCTCCCTCCTTCCTTTCGTGTTATGTATAGTCTGTCCGTATTTGCTCTTGGGTGTAGCGCTTTGTGTATTGTTATGTTTCCTCGTTTTCTGGTCTATGCTGCCAAGTTCTGCCTTCGTCCATTCCACTATTCCTGCGCTGTATCTGATTACTGGCACTGCCCATGTGTTTATGGCTTTTATCATATTTCCGGCGTTGAGGTTTGACTTGAGTGTCGCCTTGAGTCTCTGCATATATTCTTTCCTGATCGTGTCCTTCATCTCTTGGTGTTTTATATCCCCACCTTCCATTATTCCCAGGTATTTGTATCCTGTCTCATCTATGTGTTTGATGTTGCTCCCATCTGGTAGCATTATTCCTTCACCTTTAGTCCTTGTTACTTTGCCCTTTTGT
>NC_061098.1:6598695-6611195 GCF_015104395.2 Macrobrachium nipponense
ATACACTACACACATCACTCTTTTCAAAGTATTCACGTAAAGAGAGTATTTCACACTTCTCTCTCTTTTTCAAAGGTAACGGTTTTCTAAGTCTTTTACAAAATATGTCCTACCTTTACGATGGGGCTTTCTCTCCCAACACTCGGCGTGTACCACCTCACCTCTTAGTGTTCACCGAAAAAGAATGCCACTTTCGCAAGTGCCTTGGACTATTAGGCCTGTAACATCCGTACAAACGAATGTACATGCCTCACGACAGGTGAGTGATCTCTCGGTAAACTGCTTGCGTATTCAAATTCCTTTCTCAAGTAAGCTGCCCCTACAGCTCAGCCTGTCTCCAAGCAAGCCGTGATATGTGATTTCACTTAACATTACATACTTGTAAGATATATCATCTTCATCAGAAGAGAGTGAGTACAACGAAAATCCGTATTCTACATTACTCTCTCTCTCTCTCTCTCTCTCTCTCTCTCTCTCTCTCTCTCTTTCTGAAACTTCCTTCAAAGCGTAGGAATAGGTTTTAGGATTTTTTATTTATTGAACGCACATTCTCTCTCTCTCTCTCTCTCTCTCTCTCTCTCTCTCTCTCTCTCAAAGAAACTTCATTCTAAACGTTAGGAATAAATTTTTTAGAAATATGTTTTTTTTTTTTTTTTATTTTATGACCCTAACAATAGGTCTTTGAATTCAAAAGACCCAAAGAGATTGTGTGTGTGGGGGGGGGGTGACGGGGGGCTGTTTGTTGGGGGGGGTGGGGGGGCGGGGGGGGGGGGGAAATAGGTCAGATATTAAAGACTTGCTCTTTCTCGTTCCTACCCTTTTTAAAAAGTCCCCCACCCCTTTCGTCTCTCGTCCTCTCGTCTCTCTCCTCCTCTCTCCTTCATTCCTCCTCCTCCCTCCTCTCTTCTCTATCTCCTCCTCTCTCTCTATACCAATAAATCAATGGTTGAGTATAATGAAGTCTCGAACTCGGTGCTAATGACTTTCTTTGAAATGAGAAGAAGAAGAAGAAGAAGAAGAAGAAGAAGAAGAAGAATAAGAAGAGGAGGAGGAAGAAGAGGAGGAGGAGGAGGAGGAATAGAAGGAGGAGGAGGTGGAGAACCGCTGGGAACGAGGAAAAATAAAATACGGTTAGAATTTAAAAATTATGTGTTTGGGCCATTTTTATTTTATTTTATTTTTATTTTATTTTTTTTTTAATTTGTGGGGGGCAAGTTTGGGGAAAGTAGTCGGGAGCGGCAAATCGATGTGTCCTTATAGACAAATTTTTTTTTTTTTTTTTAGATATTCTGGAAGGCAAGAAAATCCACTAGAATCTAGATAATGAGAGTAGCAAGATCTATATATATATATATATATATATATATATATATATATATATATATATATATATATATATATATATATATATATATATAGAGAGAGAGAGAGAGAGAGAGAGAGAGAGAGAGAGAGAGAGAGAGAGTTACAAGGAGTTACAAGGATTAGGATGTCTCAAAGACTTGTTAGTCCATCCTAAGAGGAGACATCGTGCGGTCACTTCTCTGTAGGAGCAGGTTTTACTGTGCATTCAGCGTCTTAATAATTTCGTCTAGCTTTCTTTTAAACTCTTCCACACTGTTGCTGTTTACAACTTCTGGTGGCAGTTTATTCAACCTGTCACATATCTTGTATGTAAAGAAGTTCCCACAATGGGATGTGTTGTATATCTCTTCAGGATGCTTATTTAACCAATCTTGAAAATGCAGCGGTTTATGCAGCGATGTTGCCAAAGTTTCAAGGACCCAGAAGACTTTAAAAGCCCCAAATAAAAAAAAAAAAAAAAAGCCAGAAAAAAAATCTCTTTTGGAGGGCATGGCGGGGTGGGAGGGGGGGGCGGGAAGCCTTATCAAACTCATATGCATTTTAAATTGCCGTGCGCCGGATTCTTTGGAAAAAAAAAAAAAAAAAAAAAAAAAAAAAACTTTTTCAACGAATTCACGGAGGTGTAGCCTGGAGGTCTTATAATAAAAAAAAAAGGGCTTTTATCTCTTTCTCTTCGTATTCTAATTAAGTTATCTTAAAAGGCCACAAGCTCCAATATATACAAAAGGATTTTAAAAGGAAGACGGGCTCTCATTCCGGCTTTCGACGGAATTGCTCGGTAAATGGTTTGGTTTTTCGTGCTTTGTGGACCTAGAGAGAGAGAGAGAGAGAGAGAGAGAGAAGGGAATTTACCTGGTACTTTTATATTTCATATTTCAATGTGATTTTTGCCATTTTTCCCCTGATTACTTAAGATTTATAATAATAATAATAATAATAATAATAATAATAATAATAATAATAATAATAATAATAATAATAATAATAATAAGTGGTACGAGCACCAACCTGAAGGAGTGATAGAAAACGATCAGGCAAAGATCCTCTGGGACTATGGTATCAGAACAGATAGGGTGATACGTGCAAATAGACCAGACGTGACGTTGATTGACAAAGTCAAGAAGAAAGTACCACTCATTGATGTCGCAATACTATGGGACACCAGAGTTGAAGAGAAAGAGAGGGAAAAAATGGATAGATATCAAGACCTGAAAATAGAAATAGAAGGATATGGGATATGCCAGTGGAAATCGTACCCATAATCATAGGAACACTAGGCACGATCCCAAGATCCCTCAAAAGAAATCTGGAAAAATTAGAGGTTGAAGTAGCTCCAGGACTCATGCAGAGGAGTATGATCCTTTCTTAGAAACGGCGCACATAGTAAGAAGTGTGATGGACTCCTAAGAAGGCAGGATGCAACCCGGAACCCCACACTATAAATACCACCCAGTCGAATTTAATGACTGTGGTAAACCAAAATAAATAGATAAATACAAAAATAAAGATAATAATAGTTATTATTATTATTATTCTTATCATATTTTCTTCTGTCATTTATTAATGAAATATAGCAATTATAAAGTATAATGTGATCTATTTTGTCTTTCCTTATTTGAAATCACTTTTAAATCCATTTAATTTTTGTCACATAAATATTTCGTATAATTATTATAATTATTATTATTATTATTATTATTATTATTATTATTATTATTATTATTATTATTATTATTATTTCTTCTTTCCTGTATATCTATGACGTCCAACAATTATAAAAAGTATTAATGGTCAGCTGCTTTATCCTTCCTTATCTAAAATAACTTTATCACTCATCTAATCCTTCTTCACCAGTGATATAGCAAAAGTGATACAAAGTATATTTGGTGTAACGTCCCCCCTCCTCTCAATCATTTCGTCAAGGGATTTGCCAGAAGAAGAAGAAAAAATGAAAGGTATTACGTCAATTCGAAAGACAGTTGCATCACTACGGTTGAATGCCTCTCCTGCAGTTGCAAGGAATTATGGCACAAGTTGCAACTGAATTTGTCGGTATGGACCCCTTATCCTCTCTCTCTCTCTCTCTCTCTCTCTCTCTCTCTCTCTCTCTCTCTCTCTCTCTTTGTCCCCATTTCTTGGAGAAGATGCTCATCTGTGTCTGTCCTGTCTGTTTATTGTTTTGAAACCAATACTCTCTCTCTCTCTCTCTCTCTCATCTCTCTCTCCTCTCTCTCATCTCTCTCTCTCTCCTTGTTTAATTGTTTGTCAAAGGAGGCTTTGCATGTTCTCTGGCCTCATTTATTGGTTGAATGTCTCTCTCATTCTCTCTTTGTTGGAGTACACTCAATTTGTAAGACTTCCTCCTTCGTTGTTGTTTGTGAGAAGCATCTCTTAGTTTATGAGACTCTGTTTTGTATCGGAGTATGTGTGTCTGTAAGTATGTGTTTGTGGATTGGATACTGTCTCGCTTTAACAGTGGCTATTTTCTTCACTTCGTTGATTCTCTCTCTCTCTCTCTCTCTCTCTCTCTCTCTCTCTCTCCCCTTTCCCCTTTCGAGGGGAAGGAGTAAATCCCCTTGTTTGTTGGAGGGGAAGTCCTCTCACACGCCTTGAGTGTAGACTTTCTGCCCCCCATTTTGTCTGTGGGTAGTCTCTCTCTCTCTCTCTCTCTCTCTCTCTCTCTCTCTCTCTCTCTCTCTCTCGTGTCTCTGAGATCCTTAACTTTACCCCTTTTGTGGGAGGATACTCTCCCTCATTACGTGACGATAAATATATATATATATATATATATATATATATATATATAATATATATATATATATATATATATATATATATATGTGTGTGTGTGTGTGTGTGTGTGTGTGTGTGTGTGTGTGTGTGCTAAACGTTTATGTATGAAAGTACACACAAAACCATTTCAGTTTATATACATACATCACATACATACATACAATTATTTCAGCTAATATTCATTTTTTTGCAATAAACCATTCTTACCATATATGTGTTCTCAGTTAAAACATAACATAATTGCAACTCCTGTCTTTCCCTTTCCGTAAAAAAAGTTTAAAATAAAATAAATAAAAAAAACTAGGAGCAATTTTCATATACTCCCTCCCAGTTCTCAAAAAAGAAAAAAAAAAATCTTGTTAAAAAAAGGCCACATCCACATTTACCATTTTAAAAACGCGAACCCTAAATATAGCACCACTGAGTATTGTTTCTCAGTGACACCGTGATTAGCCCGGAGTGCGAGCCTTGATTACTGTCGCTCCGAGCGTCAATTATATCCTTTCAGATGATATGACACGCAACTCTCTCTCTCTCTCTCTCTCTCTCTCTCTCTCTCTCTCTCATTCTCCGTTTTTTTTTTTTTTTTTTTTTGAAACCGATGCTCATCTCTGCTCTGTCTATCTCTCTTTCCATATCTTTGAAACCAAATGCTCCCCCCCGCCCCCCCCCAACCCCCGAGGCTGTGTGGTTTAAGGCGCGTCACTCCGGTCATGAGTTCTTGTCCACGGGACGGCGAACTTATAGTTATCAACTAAAAAAATAGTTCCGCTTCGGTTAACATATATGAAAATGTATTGATTCCGAGATAGAGCGAATTGGATATATTATATATATATATATATACGTGTATAATATATATATATATATATATATATATATATATATATATATATATATATATATGTGTGTGTGTGTGTGTGTGTGTGTGTGTGTGTGTGTATGCTGTGTGTGTGTGTTTTCAGGCTAAGATTTTTTTTTTTTTCTGAAACTTTCCTATCAAGTTCTCTTCGTCTTAATGGACGAGAGTATACGAGGAAGTTTACCCAATTCACTCTTCTAGAGGAAACTTGGGGAAGACTGAAAACTTAGAACTTAAAATTGGTTTTTCCTCCACATGACCATTAGGCTTCATCCACCCTCGCTTTGTCTACTTCTCCCCCCGGATGAGGTTTTAAAAGGCTGGATGAGAGACTGACGGCTGAGTTGAGGTATGTTGAGAATGGATGAGAATTTTAGGTTTGGTCTGGTTTGGTTTTATTTGTGTATTTTATCGGCGGAATTTCTTGTGAATTAAAAAAAATAAATTTCTTGTGTTTTTTTAAAAATGTATTTTTTTTTATTTCTTGTGATTTTTTGAAATTTTTTTGTAGCGTTGTATTATTAATGTTAGACTTAAGAAAAAGTCATTAGAGAGAGAGGAGAGAGAGAGAGAGAGAGAGAGAGAGAGAGAGAGAGAGAGAGAGAGAGAATGTGTGTCCTTATGCTTGCGTTTACTCGTCTGATTCTACAAAAATGAAAATAACTCTTCTCTCCTCACAGACAGAATGTCTTGTTAAATCGCATCATAAACTTAGTTGGACAGCCTTGAAATATTTCCTTGTATTAAACCATTAAGATGAAATAACCATTTATATCTCCAGATATGTCAGAGTTTCTATTTGTCAGATCTAGGAGGGCGAAACGTGGTCGGGGACTCCTTGATGTCTTGATGAAGTTTCTGACAAATTAGTCCTGAGAAGTAACCATGTTGCTTTGTTCAGAGAAGCGTTTCTGCTCTTTTGTCTTTGTAAGATTTTTTTTTTTCGTACCCTTCAGTGTTGGAAAGGTGAATTGGATGTTATATCTAATTTGTTCTTATATGCCTCGTTTTCATTTGATTTCCATTGCATTCATATATATATATATATATATATTAATATATATATATATATATATAATATATATATATATATATATATATATACTATATATATATATATTATATATACACATATACATGTATATATAGTTTATGTATCAGTCCTTCGTCAATGGCTTGGAAATAAAGTCGAAACCGGTCAGGACCTATACGCTGTCTCTTATTTTTCATCTAAAGTGATATTGTACAGGAAAATCACTTTCTGTAGATCATTACTGTAGGCGTTTCCAAGCATTAATTATATGCTATTATTTAGTCAAGTTAATCGCCTACTATCCTGTTATGGTTTAAATATATTGTTTAAATATATACTAAACATAAACGCTTACTTTCTTTTTTTAGCAACATATTACTATATTCCGTTGACCTTTTTTTCCGCTTGAGAAAAAACATTTTTTCCCCGTCTTGACACGTGGACCACTTTTTTCCTGTCTTGGCACTTGGACCACCCCTCCCTTACTCCCACTCTCTCTCTCTCTCTCTCTCTCTCTCTCTCTTTCTCTCTCTCTCTCTCCACCCCGTAACGCCGAGAACAAAATTGCAGAACTTATTAAAGCCCCTTGTTGCTTCAGTGTTATTTACGACCCGCGGCCGTCATATAAGTCTGTCTTGGGAACACGGAAGAATTTCACCCTCTGTATTTTATTATTATTATTATTTTTTTTTTCGATGCCGGAATTTTTTTTTTGGTGAGGCCTGCCTGAACTTGGGTCAGCATTTGTCTTCTTCGTCCGAGACAGGGCTGAAGAGACACGACTAACATGCGAGATGATGGGACGTTCAAAGCCTCTTGTCGTCCTTTTCACTCGGGGGGTTTGTGGGGAGGGGGGGTGTTGGAGGGGGGGGGGGGCGAAAGCAGCAGCCGCAGCAGTATTGCCAGAACTCTCAATAGACGTTTCAGAGAATCCCCGAAGGCGGATAATGGGCGTCGTTCGGTTTTGTTTGGATGTGGCTACTCTGCTTCGACTTTCTGGGTCGGTCGTTTAAACTAGTGGGATTTGTCAGATTTGCATCGCGTTAAATTCATTTTTGAAAAAAGGGCAACTGAAAATGATTTTTTATCTTGACAGTGAATTTTATTAATTAGGACATTCTTCGTGTTTTTTTTTTTTTTTTTTTTTTTTTCAAATTAGGCTGTTTTGATGTAAGGTATATAAAATGATCGACTGAGATAAATATTGTCATTTTTTATTGAAAAAAAATAAAACTATTTTTTTTCTTGGCCGTGAATTTCATTTATTAGGTCGTTCTTCGTTATTATGTTTCAAAATTAGGCTGTTTTGTTGTAAGTTAAATAAATCATCGACTGAGATGAATATTGTACTACACCATTTTTTATAAAAAAAAAAAAAAAAAAAAAAAAACACACTGAAATTATTGTTTTCCTGGCAGTGAATTTTATTAATTAGTCATTCTTCGTGTATTTTTTTTAAACAAAAATTTTTTGGCTTTTTTTTTGATGTAAGGTTATAAATAAATCATCGACTGGAGGATAAATATTGTACTACACTATTTATAAAAAGAAAAAAAGCCACCGAAAATTTGTTTATTTTTTGGCAGTAATTTCTTTTAATTAGGTCATTCTTCATGTTTCTTTTTTAAAATTAGGCTATTTGATGTAAGGTAAATTAATGATCTACTGAGAAAAGCAGTGTATTACACTGTATTTTTATATATATAAAAGAGGGGACCACTGAAAATTATTTTTTTCATGGCGTCAACTAGGTTGGATGATGGTAAGATAAGAAAATGCCTGTACATTTGAACTCATTTGGCAAAGAAGTGCCGTGAAACCCAAAATTTGAAGGTATGAATACATTGTTAAGCCACATCTACTTTATGGAAGTGAAATACGTACCTTGGATACAATTGAAATATTTAATTGGTAAAATATGATACATTGTTGAGCCATATCTCCTGTATGGAAGTGAAGCGTGATTTAATTGGAAAATATGAATACATTTTTGAGCCACATCTTTATGGAAGTTATTTGTTAGTTGCTTTTATATCCATAGTTATTAAAATAAATAAATTAATTAATAAATAAATAAATAGGTAAATGATAATAATAATAATAATAATAATAATAATAATAATAATAATAATAATAATAATAATAATAATAATAACAGCCCTCCATGAACTACATTCCCGTAATAATAATAATAATAATAATAATAATAATAATAATAATAATAATAATAATGATAATAATAATAATAATAATATCATCATCAACAACAAAAGCTCGCACATGATATTCCTATCAGGCGAGAAACGCCACTCACTTCAACAAGCAGGTGACATGGCGTTTATCAAACTCCCCATTACTTGCTAATTGTCAAGTGTAATTTCTCCCGTCGCTATTCCTCGGTCGTAATGGCATTTACTAATGGCGTTTCCATCTTAATGGTTGGCTTGTCAGTCAGGGACAAGGAGGCGAGATGGCGAAGAAGCTTCGCTCTTGGGAGTGTTCGGTTCAAGACGACGGTGGGTTCGTTCGCTACCAAAAAAAAAAAGAATGGAGAAGATCGTGATTCATATGTACATGGAGTGGCGTCGCAGCAGTTGTGGTCGTGGGTGTTGTGGTTGTACGCAGATGGGCAGGTGCTCTCTCTCTCTCTCTCTCTCTCTCTCTCTCTCTCTCTCTCTCTCGTATACAAATCAACACAACCGCTCTTTGAAAATCTGCTTTACCATACCAGGTACATATTCTCTCTCTCTCTCTCTCTCTCTCTCTCTCTCTCTCTCTCTCTCTCACACACACACACGGATCAACTTAACCTCTTTTCGAACCCCAGCTGCTTGTATACTACATCACCTCCCAACGAACGCGACCCGATTCGTGCAAACCCTTTAACATAACACTTTATACCGTAATTGGGTGTTATTTCACGGCTGATTAGCCCGCACTTATTGCCTCATATATCCCTCCCTAATGAACCGATCGACCGGCGAGCGCGCGACGCCTAATTTGGAAGCCGTGCGAGAAAAGCGTGAAGCATCTCCGTAATAATGATAATAAAAATAATAATGAAAATTGAAAAAAATAAATAAATATTCGCAGGACGGTTCGCTTCGCTTGAATTGACGGGCGATGACGTCATGGCATTCTTCAGGGCGCTCGCTTGGGTCCGATGTAGATTACGGTCTGGTAATTGTCTAATTGTCTTTGTAATGGTCTTCATATTTTATATATATAATATATATATATATATATATTTTATATATATATATATATATATATATATATTATTTTAAGGTTCAGCAGCCGACTTTGTTAATTAACACTTTTATTGATCGTATCGTCGTGGGTTAATTATGCGCAGCGTGAGCTCGATCTGCGTTTTATTAACTGTAATAATGATCATAATCTTGTTTAAATTTAGGACATTTTTATGAATTTTAAGGTAACTGATTATCATTGTGAATAATATTATCATTATTTATGCGCTTAAAATCATCACAGTAATTAACATTCTATTTTTGTGTGGTCGATTAACATTTTATTACCTGAAATAATCGTCATTATCCTGTAGAAATTTGGGTACCTTCCGTGAGTGTTATTATTATGAATTATTAATAAACTTGATTTTCATTATAAATATTGTCATTATCCATGTACTTCATAAATTATTGCTGTAATTGTCAATATATTTTTTGCCCTTTGTCCTTCAATATGCTTTCATGTGCAATAAGTTTCTTCACAAATATAACAAGGCAATGCCTCAACTCAGCATTACAATTATCGATAATGAGATTATTTTATTTTAGTAATTATCAGTGTCAATAATTATCCTAATTTGCGGGTCTAAAAAGAAAGCCTAATTAGGTTATATTCAAGTTGCGGATAAAATCTATTTTTGAATTTTAAATACTAATCCATTTTAGTCTATCCATTTGACTACTTTCACTTGATGGAAAAGTAAATTTTTTTTGTTTATTCAAATCTTGAATTTCCACAATTTATGGAAAATATTTATCTATTTCTTCAGATACTTTTTGAATTTCCACAATTTATGGAAAATATTTATTTTTAATTTATTCCAATACTTCTTCAATTTCCACAATTTATGGAAAACTACTTATTTTATTCAAATAATTCTAGAATTTTCACAATTTATGGAAAAGTAATTTTTGTATATATTCAAATACATCTTGAATTTCCACAATTTATGGAAAATATTTTTTTATTTATTCAAATACTTCTTCAATTTCCACAATTTAAGGAAAACTGTTTTTTTATTCAAACTCTTGGATTTCCACAATTTATGGAAAAGTGAATTACGTTTCATTTTCCTCAATTTTATGAGGGAATATTTCACGAGCGGTTGAAACATTGGGCCAGTTATCGCAAAGAGTGACGTTTTACATTTCTCCTATTTCTGGGACGGAAGTAAAATGTTGCCAGAGAATTTTAAGGGGGACTGAAATCAAATTGGAGATGAAAGGTCCATATTGACATACCTCCTCTCTGTTGTAAATTTCGGCTGAGTGGGTCCCACGACTGGTGGTGGGCTACTTTCTTTTTTGCATTGGAAAATACTGGCGTCTTTTATTTTTATGTTTTTGAGATTTTATTATTATTATTATTATTATTATTATTATTATTATTATTATTATTATTATTATTATTATTATTATTATTATTATTATTATTATTATTATTATTTTGATCATCAATCAATTTTATTATTATTATTATTATTATTATTATTATTATTATTATTATTATTATTATTATTATTTATTATTATTTTGATCATCACTCAATTTTATTATTATTATTATTATTATTATTATTATTATTATTATTATTATTATTATTACCTTCAGTCAATTTTATTATTATTATTAGTAGTAGTGGTAGTAGTAGTAGTAGTGGTAAGAATGTTTCACTTTGTTTATTGGATATTACTTTCTTGCCCTAACGACGACAAACAAATAGAGAGAGAGAGAGAGAGAGAGAGAGAGAGAGAGAGAGAGAGAGAGAGAGAGAGGTAACATTTTCTCAACAGAGAGAAGGAAAATTTGCACTCGCGCGGCGGCGTGTGAGTGTATGTGTGTGTGCGTGTGTGTGCATGTCTGTCTGTCTGTCCGTCTATCGTAAGTGGATTTGCTTCCGGACCCGCCATCTTAACTTCCTCCCAGCGGTTGCCTTTACCGAGTTCATTAAGCTCCTTGAGAAAACATGCCACGGCTTGGGCACGAGGCGGGAACGAAATAATCGCGCTGATTTTTGTCCGGAACTCTCTCTCTCTCTCTCTCTCTCTCTCTCTCTCTCTCTCTCTCTCTCTCGACTTACGACGAGGAGAAGTCGAGGAATGATGGATGGGAAAGGTTCTGGCTGGCGTCTTGCTCTGGCCTTGGTGTGTGAGGTCTTAAACATGGCGTGCCGCAGGGGAACGCTAGGAACCCATGTTATTTGGATTTCCTCTGCTGTCAGGCTTGTCTCTTCAGTGATCATTTAGGGCACTTATTTTTGTCTCTTCAGTGTTTATTTAGCGAACATGTTTCACAGTTTTGAGGCGGTGCACTGCAGGCATTGCTCAAGGTTCTTTGCGACGTCCCCTCGACACCTAGATCCAACCTCCTTTCGTTCCTTTTACTAAACCCCCGTTCGTATTCTCTTTCTTCCATCTTACTCCTTGCCTGGAGAACTGTTGTTGGAGCGGTGCACTGTAGTCATTGCTTAAGGGCCTCTGCGACGTCCCTTCGACCCCTAGATACAACCCCTTTCGTTCTTTTACTTGACCTCCTTTCATATTCTCTTTCATCCGTCTCACTCCTTGCCTGGAGAATTGTTGTTGAATCAGAGAACTCTGAATTGGGCTATAGACTTCTTTCGTCCGTTCTTCCCGTTTTCTTCGAAGCCTGGGCGAAAAAGAAAACGGAATTAGGTTATCCGTCCCTTGGCCTGTTCTCATAAGAAAAAAAACACCTGTAAACTAAGATATATAAAGCCATCCAAGATGGTTATGGCACTGCCCAACATTAGAGGAAGTTGGCTGGAGCTCAAAATACGGCAGAGTGCAAGATGGGAATCCCAAAGACCTTTCGGAAGGCTGAGAATTGATAATGTGCCGGGTTTAATTGAGTGGAAGTTTCTTCATCAGGATGATTAGTGACGTCAAAATTTTATGGACTTCGAGGAAAGGCAGGTGGAATTAGTGTTTATCCCTTAACCTTACGGAGACCAAGGAATTGATGATAGAATTAGTTTTTATCCAGAATCTTTTGGAATACGAGAAAATGAAATGGAAATTAAGTGTTCAGATCTAATTGAAGATAAGACGTATCTCGTAAGATATGTTAGGCAACAGGTATCATAGCCCGGTTTTAGTTAAAAAAACTATTTGCTAAATAATGAATCCAATCTTAATAGGATAAGGAGAAGGATGTGTGAGACATATATATATAT
>NC_061098.1:6616195-6629969 GCF_015104395.2 Macrobrachium nipponense
TCGACTCTCTCTTTCTCCTCTCCTCTCTCTCTCTCTTTTAATTTTACGTCTATTGTTTAGGAACGTATAAGGTTTAAATCTCGCCTACGGTTGGGGAGGCGAGTTTAAGTTGCTGGTCCAGATATCCGTTCTCTCTCTCTCTCTCTCTCTCTCTCTCTCTCTCTCTCTCTCTCTCTCTCAGGAAAGGCAAGTTTCTCGTTGTCCATTAACATTTGAATACTTTCATCTTTATTTTTAATGAAATAGGAGATGTAGTGCTTTACACGTTCTAATTTTTTATAATTTCTAAAAAGCTACTGTGTCTATGATTCCTATATTTTAAAAAAGAATATCGATATTTTACTTTGACATTACAGTTTGCTTGCCTGTATCTGGTTCATTTGAAGACTAGCCTGAAGGAGATCGCCTGTAATTATGACTGATTGCATGAATTAGGTTATATATTTTGCATTCAGCTATGCAAATAGATTTGCGTTTGGATTTTGCATAAGACTACATAAACAAATTTTTTTTCATTAATTATGATTTTTCATTATTTTCCAGTTATTTTTTATATCTTTGTCCTTTGTTTCTTTCTTATGTTTTATTGTTATTATTTAAGATGAAAATTTTCATATATTTTGCATCTAACTATGAAAATAAATTTGCATTTTGATTTTGCATAAGACTACCTAAACAAAAGTTTTGTCCATTTGTTAATGATTTTTTCTCTTTTTTTCCAATTTTTCTCTTATGTTTGATTATTATATTTTTCATGATTGAAATTTTCATATATTTTGCATCCAACTATACAAATAAATTTGCATTTTGATTTTGCATAAGACAACATAAACAAAAATTGTTGTTCATTTGTAAATGATTTTTCTTTATTTTTCAGGTATGTGCCAAACCACCTTTGGTTGTCTGCCGTGTAACACGGTAAGGTATGGCAATGGTTTAATAGTATCCTGTGAAAACTCTTACCCATCACTTGCAAAATTAGAGCCTTTTTAGGTTATGCAAAGTCCTTCCTTCTTCGTTTCTGAAGAAATAACCTATTTTTTCTATAAACATAGGAAACGCTTCGTAAGCGCAGTATTATTTTTGATGGCCAATTTTAGCAAGGAATTTCGTAAGTGACATTCGTATGCTGTCTAGAATTTACACACACAAAAATTGTTTTAATTATTTTGGAAATGCAAGCGTTCGTCTCGTGCTAGTTGTAGGACAAACATACTTTTGAATTTTAGTAAATACACGATTTTTTTTATCGTTCAGTTTCGCATCCGCTGTAACGACTTTTTTTTTTTTTTTTTTTTTTGGGGGGGGGGGGGTGGCGGCAGCGCATTTCCATTTATATGACTCGGTCCCAACTGTATTTTACCGGCAGAATTCAGTGTGATTTTCCTCAAAGCGAAAGGTATTCGTCCGCGACTCATTCTGGCTGTCATGAGACCACGAAATATACGAGGCATCCTTGTATAGATTTATAAAAAAAAATAGATAAATAAATATATATTTGAAAATAAAATAAGGATATGATTTGCCTCGAAGCGATATGGTAGTGTTCGTCCGTGAATAATTCTGGCTGCCATGAGACCACAAATAAACCCAGTAGCGTTCTTGGATACAGAATTTTTTTAGAAATATAAAGAAAAAAAATAATGAACTCTACTTTGTGTTGACGCAACAAGTGTATAAGCTTGTGGGTTTTCGCACTCGTAATTTTGTCATTTTTTTCCCCGTCGCTATCAATTTCTGTCGACGCTTTTGCCGCCTGGTGCCAAATTGGTCTCTCCCAGTTTGTCCGGCTCGGAATAATTGCTTTGCATATAGGAATGGCGGCATATAGGAATGGCAAGTATGCACAACAGGGCCGAGCTCTTGAATATGCTGGACTTTAATTGAGTTGTTTCAGGCCTGGTACGTACGTCGTGGTATACATATGTATGTGTATGCGTTCTCTGTATCTTTTTTTTATAACTCGCGTTGGATGTCGCCGTTCAACTCGTTTAGTTGTTTCCCCCTGGGAAAATATTCGCTGTTGTTCCCCTGGGAAGTGTTCGTAGTGGTTTCTCTTGGAAAATATTCGAAGTTATTCCCCTGGGAAGTATTCATAGTTGTTTCTCTTGGGAAATATCCGAAGCTGTTTCTCTTTGAAAAATATTAATTGTTTTTTCCTGAAAAATATTCGTAATTGTTTTCCTGGAAGTTTTAATTCTATCGTTTTGCCTTGGCTTGAGAGAGAGAGAGAAAGAGAGAGAGATAAATATAGACTTGCTTCTGGGAAAGCAGAGGGACAGAATTCCAAAAGGTTCTATATATATATCAATATAAGATATATATATATATATATATACATATATATATATGTATAGTATATATATATATTTATATAATGTGCTTGTAACTAAACGCATACAGCTATCTTAAAGGGCATCTGTCGGCAGTCTGAAAGACCTTATTGTCTTCGTTAAGCAAGGCACAGCCCACGCTCCAATGGACCGTGAAGGCAGCCATAGAGGGCCTGACATCATTGTTATGGGAAGCATTTTCGATAAAGAAAGATGCAGCTGTTTCTATAACAAAATAACATTTGTCTGTGGTATTTGGTTGTGAAGTAACAGCTGTTACTTGTTACGCAAGGTTCTTGCTTTCTATCTCATCTGAGAGGAGGAAAGAGAGGCAGTGTTTGTGTGGTTGTGCGTGTACGTAATTCTCTTTCTCTCTTGGTCCTCCTTGTCCTTAAGGTATATATATGTTCAAAGTTTCACCTCTCTCTCTCTCTCTCTCTCTCTCTCTCTCTTCGGATGGACTAACAAGTCTTTGTGACATCCTAATCCTTGTAACTCTCACTCTCGTCCTTAAATTATATGTTCAAAGTTTCTCATCTCTCTCTCTCTCTCTCTCTCTCTCTCTCTCTCTATCTCTCGTTTCTGCGTCTGTGTTTGTGTATTAGGCAAGATCTTTTTCTCAGAGTTTTTACGTATAAAAATGATGAATATATATATACTATATATATATATATATATATATATATATATATATATATATATATAGATATATAATACTTTTATATATATATATATATGTGTGTGTGTTTGTATGTTTGTTATTCTCCATGTATTTCCACTGAATAGCTGCTATACTCATCTTAAAACATACACGTACACATACAGTATGTAATTAATGCATAAGTACCATAGAGCGATGCTCATGAATACCTCTGTGTGATGTCCCTTCGTGTCGAGAGAAACCCAACATTGGTCATCTCCTTTTCGTTGTCTTCGTGTTACTACCGAAGAAAGATCCCCCCCCCCCCCCATATGTGTAATACGGGGAGGGGTAGGAGTGAAATGGAAAGGAAGGGGGGGGGGGGCGCGTTTGGGATGTTAATGACATTGCGCCGTCTTGAATGGTAATGAAGTGGAAAGGGATTAAATAGAAGCTCTCTCTCTCTCTCGTTTGAGAATTCCTACTCTCATATGCAGTAGTCACTCTCATATGCAGTAGTCTCTCTCTCTCTCTCTCTCTCTCTCTCTCTCTCTCTCTCTCTCGTTTGAGAATTCCTACTCTCATATGCAATAGTTTCTTTTCTCTCTCTCTCTCACACACACACATTAGGTGTCCTTGGCTCACGATATTTCTACCAAAATCCGAAATCAGTCGATTGAATGAGTGGCGAAGGGCACTCCGTTGCCAGCGCCGTCGTCCTATGAATGAGTTTGAAATTCAAGAATGATAATGCGGTTTAAATTCGTGTAAAAAAATTATTGATAGAGATTCTTATTATCCTCAGTGAACAGAGACGAGGGAATTGATCCACTTCTTTAATCCCAGGAAACAAAAATAAATTATTTAAAGAGCTGTTTATCTAGTTGATGTCAAATTTAAAAGTAAAGAAATTTATTAATGGAAATTGATAACGTGACAGGAAGAGTGGAAATGAGGACATGTCCAAGGAAATGACTGATTGATTTGAGGCTATTGAAAACTCTGGTCACGTCACGACATCTAGGTTATCCAAGAGACGTGAAAAGACGTGAAGTAGTGATGACATGAAGTGGAGATGAGTAAAGGGAAATAAGATAAAGAAAAATGAGAGAATAAATAAGAGATTAGATTCCATTCAGAGCAGTACATTTGTCATAGTTTCTTCGACGGGAGAGAGAGCCCCCGCCCCGCCCTCAAAGACTAGCCTCCCCCCCCCCCCCCCCTCACCCCGCCCCGTTGAAAGGTTAGGCCTACAAGGAATAGAGTCTGCTTAATTAAGCCAAAGACTACGAAGATGATGCTCCTGCCAGAGACGTCGTGTTTCGCCTTAATTCATTTCCTGTGCCTGAAGGTCTCTGTCTTCCTCCTGTCATTAGGTTAATATTACTCCTTTTTTTTATTGCCTGGAATATACCGTTACAGTATAAAATCATTTTCTAAAATTTAATACGGTCATGTAAGCGTGGATAAAGTTAATGGTTACATAGATAGAGGATGTGTTTTATGGAAGGTGAGTGTCTGGTTTGGTGTAAATATTGGTTCTTATTGCCTGGAATATACCGTTACAATATAAAATCATTTTCTAAAATTTAATACGGATATATAAACGTGAATAAAGTTAATGGTAATATAAATAGAGGATGTGTTTTATGGAAGGTGAGTGTCTGGTTTGGTTTAAAATTGTCTATATAAATTGAAGATCGTTTGTATAAAAGGTAAGTGACTAGTTTGGTGTAAAATTAAGTATATAGATTGAGGGTATTTTGTATAGGTGTAAAATTAGGCATATAGATTGAGGATGTTTTGTATAGAAGGTAAGTGACTAGTTTGGTGTAAAATTGCTTATACAGAAGATTTTTTTTATACAAGATGGGTGACAACTTTGTTGTAAAAATAGATTTGAGACCTCTGTATGTAGTACTTGTCTTCCTGCCTTTCTAATATCGTAAAAGATTCAGTAATGCAAGAAGTAAGAAAAACAGATTTAGGCTGAAGTGAACAGTGTAGAATGATTGATGTTTGCAGTTGATAAAATACTGCTGAAGCAGGGAGAGAGAGAGAGAGAGAGAGAGAGAGAGAGAGAGAGAGAGAGAGAGAGAGAGAGAGGAAATTATGTTATTATATTCTTCACTCCTTTGCAAAGTCAAATAGACATCGGTAAAATAAATACAGGTGCTTTATTTTTATTTGCGAATAAATGTACATTTATAATCCG
This sequence comes from Macrobrachium nipponense, assembly GCF_015104395.2. Taxonomy (NCBI): domain Eukaryota; kingdom Metazoa; phylum Arthropoda; class Malacostraca; order Decapoda; family Palaemonidae; genus Macrobrachium; species Macrobrachium nipponense. The sequence goes on from NC_061098.1 coordinate 6,621,384, forward strand.
AATCCCGTTTTCTATATATCGAGTTAAACCATTACAGGTATTTTTAAGGCAGAGTTTGTAGGACTACTTAGGAACTCGGGAAGGTCACGGATAGTAGGACCCTCTGAAGACACGCAGGACATCCTGAATGCTAATGAATGAATTTGAGAGGGGAGGAAGCTGGTATTCTCTCTCTCTCTCTCTCTCTCTCTCTCTCTCTCTACTTTGTTCAGTTTGTCAGACATTTTATCTGTGCCGAAAGTTTTGTTTATCGAAGAGTTTTAATATATCAGATATTAAAACCTAAAATATTGATAAAACTCTCTCTCTCTCTCTCTGTAGATTGTCAAATTCGCACGATCTCCATTAAGAATTCTATCTACAGAAGAGTTTCATTAATATATCAGGTCTTAAGACCTGGAATATTAATACAAATATCTCTCTCTCTCTCTCTCTCTCTCTCTCTCTCTCTCTCTCTCTCAGTCAGTCAGTCGTAGCTTGTAGCCATCCTTAACTGGGTCGACTGACGGGCGGCAGGATGGGATCAAACCATGGATCTTGAAAATACGAGCCCAGAATTGTAGTACAACATTTCGAACAGAACCAATCACTTGCTTTAAACAGCTGATTTAATCAACTGTTCTTTTATAGGCGTACTGTTATTTCAGAAAGTATGCACTGTAAAGGTGTAATGTAACATTACAAAAACAATTAAGGACAAGAGGAGGACCTTTTAGTCTCGGGGAAATGAATTAAGGAGCAGAGTAATCTCTCAGGAGCCTTCGTAGGCTTAAGCTTAATATGGCTTTATTCTATTCCTCGTAGGCCTAACCTTTTAACGGGGGCACTGTCTTTGAGGACTCTCGCCTTTCAGCGAAGGTACGGGTGATGAATTAAAATTTTATTTCTTTTTTCATCCTTATTAAATTGAACCTCTTTAAACTTTACTTCATGTAACTTCACTTCACTCGTCCTCACTTTTTCATTTCTATCCGCTTAGTACTTTCTCCTCTGTCAAGTCATTTCACTTCAGTACACTTCCTCGCTTTCATTTCACTTTTGTTCGATTCGTCCTTAAGCGAGGAATTCTATACTTCCTTCCATGCTCCCTGAGTCGTACAGCCTGTTCGTAATCATAATTATATATATATATCTATAATATATATATATATATATATATATATATATTATATATATATAATATATATATATATAATTATACGTTATGTATATACTATGTGTGTGTAAATGTGCGTGTACATATATATATTTTTACGTATGAGCCTGGCCTTGAGAGAGGCTCCGATACGTAAACAGGAAAAGTTAAGGGAGTACAAGGTGAATTTACTTGAACTTACCGTATAACGGATTTATAGTGATAATTTACTCTAGAGGAACAGGTCGCCAGAAACTCAGCTAAATACTTTACAGCTATTTATTTACAAGAGGCTCGTACTGGCCTGGAGAAAAGTAAATGCTACTGGTCCCCACGTGAACTTATAATCTCTCACAAATGGATAATAGATGGCTCAAAATGGAATTTGTAAAAGCTGGTTTCATAATCTTGCGGGAATGCAACACTTGCGGGCAGACAGACTTCACACGTGACTCAGGGAATCTGGAAAAGGATCCCAGATTACACAAGATAAAAGAAAAAATGACTTCTTGCTTCTTGGTTCTCTAACACTGGGGCAAAGGGACTAATGTTTCACTGAGGTATGCACTGAAGGCTTAGTCTTTAACAAGTCACAAGGGGGGAGCACGTGGCCCGATGAGGACAAAGGGCTTTTGATGTAGGAGGGATAAAAGGGAGACTTGAAAATGAAATTAGCAAGATTCGTATGGTAGTAAAAGGTGCTGGTTTGGAGTTTACACTTTTAGACGTACCTGGATGCAATGTTCAGTGTGGGCCCTTTGTGGAAAAGTGCGGCGTCCGGCTTGGTCTCAGATTTGGGCGCGCCAATAACGCCGTTAGGCTTAAGTGTGGGAGGCTGACTGGCCTGACATCCGTCCGAGGTCACGAACTGCAGTCGACTGAAAGAGATACTGGTTGTCTTGGAATCATGGGGCTTCCAAATACCGCCTCGGGCACTGCCTGAAAGTGATCTCAACAACCAGCAAATTGGGAAGGAAAAAGAGGTCTTATTGTAGAGGTCCCTAAGATCCATCTCGAAGCCTAGCTACTCTTGTGACTTACCTCTCTTACCCTAAGCTTCCGTCAGACCGGATATTCCTCCCTAGCCTTCCTACGACATGCTCTCTCCCAACATCAGTTGCTTTAGGAGAAGGCATAGCTGCTTCTTTTATAAATACAATTAATAAAAAAACTGCTGGGAAGGCGAGGCGTTCTATAAAAGTAGCAATATATATATATATATATATATATATATTTATATATATATATATATATATATCCTGGGGTAATCAGAGACACAAAACGCCCTCATCCCCCCACCCACCCACCAGAGTACACAATCTGGCTTATGGCCTAACAATCCCGAACTTTATTATCGTGAAAGGTTAACTTTGCCCAGCCTTCGAGGTAGGCAGGTCATTCCAGTCCCCCATACTTATCTTCTGATGCGATTGCTACAACTTCCCCCCCCTCCCCTCCCCCCATTCCCCTCCCTCCCCCCCCCCCTCCCCATCGGATGGAAAAACTTTTCTCATTTCGAACAGATCTGGCGATGTTCAGTGGCTCCCTTTTATATGTCCAATGAGAAATCTTTAGATTTTTTATTTTTTATTTTCTATTTTTTTCGTTCGTGCGTTATAGGCTAAAATGTAATTTGCTCTAAATGAAAGATGACAGTCGTCTTTTTTTTTCATTTTTGTCCATAGTGGGGTAAAATGTATAGACTAAAATTCCAAAATCATAATTCTTTATCAGCGGCATTGCCTATATATTTTGCAGAATCCAATTACACCCTTCGCCTATTCATCTTCATACGACAGCTAGTCATATTTCTGCCAGGATTAGGATGTGTTTCGAGGATAAATCTTTTTGTTGGTTTCCGGTGGTTTATTTCAAAGGAAAATTTTTGTTCGTGATTTGAATTCATTTCTGTCCCTTTTTTTAAATTCTTTTGGTGTTTTCATGTATAGAGTTAGTCTCTCAAATTTTATGTATATATGGATTAATTATTAAATGTGTATATAGTATATATATATATATATATATATATATATATATACATATATATATATATATATATTATATATATTATATATAGATATATATATATATATTTATATAGATATAATATATATATATATATATATATATATATATATATATCTAATATATATATATACATAATTATATTAATATATATATATATATATATAATAATATATATACATATAATATAATTTATATAATATTATATATAATAATATATATATATATATAAGTGTGTGGTGGTGTGTGTGCTTATTATGTATAATTTAAAATGTCATATGTGGTTTGTTCCTTTTGGTTTTCTTGTTCCTGTAGTAGAATTTATATATATATATATATATATATATATATATATATATATATATATATATATATATATATAGTGTGTTGTCTAGACTATACCAATGTTTTGCTATATACACTCATAGGAACTGCTGCTATATAACACAAACTTAGTATTACCAATAGGATAGAAATTTGCAAACTGCAAGACGCTAATAAGCAACGGGAAATTCTCCCTTTATGGCAAAATGAGTTCAGTAAATCGTTTTACGAAAGTGAGTTTGAGTTAGGTTGGCAAACACGAAGATTTTGGCTGCTCCTTTTGTTTATTACCCTGGCAAACCACCACCGCCTGCTTTCTCAGCAAATAGAGCATTGTGTGAAATCAGGGTACGTTTTCTATTTTTTCACTTTCTCTTCCCTGTACTTTCCTTCCGTTTTGTCCTGAGCTTCTCTGTACTTTCCCATTTTTCTCCCAGCCCTCTTCCTCCCTTGTACTTTCCCCTTCTTTTTCTCTTGCTTTCTCTATCATGACTTTCTCCTGCGATTCCCTGTACTTTCCTCCTTTCCTCCCCCTCTTCCCTGTACTTTGGCTTCACTTGTCCTCCTCCCATCACTTTCTCCCGCGCTTTCCCTTTCATTCCTCCCGTTCCTTTCCCTTTCTCGTCCCTGTACTTTCACCTCACTTTTCCTCGACCGTCACTTTCTCCTTCCCCTTTCCTGGACTTTTGCTGACTTTCCCCCACATTTCGTCACTTCTTAACTCTCCCCTTACTGGACTTTCCCTCATTTTTCCTCTGCTTCAACATGCTCCTTCTCTACTTGTCTTCACTTTTCCTCCCACCTTTCTCTTTCTCCGTTTCTTCTCTGTACTTTCCCCTCCCTTCACCTCCCACTTTCACATTTTCCTTCCCCTCCATCTACTTTCCCCTCACTTTTCCTCCGACGCTTCATCCCTATATTTCTCTTCACTTTCCCTTCCCTCTTTCCCATTCCACTTCCCTACCCTGTACTTTCCCCCTCCTCCTTCCTACTTTCCCTCCTACTTTCACTGTCTTTTCCCCTCACTTTCTATACCCTTCCCCTCCCTGAGTATTCGTTCCCTCTGCTTCAGATCAATTACCATTCTGCTGCATTGTCACATTTATCAGTCATATTATTAGTCGATCTCGTTATGAAGAAAACACGGGGCTTATCCTGGCTAATTACGATCTTTCAATTGCATTAGCATAACAAACTCATTATGCTAGCGAATTTCTTTCTTTTTTCTCTCCATATCTCTTTCGTCTTTTTCCGTTAAGCCGGAATTTTTAAATTATGTGTCACGTATATCTGGCGAATTGAGTTGGTAGGGTGAAATAGTCACATGTATTTTATTCCATAAAAAAAAATATTGAAAAATTGACGAATTTTGACAAATGTTTGGTTGAGGGAATAAATAATTTGTAAATTTAGTAGATGGTCATGTATCTTTAGGGTATGGTATTGGTAGGGTAAAAGATAAATCGTAATTTATCGTTAAAATAGTCACGTATTTTACTCCACGAAAAATTATTGGAATAAAAATTTGACGAATTTGACCAGAAATGTTTTGCGTTTGGAGGGAAATAAACTTCAATTTGTAAATTTAGTAAATGGTTATGTAGCTTTAGTTTACGGTAATGAGAATTCTATAAAGGTTTTTTTAAAGTTCATTTGAATGATGGAGTTCTTGAAATTTTCATCAGAGAGAGAAATAAAAAGACAGTACCTGACTGCAAACTACGTGCTCTTGGCCATACTGAATCTCCGACAGTGACAAATCTGTGTTGTATAGAAGGCTTTTAGTGTCAGGAATTTAGACGTAAGCCTTACAAATGTACAAGAGGAATTGTACACAAGTTGAAAGATTGCGTCTCAGCAAAGACAAGCTGTATATCTGGACAAAGACCACAGAGTGTACAGAGCGCCTCAGCGGTGTGGTTGGTATGGTATTAGCGTCCCACCTCGGTGGTCGCGGGTTCGATTCTCGGCCATTCCATTGAGGAGTGAGAAATATGTATTTCTGGTGATAGAAGTTCACTCTCGACGTGGTTCGGAAGTCACGTAAAGCCGTTGGTCCCGTTGCTGAATAATCACTGGTTCCATGCAACGTAAAAGCACCATACAAACAAACAAACAAACAGAGTGTACAGGAGACATTACATGTCCAAAGTGTTGGGAAGACCGTAAGTTAAAAGATTGCAACGCAAATTAGACAGATTGTATACTCTATCAAAGACCCCATATAGAAAAAACGGAAACTGTCGGTATATTTGAAAGAAGAAAGAAAGACGAAGATAACAGATCACTTTGAACACCTATAGATAAAAATCGTATTGTGATGCTGACCCATTTCTTAGAGCAGACGCTGAGTGACCTTTTAGCTACAAAAATTATCAATACGAGCCTCAGAGAGCACTGTTGCCTAACAGGTTGTTATGGGTTATGTAAATGCTCGATTTTCTTGATCGTAAATACTTGTATAGTGAACGACGTCTGGACTTGGAGAATTTTCAGCACCCAAGAATCATTTTCCAGGAATTATGGCACCATTTTCTAAGAGTTTAAATATTTTCCATGAATTCACGCATCATTATCCAGGAATTCAAGCATCATTATCCAGGAATTCAAACATCATTTTCCAGGAATTGAAGCATCAATTTCCAGGAATTGAAGCATCAATTTCCAGGAATTCAAATATTTTTCATGTATTCAAGCATCATTTTCCAAGAATTCAAGCATCATTTTCCAGGAATACAAGCATAATTTTCCAGGAATTCAAGCATCATTTTCCAGGAATTCATCAGTTTCTAGAAATTCACATATTTTCCAGGAATTCAAGCAATAATTTCCAGGAATTCAAATATTATTTTTCGGGGAATTCAAACATCACTTTCCAGGAATTATACCCACTAAGGATATCTCTTTCATTTCCTGCCTGTTTTATTTAACTATGAATTTAAATTCGACACAACCGTTTGATAACATTATTCCAGTGACATCGCTGACAGTAAGTAGTTTCTCTCTCTCTCTCTCTCTCTCTCTCTCTCTCTCTCTCTCTCTCTCTCTCTCTCTCTCTCAGAGCAATAGCGTTACAGCCGTTATCCCCTCACAACTAGGAATATAAATGATGCAAGAAAAGATATATTGTCCTTTCCCTCTGACGGGGTCCTCCTCCTGAAGGGGGGGTGGGGAGAGGGGGGCGTCGCGCCCTTGTTTTCTGCAGACGACGAAGGGGGCAGGAATTCATTACCAGTGCTGAGCGGATTCATTAATGTTGTTTGTTTGCTAATTCCCCTTCTCCTCTCTTCTCTTCTCTTCTCTTCTCCTGTCTTTCCCCGCGTCCCTTATTTTTTGGTTTTCTGTCTTTCGGGGTTTTATTTATTTCATTTTTTTCTGCTTGTTGCTCCAATTCCCCCTCTTCGTCTCTATCACCTTCCCAATTTTTTTTATTTTTATTTCTATTTTATTTAATTTTTTTGTCCTGTTCAATTTTTGTTGTCGTTGTTGTCTGTACGAACGTGTTTTTAAAGATTATTTTTATACTTCTTTTAGTTTTTTAGACTTGTTTTTATCTTTATAGTTAGTTATAGAGTTTTAGACAGTTATTTTTTAAATTTTGTTTTTTAGGTTTTTAGATAATTTTTATCTTTATTCATTGTTATTGTCATTCCCTTATTTATTTTTTTTTTTTCATTTATATAATCTGTTTAGTTTTTTAGGCTTGTCTTTATCTTTATAGTTAGTTTTAGACTTTTAGACAGTTATTTTTTTTATTTTTTGTAGGATTTTAGATAGTTTCTTTATTTATATTTACTTTCATTGATATTCCTTCATTTATTTCTGTGTATTTCTACCCTCATAAACCTGCTTGCATGAGGGAGCAATCATGTGCTTGGAATAAAAATACGAGCAACTGCTATATTTCTATATGTGTCAGTTTCAACCGATGTCAAGCCACCAATTTTCGGTGAATGAGCCAAATTTGAGTTCTGCCTTTGGTGAATATTCCTTATAGTTTTATCTATGCGATCTGTTCATTTTCAAGATCTGCCAAAAAGATATATATAAAAAAAAAAACGCAAACACACACAACGAAATGGGTAAATAGTTTGTTAAAATTTTTTCATTGATTTTATTGTTTCCTGTGATATTATTGTCACAAAAGCCGTCGGCTGTTACATCACATTTGAGATAAGCTATTTTAAGCTGTACTAAACGATACTAAGCCGTAACTAAGCGTCATTATGCTCCTCCAAGGCATTCTAAACTAACCGAGGTTATAACTGACTGCGGAATTAAAAGGAGAAAGAAATACGATGTAAGGAATAAGAGATAATCAGAGACTACCGTGAACCAGGCTGCACTATACACGCACTGGCGCGCCTGTTCTTGTCACGTGATCCAGCCGAGGGGATCCTCTTTAAGTTTCGAGGGTACTGGAAAAGAAAAAAAGAACTCATAATTATGCTTGCTTTTCGCAGGGACTCTCTCTCTCTCTCTTTCTCTTCTCTCTCTGCCATCACGGTGGAATTCACCGTAGGCTGATGGGGGTGGCAACTTGTTTCGTCCGAGAATGGAAGTCTCAACTCCTTAAAAAACAAAGGTTAATATCTTTTAACTGTCAAGTTATAGACATTTAGGTGAAATAGGAACCTTTAAGTTACAGACATTTAGGTAAAATAGGAATAGTAAAGTTACAGACACTTATGTAAAACAGGAATTGTAAAGTTACAGACGTTTTGGTAAAAATGAGCAGTAAAGTTACAAACGTTTTGGTAAAAAGGAGCAGTAAAGTTACAGACGTTTTGGTAAAAATGAGCAGTAAAGTTACAGACGTTTTGGTAAAAAGGAGCAGTAAAGTTACAGACGTTTTGGTAAAAAGGAGCAGTAAAGTTACAGACGTTTTGGTAAAAATGAGCAGTAAAGTTACAGACGTTTAGGTAAAAAAGCAGCAGTTAAACCGTTACGTTTTTGGTAAAAATGACGTAGTTTACAGAGGTAAAATAAAAAAAAACCTTTCAGCTACCAACGTTTAGGAATACAGGAATTGTAAAGGTATGCCAAATGTGGCTCCATTCCAGAGTAATATGCTTTGACTTGTAGCATAGGAAAGCAGAAAA
>NC_061098.1:6630469-6632969 GCF_015104395.2 Macrobrachium nipponense
AATGCCATGACGTCATCGCCCGTCAATTCAAGCGAAGCGAACCGTCCTGCCAATATTTATTTAATTTTTTTTCAATTTTCATTATTATTTTTATTATTATTATTACGGAGATGCCTCACGCTTTTCTCGCACGGCTTCCAAATTAGGCGTCGCGCGCTCGCCGGTCGATCGGTTCATTAGGGAGGGATATATGAGGCAATAAGTGCGGGCTAATCAGCCGTGAAATAACACCCAATTACGGTATAAAGTGTTATGTTAAAGGGTTTGCACGAATCGGGTCGCGTTCGTTGGGAGGTGATGTAGTATACAAGCAGTCTGGGTTCGAAAAGAGGTTAAGTTGATCCGTTGTGTGTGTGTGTGTGTGAGAGAGAGAGAGAGAGAGAGAGAGAGAGAGAGAATGTACCCGGTAGAGTACAAATTCAGAGTAGCTGGCTAAGTTGATTAGGCTGATCCGTATATGAGAGAGAGAGAGAGAGAGAGAGAGAGAGAGAGAGAGAGAGAGAGAGAGAAATATGTACCTGGTAAAGCAGAAATTCAAACAGAGGTTGAGTTGATTTTCATATGAGAGAGAGAGAGAGAGAGAGAGAGAGAGAGAGAGAGAGAGAGAGATATGTACCTGGTATGGTAAAGCAGATTTTCAAAGAGCGGTTGTGTTGATTTGTATACGAGAGAGAGAAGAGAGAGAGAGAGGAGAGAGAGAGAGAGAGAGAGAGCACCTGCCCATCTGCGTACAACCACAACACCCACGACCCACTAAAAAAAACTGCTGCGACGCCACTCCACGTACATATGAATCACGATCATCTTCATTCTTTTTTTTTTTGGTAGCGAACGAACCCAAGTCGTCTTGAAACCGAACACTCCCAAAACCGAAGCTTCTTCGCCATCTCGCTTCCTTGTCCCTGACTGACAAGCCAACCATTAAGATGGAAACGCCATTAGTAAATGCCATTACGACCGAGGAATAGCGACGGGAGAAATTACACTTGACAATTAGCAAGTAATGGGGAGTTTGATAAACGCCATGTCACCTGCTTGTTGAAGTGAGTGGCGTTTCTCGCCTGATAGGAATATCATGTGCGAGCTTTTGTTGTTGATGATGATATTATTATTATTATTATTATTATTATTATTATTATTATTATTATTATTGATATTATTATTGGAATGTAGTTATATAGTTCATGGAGGGCTATTATTATTATTATTATTATTTTATTATTATTATTATTATTATTATTATTATTATTATTATTATGGGAATTGTAGTTCATAGGGAAGGGCTGTTAGTTATGGTTAGGGCTGTTATTATTATTATTATTATTATTATTATTATTATTATTATTATTATTATTTATTATTTAATTATTATTTATTATTAATTAATTTAATTTTTTATTTTATAACTATGGGATATAAAAGCAACTAAGAAATCACTTCCATAAAGATGTGGCTCAAAAATGTATTCATATTTTCCAATTACATATTTCAATCGTATCCAAGGTACGCACCTCACTTCCATAAAGTAGATGTGGCTCAACTATGTATTCATATTTTACCAATTAAATCACGCTTCACTTCCATACAGGAGATATGACTCACACAACAATGTATCCATATTTTACCAATTAAATATTTCAATCGTATCCAAGGTACGTACTTCACTTCCATAAAGTAGATGTGGCTTAACAATGTATTCACGGGCACTTCTTTGCCAAGTGAGTTCAAATGTACAGCCATTTTCTTATCTTACCATCATCCAACCTAATTGACGCCTGTATTGCATTTAAAAGAATTGTTTTCAGTAGGTAATATTTTTCATACCCATATATAAAGGCATTTAAAAATGCTTTTAAAAAACGCTTCATAAGATAGGAAGAAGCCACGAAAAATACAAAGCCATGCTTACACATGACGTTAGAGCCTTTAGCATTCTGTGGTAATAGGATAGCAAGCCTATATAAGAAAATTTTTTTTTCATATTCTCATGCCATGATATGACAGGGATCTACAAAAAATAGTTTGATAATGAAAGCCACCCAGATTTTTTTTTTTTAAATTCAGAGTAATTCACTACTGTCCTCACTTGATAATTTATTTACATTACACTAAAACAGCCAAATTAAAAAAAACCATGAAGAATGACCTAATTAACAAAATTTACTGCCAAGAAAAAACTCATTTTCAGTGGCCTTTTATATATATAAATAAAAATAGTGTAATTCACTACTTTTCTCATTCGATCATTTATTTACCTTTCATTAAAACAGTCTAATTTTAAAATAGAACAATGGAGAATGACCTCATTAATAAAATTTACTGTCAAGAAAAAAAAATCATTTTCGGTCGCTCTTTTTTTTTTATATAAATAAAAATGGTGCAGTACAATATTTATCTCAGTTGATCATTTATTGAACTTACATCAAAGCAGCCTAATTTAAAAAAAAAGAACCATTAACAATTACTTAATTAATGAAATATACTGCCATGAAAAAAACAA
>NC_061098.1:6637969-6651392 GCF_015104395.2 Macrobrachium nipponense
CATCCTGCCTCCTTAGGAGTCCATCACTTTTCTTACTGTGTGCGCCGTTTCTAGGATCACACTCTTCTGCATGAGTCCTGGAGCTACTTCAGCCTCTGATTTTTCCAGATTTCTTTTCAAGGATCTTGGGATCGTGCCTAGTGTTCCTATAATTATAGGTACAATTTCCACTGACATATCCCATATCCTTCTTATTTCTATTTTCAGGTCTTGATACTTATCCATTTTTTCCCTCTTTCTCTTCACTCTGGTGTCCCACTGGTATAGCGACATCAATGAGTGATACTATCTCTTGATTTTGCCAATCAACGTCACGTCTGGTCTATTTGCACGTATCACCCTATCTGTTCTGATACCATAGTCCCAGAGGATTTTGGCCTGATCGTTTTCTATCACTCCTTCAGGTTGGTGCTCGTACCACTTATTATATTATTATTATTATTATTATTATTATTATTATTATTATTATTATTATTATTATTATTATTCTAGCATCATAAATCTTAACTAATCAGGGGAAAAATGGCAAAATCACATTCAAATATGAAATATAAAAGTCCACCGGTAAATTCCCTCTCTCTCTCTCTCTCTCTCTCTCTCTCTCTCTCTCTCTCTCTGTCTAGATCCACAAAGCACGAAAAAACCAAAACCATTTGCCGAGCAATTCCTCGAAGCCGAACGAAAGCCCGTCTTCCTTTTTAAAATCCTTTGTATATATTGGAGCTTGTGGCCTTTTAAGATAACTTAATTAGAATACGAAGAGAAAGAGATAAAAGCCCCTTTTTTTTTAAAAATATAAGACCTCCAGGCTACACCTCCGTGAATTCGTTGAAAAAGATTTTTTTTTTTTTCTTTAAGAATCCGGCGTGCGGCAATTTAAAATGCATATGAGTGATAAGGCTTCCCGCCCCCCCCCCCCCCCCCACCCCCTCCCACCCCCGCCCTGCCCTCCCAAGAGATTTTTTTTCCTGGCTTTTATTTTTTTTTTTTTTTATTTGGGGCTTTTAAAGTCTTCTGGGCCTTGAAACTTTGGCAACATCGCTGCATAAACCGCTGCATTTTCAAGATTGATTGACTAAGCATCCTGAAGAGATATACAACACATCCCATTTTGAGAACTTCTTTACATAAAAGATATGTGACACATGGAATAAACTGCCACCAGAAGTTGTAAACAGCAACAGTGTGGAAGAGTTTAAAAGAAAGCTAGACGAAATTATTAAGACGCTGAATGCACAGTAAAACCTGCTCCTACAGATAAGTGACCGCACGATGTCTCCTCGGATGGACTAACAAGTCTTTGAGACATCCTAACCCTTGTAACTCCTTGTAACTCACTCTCTTTCTCTCTCTCTCTCTCTCTCTCTCTCTCTCTCTCTCTCTCTCTATAGATCTTGCTACTCTCGTTATCTAGATTCTAGTGGATTTTTTCTTGCCTTCCAGAATATCTAAAAAAAAATAAATAAATAAATTTGTCTAAGACATCGATTTGCCGCTTCCGACTACTTTCCCCAAACTTGCCCCCCCCCAAAAAAAAAAAAAAATAAATAAAATAAAATAAAATAAAAATGCCCAAACACATCATTTTTAATACTAACCGTATTTTATTTTCCTCGTTCCCAGCGGTTCTCCACCTCCTCCTCATTCTATTCCTCCTCCTCCTCCTCTTCTTCCTCCTCCTCTTTTTATTCTTCTTCTTCTTCTTCTTCTTCTCATTTCAAGAAAGTCATTAGCACCGAGTTCGAGACTTCATTATACTCAACCATTGATTTATTGGTAGAGAGAGAGAGAGAGAGAGAGAGAGAGAGAGAGAGAGAGAGAGAGGAGAGAGAGAGAGAAAGGGGTGGGGGACTTTTAAAAAGGGTAGGAACGAGAAAGAGCAAGTCTTTAATATCTGACCTATTTCCCCCGCCCCCCCAACAAACAGCCCCCCTCCCGTCACCCCCCCCCCCCCCCCACAATCTCTTTGGGTCTTTTGAATTCAAAGACCTATTGTTAGGGTCCAATAAAATAAAAAAAACAATATTTCTAAAAATCTATTCCTAACGTTTAGAATGAAGTTTCTTTGAGAGAGAGAGAGAGAGAGAGAGAGAGAGAGAGAGAGAGAGAGAGAGAGAGAGAAAATATGTGCGTTCAATAAATAAAAATCCTAAAACCTATTCCTACGCTTTGAAGGAAGTTTCTGTGAGAGAGAGAGAGAGAGAGAGAGAGAGAGAGAGAGAGAGAGAGAGAGAGAGAGAGAAATGTAGAATACGGATTTTCGTTGTACTCACTCTCTTCTGATGAAGATGATAATTCTTAATTCGTTGTAATTCAATCCTGTCTCTCTCTTGCAGCTCTCTCTCTCTCTCTCTCTCTTCTCTCTTCGTTCCTCAGTACTAATTAGGCATTACTATGACTACCAATAACCAAATAACCAACTAATAAAAACCACTAAAAAGCGATATAACATTAAATTACATAAACAAATGTATTCAGCGTTACAACAAGAAATGACACAATAATAATAATAATATTACAAACTAAAGCGAACTGTAAAATCCACGAAATTTATATCTTAAAAAATCTTAAGGTTCCAAAGAAACGGCTTTGAAAAAAAAACCAAGGTTTACAATTTATCATAAAAAACTGATTATTCATTCCTTCACATATTAACATCATATTCATAAAAAATATTTCAATGCCAAGACGACAAACTCTAAAAGCAGATTGACACAGTGACCAAGAGAGTGAAAAATGATTCGGCCACCTTTGACATTCGCCAAAGACACCGCCCACAGACGCCCGCACCTAGCCTATAATCTGATACTTTCCACTGAAATGATACTATCATGTAGGATTGGTGTGATCTTTGGCCGGGATTAGACTTTCCTTATAAGGATGATATTATACGTTTCTTTCACTCGAAACTTAAATGCTATTTCAATTTCAACACGAGTCTTTCTTTAGCTTTAAATCCTCCGCTGAAAACCTTAGAGAGAGAGAGAGAGAGAGAGAGAGAGAGAGAGAGAGAGAGAGAGAGAGAGAGAGAATCTTCATAAAGAATGGCATATATAAATACCTCATCGATACAGGTATGATGATTTATTTATTGATAAGCACTACCACATTTGTGAATCAGAAAGAGAGAGAGAGAGAGAGAGAGAGAGAGAGAGAGAGAGAGAGAGAGAGAGAATATTCATAATAACATATTTATATCTCATTGCTCCACAATCTTAGTGAAATCCACACTCTATTGAATTATGACAGACAAAATAAAATACTTATAATAAATAATCTTTTAGCTTTTAATTCATTTAGTCAAAATTAACCCTAATGTATTCGAGACACAACAGATGAATTTCACCAACAGCCAACAAAAAAACCCATTTCGTCCCCCCCCCCATACGCAACCAGTGCGGCGAACTTAGCCGATCGCGAAAATGATTGACATCCAAATACAGCGCGAAAATAATTGACGTCCAAATACAGTGCGAAAATAATTGGCGTCCAAATACTGCGCGAAAATAATTGGCGTCCAAATACAGCGCGAAAATCATTCGTCGCAAAAAATGTGGCTACGCATTATCCCCGATGAAAGCTTAACGAAGCGTCTCCCTGTAATTGAATGTATTGACAAATGGTATTGAATGTATTTACAAAGATTGTAGCGTATATTTACAAATGATTTTGGGCATATTTACAAATGCTGTATACGTTTGCAAGTGATACTGAACATAATTACAAAGATTGTAGTGTATATTTACAAATAATTTTGGGTATATTTGCAAATGATTTTGGGTATATTTACAAAAACTGTATACGTTTTTAAATGGCATTGAATGTATTTACAAAGATTGTAGTATATATTTACAAATGATTTTGGATATATTTACAAATGCTGTATACGTTTGCAAATGGTACTGAATGTATTTACAAAGATTGTAGTATATATTTACAAATGATTTTGGGTATATTTATAAATGCTGTGTATGTCTACAAATGGTATTGAATGCATTTTAAAAAATTATAGTATATACTTACAACTGATTTTGGATATATTTACAAATACTGTATATGTATACATTTGCAAATAGTACTGAATGTATTTACAAAGATTGTAGTATATATTTACAAATGATTTTGGGTATATTTACAAATACTGTATACGTTTGCAAATGGTAATGAATGCATTTACAAAGATTGTAGTATATACTTACAACTGATTTTGGATATATTTAAAAATATTGTATGTATTTACACATGATGCTGAATATGTTTACGAATATTATATATCTCTACATATGATACTGTATATACTTACATAGTATATTGGATATATCAACTAATATCTATATATTTACAATTGATAATGAATATATTAACAAAGGGTACTAAATATATTTATAAATACTGGATATATTTTCGAATGATATTGAATATATCTACAAATATTGTATACATTTACAAACGACTTTGAACATATTTATAAATGGTATTGAATATATTTGCAAATACTGCATATATGATATTGAATAAGTTTACGAACGATATTAAATACATTCGTAAAGGATACTGAATAGCTTACGACTGAAATTGTACACATATTTAGAAGTGATGCTGAATATATTGAAAAATGATACTGAATGGGTTTACTAAAATCATGCCAACGTTTAAATGTCGCCAAACAAAATAACACTCTCCGATATCCATACACTGTAAAAGTATGCGTTATCTAAAAGGGGAAAATATTATCCTACAATACTCTCCTATGGAAGCTGTACATATATATATATATATATATATAATATATATATATATATATATATATATATATATATATATATATATAATATATATATGTGTGTGTGTGTGTGTGTGTGTGTGTGTGTGTGTGTGTGTACATAAAGGCAAAAGCCACGAAGGAAAGTGAGACGGTGAAGTACTGCCAGGCCTTTCGACTCAATGTCCTTTACTTGGCAGTAAAGGACGCTGAGTCGAAAGGCCTCGCAGTACTATTTTCGTCTCAATTTCCTTCCTAGTTTTTTGCATTTATTATACTCATCACGTTCCCAAACTTTAGTGATACAGATATATATATATATATATATATATATATATATATATATATATATATATATATATATATATATGAATGTGTGTGTGTGTGTGTGAGAGAGAGAGAGAGAGAGGAACCGATGATTCCACACAGAAACAAATAATGACTACCACCACAGGCTCCTTCACAATTATCTATGGTTGTTCGTCTCAGTTCAAAGGTAATTCCGCTTACACCCGCATTCACGGCTTAATGAACCTGCACCATCCATTATTACCTATATCATTTTCGTTCCAGATATTCCCATTCCCGCCTCAAATAACCCCAAATATATCCTGGGCTAATGCCTCCCAAATGAGCTTACGTCTCTATCCAAACTTTTCCCAGAGGGGGGAAATCCCATTCGGAATTACTAGCGTTATTATCCGTAATGCGATATTTTCAGAGATAGCCGTTGTTAGATATACCTCATGCGTTGTTAATTTTGTAATTTTATATTTTATACCTTGCCTGGTGCAAGAATGAAAGAGATGGAAAATAAATGTGGCATGATTAAGAGATATGGTTTTTAATACTCGTATTACTGGTTGAAAGAGGTATTGTCATAAGTCGTATTTCAACAGATATTTCCCAATCACAATTGACCCCTGGTCCTCTTTTTTTTTTTTTTTTTTTTTTTTTTTTTGCAGAGACCGACAGGTTTTGCTGAATAGCTGTCCAACTTCTCCATTCCGGGGGTCCTTTATTCCTCACACTGAATATAGAATTTAGGCCACAGGCCAAGCACTGGGACCTATGAGGTCATTCTGTGCTGAAGTGGAAATTGACGGTAAAAGGTTTGAAATAACAGGAGGAAAACCTCAAAGCAGCTGCACTATGAATCAAGTGTTAGGGGAGGGTTGAGGAAAGTAAGATGGAAGAAAGAAAATATGAAAGGAGGTACAGTAAAAGGAACGAAAGTGGTTGCAGTTAGGGGCCAAAAGTTCAAGCGAAGATTGCAATGCACAGTGAAAGGCTATACAACTACCTAGAGGAGACAAACACCATCCCCCACCAACAGAAAGGCTGCAGAAGGAAGTGTAGGGGCACAAAAGACCAGCTCCTGATAGACAAAATGATAATGAAGAACAGTAGGAGAAGGAAAACCAACCTAAGCATGGCATGGATTGACTATAAGAAAGCCTTCGACATGATACCACACACTTGGCTAATAGAATGCCTGAAAATATATGGGGCAGAGGAAAACACCATCAGCTTCCTCAAAAATACAATGCGCAACTGGAATACAATACTTACAAGCTCTGGGATAAGACTAGCAGAGGTTAATATCAGGAGATGGATCTTCCAGGGCGACTCACTGTCCCCACTACTCTTCATAGTAGCCATGATTCCCATGACAAAAGTTCTGCAGAAGATGGATGCTGGGTACCAACTCAAGAAAAGAGGCAACAGAATTAACCATCTGATGTTCATGGACGACATCAAGCTGTATGGTAAGAGCATCAAGGAAATAGATACCCTAATCCAGACTGTAAGGATTGTATCTGGGGACATCAGGATGGAGTTTGGAATAGAAAAATGTGCCTTAGTCAACATACAAAAGGGCAAAGTAACAAGAACTGAAGGGATAAAGCTACCAGATGGGAACAACATCAAACACATAGATGAGACAGGATACAAATACCTGGGAATAATGGAAGGAGGGGATATAAAAACAACCAAAGATGAAGGACACGATCAGGAAAGAATATATGCAGAGACTCAAGGCGATACTCAAGTCAAAACTCAACGCCGGAAATATGATAAAAGCCATAAACACATGGGCAGTGCCAGTAATCTGATACAGCGCAGGAATAGTGGAATATACGAAGGCAGAACTTCGCAGCATAGACCAGAAAACGAGGAAACAAGACAATATACAAAGCACTACACCCAAGAGCAAATATGGGCAGACTATACATAACACGAAAGGAAGGAGGGAGAGGACTACTAAGTATAGAGGACTGCGTCAACACCGAGAACAGAGCACTGGGGCAATATTTGAAAACCAGTGAAGACGAGTGGCTAAAGAGTGGATGGGAAGAAGGACTGATAAAAGTAGACGAAAACCTACAAATATACAGAGACAGGAGAATGACAAGCAGAACAGAGGAATGTCACAACAAACCAATGCACGGACAATACATGAGACAGACTAAAAAACTAGCCAGCGATGACACGTGGCAATTGCTACTGAGGGTAGAGCTCAAGAAAGAAACTGAAGGAATGATAACAGCGGCACAAGATCAGGCCCTAAGAACCAGATATGTTCAAAGAACGATAGACGGAAATAACATCTCTCCCATATGTAGGAAGTGCAATACGAAAAATGAAACCATAAACCATATAGCAAGCGAATGTCCTGCACTTGCACAGAACCAGTACAAAAAGAGGCATGATTCAGTAGCAAAAGCCCTCCACTGGAGCCTGTGCAAGAAACACCAGCTACCTTGCAGTAATAAGTGGTACGAACACCAACCTGAAAGAGTGATAGAAAACGATCAGGCAAAGATCCTCTGGGACTATGGTATCAGAACAGATAGGGTGATACGTGCAAATAGACCAGACGTGACGTTGATTGACAAAGTCAAGAAGAAAGTACCACTCATTGATGTCGCAATACCATGGGACACCAGAGTTGAAGAGAAAGAAAGGGGAAAAAAGGATAAGTATCAAGATCTGAAAATAGAAATAAGAAAGATATGGGATATGCCAGTAGAAATTGTACCCACAATCATAGGAACACTGGGCACGATCCCAAGATCCTTGAAAAGGAATCTGGAAAAATTAGAGGCTGAAGTAGCTCGGGGACTCATGCAGAAGAGTGTGATCCTAGAAACGGCGCACATAGAAAGAAAAGTGATGGACTCCTAAGGAGGCAGGATGCAACCCGGAACCCCACACTATAAATACCACCCATTCGAATTGGAGGACTGTGATAGAACAAAAAAAATAAATAATAATAAATAAATAATAATATAATAATAATAATAATAATAATAATAATAATATAATAATAATAATAATAATAATATAATATAATAATAATAATAATAATAATAAGGTTTGATGCCCTTTTTGAACCATCCGGGTATGCTAATGCATCGAAGTTTTTACCGATCATAGGGACAATTTACAAACAGAAATATGGATAGCTATGGGGTCCGCTCATTTATCACCTATACTCGCAACATCTATATGGAATATTTCGAAAACTAATCTAGTTCCTAATGTTAATGTCCCTAACTTAAAACTGCAAGGATGGTGGAGATATGTGGATGATATTTTTGCTATTCTGCAAGGAGATGAAATGAAATAGAAACTTTTCTAGATGAACTCAATAAGTTTGATAACAATATCAGTTCACTTTAGAGAAAAGTAACAATAATAAACTGCCCTTTTTAGACATACTCACAGAAAGAAAAGAAACAAGATATGAATTCAGCACATATAGAAAGCCCACACATACAAACTCATATATTCATTCTTCTCTTTTCCACAGTCATGATATAAAAATAGGAGTTCTAACAGGTTTATTTCTTAGGGCAATGAGAACGTGGTGACCCTTGGAAGATAGAACAAGAGATAAAATTACATCGGTAAAAGCTTCGATGCATTAGATACCCGGAATGGTTCAGAAAAAGGGCACTCAACAAAAGCTAGAAAAATTTTTTACAGAGCAAAATGTAGAGAGTACACGAATAATAATAATAATAATATAATAATAATAATAATAATAATAATAATAATAATAATAATAATGATAATAATATCACCAAAGTTGGATCGTCACATAAACCTTATCTAACTCCCTGAAATAAGGTGATTCCCAGCCGAACTTTCGGAAGTGCAAATCCTCTAATAAACAGACGAGAGACGCTGTTCAGAGAGAGAGAGAGAGAGAGAGAGGAGAGAGAGAGAGAGAGAGTATAAGATGCTCATTTTACGCGGCCATATCTTCACGTAAATGGCTTGATGGTGACTAGGAAAATGTAGCTCCCGTTAAAGAGGAAAGATATTGGAAAAACTATCGGCTAAAAAATACACGTTAGGATCCAAATTACGCCCGATAGTTCGGTGATGGTCGTGTTTACTATCTCATAAAAGCTCTACTTAGATCAATAAACACGCCTAAGACTCCCTCAAGGCGAGGTCTTATACCCCACTCGAGATCTTCTTTTTTTAATTTTTTTTATTACGCAAGAATTTTCCGTGGTTTCTTAAAGAAGAGAGAGAGAGAGAGAGAGAGAGCGAGAGAGAGAGAGAGAGAGAGAGAGATGAGGTGGGGGAGGTTGGGGGTGGGTTGGGGGGGAAGTCAATCTTGTAAAGGTGAAACTGACAAGAGGCCTTTTTGTTTGGACATTTGAGTGAAGCCAAAAGTTTTTTTTTTTTTTTTTTTTTTTTATTTTTACATTTAACTGTAGCTAAAAGCCTCTTTTTGGGACATTAAATGAAGCCAAAATCCTCTTTTTGAACATTTAAGTGAAGCCAAAAGTCTTTTTTATTTAGGACATTGAAGCCAACCAAGTCTCTTTTTTTGGACATTTAAGTGAAGCCAGTTTTTTTTTTTTTTTTTTTTTTTTTTTTTTTTTTTTTTTACATTTAAGTGTAGCTAAAAGCCTTTTTTTCTTTTTTGGCAAAATTTAAATGAAACCAATAACCCTCTTTTTGGACATTTAAGTTAAGCCAAAATCCTCATTTTGGGACATTTAAGTGAAGCCTAAACCCTCTCATTGGAAAATTCAAGCGAAACTAAGTCTTCTTGGACACTTAAGCGAAGCCAAAATCCTCTCTCTGCACACCTAAGTGAAGCTAGTTTCTTTTTATTAACATTAATTGAAGCTAAAAGTCTTTTAAGGACATTTAAGTAAAGCCAAAATCCTCTCTCTGGGAAAGGTAAGTGAAGCCAGTCTGTTTTTCGGTATTAAATTAAAGCCAAAAACCTCTTTGTGGGATATTTAAGTGAAGTCAAAATCCTCTTTTTGGAACACTTAAGCTAAATTAAAGCCAAAAGCCTAATTTTAGGACATTTAAGTGCAGCCAAAAACCCTCTCTCTGGGATACCTATAAGCTACAAGCGAATGCAGACCACATCTGCAACTGCCATTTGTCGGATTCATTGAGTTGAGAGAGAGAGAGAGAGAGAGAGAGAGAGAGAGAGAGAGAGAGAGAGAGAAACCGAAAGGATTTCAAACAGGATAAGGAAAATCCTTGTCGTCGGGGCGTCACTCAACGACGTCCCCGGAAAGCGATCTAAAGCACTACAGATCCACTGGAAACGAAGGCAAACTATCAGGATCCGATAAGTCCTCCTGGCCCGGAACCTTCCCGGGACCAGCACGGGACCAGCACGGGACAAGCCCGGGACAAGCCGCCCGCTCCCGGGTCTTCCAAAGCGAGGCGCGAGTGAGAATTGTAAATCGGTGTTAACTGGGGTTTAAAATGGAAGGAGAGAGAGAGAGAGAGAGAGAAGAGAGAGAGGGAGAGAGAGAGGATAGATAGTCCTCAGAATGAAGACAGAATTGGGAAGTAACGATATGATTCTTGTCAATGATTGTAAATATATGTGAAGGAGAGAGAGAGAGAGAGAGAGAGAGAGAGAGAGAGAGAGAGAGAGAGAGAGAGATCGGAATCTGAACAAAGACGGAATTGGAAAGTAGCGATATAATTCCACAAAATTATTTTTAGATATATAATTGAGTTATTAGGTCATAATTTAGCCACTAAC
The DNA here is from genome assembly GCF_015104395.2 of Macrobrachium nipponense. Taxonomy (NCBI): domain Eukaryota; kingdom Metazoa; phylum Arthropoda; class Malacostraca; order Decapoda; family Palaemonidae; genus Macrobrachium; species Macrobrachium nipponense. The sequence continues at coordinate 6,648,775 of NC_061098.1, forward strand.
CTTCTAACATCTGTCAACTGTTTCATACCACTCCTCCAAACGTACCTGCAAGATAAAACAAATAAATACATTAATAATCAAATCGATAATTTAATTAACAATTAAATAAATCTAAATAAAAATAAATACATAATTGATTAAATAAATAATTTAATTAACTGAATAAACCTAAATGAATAACTAAATGCTTCAAGAAATGAAAGAGATGATGAAAAATAATGGTATGAAATTAAGGTAGAAAGACGCCGCGAAATGTAAAAATGTATTCAAACAAGTATCTCCCAAAAATGTTTGCCCAGAGTTTTTAAGTCTTTTTAAAGAAGGAATATAAGAATTTCACAAATAAAACTCCACATAAAACGTAATAAGCATCCTTAATAACAATGTAGAGCTACGACATAACATGCTACTCTTTTCCCCTGTCCGGTATGTCATCGGATTCCGACGTAAACTGATTCAAGTGTGGTTCACTGAAATGGAAAATTCGGATAGCTGGGACTTCCAGGACTCTCGCAACCCATCTGCAAGTCCAGTGCTGTTGAGCAACCCCCATTAAAACGTCTTCCCTTTCAACTTCCTCCACACATCAATCTCCATTCCAAACTCCTCCTCCTCCTCCTCCTCCTCCTCTTCTTCTTCTTCTTCTCCTTCGTCTTCTTCGGGAATTCAACTTTAGGAGGCAAAAAAAAAAAAAAAAAACTAGCAAACGGTTCATGAATAAGAAGCAACGGCTGCATTTTATTTCTCTCTCTCTCTCTCTCTCTCTCTCTCTCTCTCTATCTCTCTCCTCCAACCGCCACCCCCTTTCCCCCTCCCCCCTCCTCCATCCTCCTCCCAACACCCTTCGATTTTTTCTTTTAGGGTTGCAAGGGTTCAGGTTGCAGGGGTGGGGAGATGGGGGTTGGGGTGGGTGGTAGGGTTAGTATTTACCGGGATGACTTCTGAAAAGATGCGCTCCTACGGATGCCTTCTCTCATTCAGGGTTACTCAAGGAAAACGCTCCGGGTTCAGACACTTCAACGGAAATGGTAACTTTATAGTTTATAATATGTATATAAATATATACATATATATATATATATAATATATATATATATATATATATATCTATATATATATATATATTTATGTATGTATATGTATCATCGTAAGGCCGATAAGGCGACTTACTGAAACAAATACGAAGGCATCTCAACGAACTGAAATTTCCTCGAAATTCTGAGAGGCATCAAGTATCTTTTAAAAACAAAGATTCTCCTTCGAATATAAAGATTCTCTTTCGAACATAAAGATTCTCTTTCGAGTGATAAGGTTATCCTTCGAACATAAAGATTCTCTTTCGAATAAAAAGATTCTCTTTCGAGTAAAAAGATTTACTTTCGACTAAAAAGATTCTCTTTCGAATATAAAGATTCTCTTTCGAATAGAAACTCTCTTCCGAATACAAAGATTCTCTTTCAAGTAAAAAGGTTTCCTTTCGAAAACAAAAATTCTCTTTCGAGTAAAAAGATTCCCTTTCGAATAAACTGATTCTCTTTCGAGTAAACAGGTTTCCTTTCGAAAAATTCTCTTTCGAGCAAATCGATGCTCCCTAGAATACAAAAAATGATTCTCTTTGGAGTAAAAATATTCCCTTTCGATAACAAGGATTGTCTTTCGAGTAAAAAGATTCTCCTTCGAGTAAAAAGATTCTCCTTCGATTACAAAGAAATATTCTCTTTCGAGTAAAAATATTCCCTTTCGATAACAAGGATTCTCTTTCGAGTAAAAAGATTCTCTTTCCAATAAATACAAAGCTCTAGAGATTCTCTTTCGAGTAAAAATATTCCCTTTCGATAACAAGGATTCTCTTTCGAGTAAAAAGATTCCCTCTCCAACAATAAGATTAAAGACGCGTTTCAAATACGGGCAAAAAAAAAGAAAAAAAAAAAATCTGAATGCAAATCCATCCTTAACGCCCAATTACTTCATTTTCAACTCCACCTACTCCCTTCCTTGTATCTTACCACGCGTCCACCCTCTCTCCTCCCCTCTCCTCCCCTTCCCCCTCCCCAATTCCCTAAATTAAAAACAAAATGACTTATCAGAGAAAGAAAATACTATTACGAGTGACAATCTCCTTCTTTTCCGCTGGGCGCCGTAACGCGATTATTCAGATGATAATAATTGCCGAGGATAATTGCCAGGGACACGAAATGAAGCCTTGATATGAACCGTTATGCTCCCGAAATGTAAATGAAGAGAATTCTGATATCTAATTATTCGACGAGGAAAAGGAGGTAATGGGAACAAAGCTAAAATGGCAAGTATGTCATGATTGACAAAGTAAGAGAGAGAGAGAGAGAGAGAGAGAGAGAGAGAGAGAGAGAGAGAGAGAGAGAGAGAGAGAGAGAGGAGGGGGAGCTTATGTTATTTTGTATGGTTTAACTAAGACACAAAATAGAGAGAGAGAGAGAGAGAGAGAGAGAGGAAGGGGAGGCGGAGCTTATGTTATTTTATACGGTTTAACTAGGACACAAAATGAGAGAGAGAGAGAGAGAGAGAGAGAGAGAGAGAGAGAGAGAGAGAGAGAGAGAGAGTATTCTTATACGGTTTAAAAAGGACGCAAAATAAAAAGA
>NC_061098.1:6659392-6669980 GCF_015104395.2 Macrobrachium nipponense
ACCCTCCATGGGGTCTCTTTCCAGTCTGAACCCTGGAATCATCTTTTTTTTTTTTTTTTCCAGTCTGGATTGAGGATGTTTTTTTCTCTTCAGTCTGATTATGGCGATCGTCCTCCTAATTCGAACTTTTGTGTCTCGTTTTCTATGATGTCATTCTACGCTTTTTCTTCCTGAATATAAAGGGATCCTGTATCTCCCTTTATAAGCTTGGTCCCGTATCCTTCTGACTATAAGCCTTGGGTCCCTGTATCTTCCTGATTATAAGCTGTCCCTGTACTTCCTGATTATAAGCTTGGGTCTGTATCTTCCTGATTATAAGCTTGGATCCCTGATCTTCCTGATTATAAGCTTGGGTCTCTGTATCTTCCTGATTATAAGCTTGGAATCCCTGAATCTTCCTGATTATAAGCTTGGGTCTCTGTATCTTCCTGATTATAAGCTTGGTCCCTGTATCTTCTGATAAGCTTGGGTCACGTATCTTCCTGATTATCAGACTGTCAACTGTATCTTCGATTATAGTTGGTCCGATCTTCCTGATTATAAGCTTGGAATCCCTAAAATTCTTTTCTATACGGGGGTCGTATTTCTGATTATAAGCTTGTGTTCCTGTATCTTCCTGATTATAAGCCTTGGAATCTGTGTATATTTCTGATTATAGAAGCTTGGTTCCTGTATCTTCCTGTTTTTTATTAATTAAGCTGTAATCCCTGAATCTTCCTGATTATAAGTTGGAAATTCCCTGAACCTTCCTATTAATAAGATTGGAATCCCTGAATCTTCCTGATTATAAGATGGAATCCCTGAATAATTCCTGATTATAAGCTGAATCCTGAATCTTCCTGATTATAAGATTAGAATCCCTGAATCTTCCTGATTATAAGATTGGAATCCCTGAATCTTCCTGATTATAAGCTTGGGATCCCTGAATCTTCTGATGATAAGCCTGGGGTCACTGTATCTTCCTGATTATAAGCTTGGGATCCGTGTATATTTCTGATTAAAATCCTGGGGTGCAGTATATATGCTTTACAAGCCTGGGGTGCCTGTACCTCCTGGTGGTTACAAGCTTGGGGCCCGTGTACCTCTCTTTATCTCATCCCTGATACTGCAACATTTCTGTATTTAAATCAGTGTCAGCAACAAGGCCCCCCAGTTTCTCTCTCTTTCCTGAACTTGGCCTCCCCCAGGTTTTCGTCTTCAGATTTCATCTTTCTTTTTCCGACCTTAACTCCAGGCTCTGCAAACTTCTCCTTCTTCTGGCCGCTTGGGGCTCTCCCTGAGGAAGTCGAGCGGGGGGGGGGGGGGGGGGGGGGGGGGGGGGGGCGGGGGGGGGGGGGGGGGGGGGGGGGACGTTGCGTAGTAGCAGGGCATCACCTCCTATCTATCTGAATTTTCTAAACCATGATTTAACGTCACTGGCAGGTCCCAGGCAATCATTTTTTTTTTCCTTTTTTTTAAGCATCGTCCCGTTTCTGATATTTTTGCGATTACGGATTCTTTTAATGTCTTCTTTTATTATTTTTTTATTTTGCCAAAGCTTTATTGGGTCTTTCATTTATTTATTTTTTCGCCCAATGCTTTATTGGGTCTTTTATTTATTTATTTATTTATTTAATTTTTCGCCCAATGCTTTATTTGGTCTTTTATTTATTTATTTATTTATTTTTTGCCCAAAGCTTTATTGGGTCTTTACTTTCGCTGGAACGACGTGACCAAGATTTCTCTTTTCGTCTGGAAATTCCTGACTTTATTATGCCTCTTTTATATGTGTTGCTTTTTGAGCAAGGGCGCGTTCAGTCAAGTATTTTTTCATAGGTTTTTAGCCGTTTCCTTTTGCTCGTGTTTCCCTTTGCTGTTTGGTCGTTGTTCGCCCTTTTCGAAGACTGTTATGCGTATTACAATGATGTCATTTTTATAACAACGTCATATTTTTTTACAATGTAATTTTTTTATAACGACGTCATATTTTTACGAAAGATGTTATTTTTAAAATGGCGTTAATTTTTACAATAATGTAATTTTTTATTTTTTTTTTCCAACGACGTCATTTTTTTCTTACAAGAACACGACGTCATTTTTTTTTTTTTTTTTTGTTTTTTTTTTTTTTTTTTTTGCAACGTAAATTTTGTGAAACGATTTCATATCTCTCTCTCTCTCTCTCTCTCTCTCTCTCTCTCTCTCTCTCTCTCTCTCTCCTTTTTTCTTTTTTGTCTCCTACGACGCTAACGGCACAGACTGCAGTAACTTCATCCCGCGTCATTTTTTACGTTACTTCGACGCATATTCTCCCGCGGTGGAATATTGCTCGCGGCGGGGAAGATATCGCCTGTTGTCTGTCGTATTTCGGCATTGTGGGCCATTCGCGTTTTCTGGGCACGAGAAACGCAGGGAAGGGAAATGTAATCATTTTCCTCCAAAGGACTCCTCCGCCTTTTTAGTTTCGCTTACTCGGGGAGTAAGCCTACAAACTACTAGTTTTGTTTTTTGTTGTTGTTGTTTGTGGGTTAGGTGGGGAAGGTCTATGGAAGAGTCTGAAAAGGTCTGAAAAGGGTGTTAAAGACACGGGAATTTTAGGATAGGATGTTTATGATTTATTTATTAGAATGAAAACGTAAGAAATAAATAGCGTGCATGTTCAACAGTACAAAACACTTATTTCAATTAATATATAGCGTATTTATCTGAATTTTCGTTATTGAAACAACTCGCTATCTGACCGTAGATTTTAGCACGCGCCCCGAGTAAGCTGGAAGTCGGATTTCTCCTTTTCATTTTTATGCCTTCAATATTTGGAGGATGAATATTCCTGTTAATTAGAAAATACTCATGGAAACTCGTAGACTCATTATCTTAGATTTATTTTATTACTTCGAATAATTGTCTTGGGAATTTTTTATAACTTACAATAATTATCCTAGAAATAGTTCATGCAAGTTATTAATAACCAAAAAAGATTCAACGGATTCTTGTTTAGCTTTTATTAATAAAAAAAGCTAAAATTTTCAATGAGTCCAAATATAATTACCTAGAAAATATAGACCAACATTCTGAAAATAAAAGTAAACAAAAATATAACGACCGCAAAAAGAAAGCAAGATGTAAAGAATAAAAAGCAAAAAGTCCAAAAAATAGACGAAAAGAAAAATTTTAGCAATAAAGGAGAAAATAACGTCGCCTAAACAATTCAGACGTAAAGAAGAAAATAACGTCGCCTAACAATTCAGACGTAAGAAGAAAATAACGTCCCCTAAAAAATTCAGACGTAAAGAAGAAAATAACGTCCCAAAAAATTCAGACGCAGAGGGAAAATAAACGTAAAAAAAACCCCAAAAAAGCTCAGACATAAATAGGAAAATACGTCAAAAAAAGCTCAGACGTAAAGAAGAAAATAACGTCCCACCCCCCCAAAAAAATAAACAAAAGTTCAGACGTAAAGAAGAGTGAAAACGTCCCCAACCCCCTTCCCCCGTCAAAAAAAAAAAAAAAAAAAAAAAAAAAAAAAGAATTACCAGAATGTTAACAAGACCATCGTAAAAATTGGTGAGTTCTTTCTCAGGCGTCCTGAAGTCCCTAAGGACCTGCCTTTGGACAGAGACCAAGGAACAGCTTCAGTTACCGTTAGGAAAAGGATCCAATTTGTATCCTGTGGGGAGAGAAGAAGGAAGAGGAGGAGGCAGGAGGAGGAAGATGGGATGTCCCCCTGCAGGGAGTTTTCTTATTTCGGGTTCTTTAGGTTCTTAGTTAAAATAATAATGATGATGATTTGGTGTCCATATTTAAAGTTCACTGGTTATTGTAGCATGAAATCTTTTAGATTACGTACCTGTTTTTTTTTTTTTATTTACTTTTTCATCTTCTTCATTCAGTCATAAAGAAAGATCTTCCATTCTGATTTTGGTTGATGAGTCAGCTGATGATTTGATTGACGTTAGTCGATTATTTGGATTGATGTCAGCAGTTAATTTTGATTGATGCCAGTCGATGATTTTGATTGATGATCAGTCAGCGGATGATTTGATTCTTTTGTTGATCAACTGCAAGATTTGATTGATGTCAGCTGATGATTTTCATGGATGACGTTGTTGTCCGTGCTTGTTGGCGATTTAGCTACAAAGAGAGAGAGAGAGAGAGAGAGAGAGAGAGAGAGAGAGATTTTGTTATCTAGGGACCCATGTGGGTAGACCTAAAAACCGCAGAAATAAAACTGAACGAGATCATTTCCAGTAAAGAAAATATTTACGAATTTCAAATTGAAGACGTGACCTCTTTCTTTTCTTCGTCATTAACTTTTTTCTCTCTTTCTTTTTTTAACCTAAGGTTCCTCCAAATTGCCACGAAATATCCAACGCTGTTTTTTTTTTTTTTTTGCGCTGGGGGAGGGGGGGAGGGGGGGGGAGGGGGGGGGGGGGGGGAGGAGGAAATACTCGTGTTGGGCTTTTCCATTTTGCTCATCACTTTTTCCTGCTAGTTTACTGGGTTGTTTTGCGTGGTTATAATTGGCCCGAAATGTCAAAAGTCATCTTTAGGGACACAATAAACTTCGGTTTTATTTTTATTTGTTTTTCCATTTCATATCTCTCTCTCTCTCTCTCTCTCTCTCTCTCTCATCTCTCTCTCTCTCTCTCTCTCTCCCTTGGTATTTATTTTCTTAAAAGGTTTTGAGCGTGTTTTTGTTTTTATTTGATTTGCTTTTTCCTTCGTCATCTGTCCTTGGTCTTTTTTTTCTTTAAACCTACTTGAGTCTTTGACCGTGTTTTTTATTTTATTTGATTTTTTCCTTCGTCATCTGTCCTTGGTATTTTTTTTTCTTAAAGGTCTTGAGCATGTCTTTTACGTCCTCTCCATCTCTCTCTGTCTGGGATTATGGGTATTTTTTAAAGATCTTGAACGTTTTTTTTCTTCTTGTCCATTCTTTGTCTGTTTGCATTTTTCTAAGATCTTGAACGTCGTCTTTTTCTGTTCTCCATCTCTCTGTGTCTTCGTGTCTGTTTTTTTGAAGATCGTGAACGTGTTTTTTTTATTTATTTTTTATCATTTATCTCATCTTCATCTCTCTTTGTCTGGGCGTGCGTGTTTTTGTTCAGTATCTTGAACGTGGCTTAATTAACCAGCTATGCTTTCGCACGAGTTCATGTTAAAGTCGCATATAGTCCTTTGGACTCCCCTTTCATTCATTTTTCATTTTACTCCCCTGTCACCATGACAAGAAGGCCAAGCAAGTATTCGCACCAGTTAATGCCCAACTCACGTTTTATCTCTTCGTTAATATTTTCGTTAATATTTTCATTTTTTTTTACTGTCTTATAACGGTGACAAGAGGCCAGATTATTTTGAATTTTTTTTTTAAATCTATTCAGCATACAAATCCTGGAACCTTCAGCTGCTGACAACCATCATAAAACACACCACAGCAAATGTTTAGGAGGTCACGCCCACTGAACCTCATTAGCGATAACGAACGAGAAATGTTAAAAATGTCAGTAGCTTCCCATAGCACAGTCCAAGAAGGAATGGTGAACAGGAACAAAAAAAAAATGGTCTCACGGAATTCATGGATGTCACGACCTTTTGGCCCTGAGTGCCAATTATTCCGAGGGGCCGATGTGGGGGTCTTTTGAAATTGAATTGGAAAGGAATATCATGTTTTTACGTCGTTCGGGGCAAGAGTTGATTCCATAACAAAGTCTGAGAAAAAAAGCGGTAGAAAGAAAATAAATAAAAATTAGGTTTCACAGAATTCACGGATGGTTTCATTATTCTTTTGAAATTCAGTGAGAGAGGAATGTCATGTTTTAAGGCTTTCGATGCAAGGGGTTCGTGTGTTGACGAATTTCTTAATTAGCGGTTCTCTCTCTCTCTCTCTCTCTCTCTCTCTCCTCTCTCTCTCTCTCTCTCTCTTTATCGGTAGCGTGCTCAAGGGTCCGAGGTCTTTTGCATAGCGGGAGAGGCGGGACCTTTGCTAGGACTTACTTATACTTATTTATTAAGTGACGAGTTTACTTAACGAGATTTTTGCACTTATTTTACTTGCGTGGTGGGAGAGAAAGATTTTTTGTAACATTACTTGTCAAGTAAGGGTTTTGTAAATGGTTTATTTCGTATTATACTGCAGATTAACCAGATAATGCAATTTGCATGCAATGTGAGTTTTGTTAAGAAATTTTCCAATGTCATCTAGGTCAAAGTCCAGTAATTTTTACTGTATAACTACATGTTTTAGCACAAGCCACACAAAGTCTTTCAACTAATAAGTACATGTTTTATCACAAACCACGCAAAGTCTTTCAACTGATAACTACATTTTTATCACAAACCACACAAAGTCTTCCAACTAATAACTACATATTTTAGCAGACCAAACACAAAGTCTTCCAACTAATAACTACATATTTTAGCACAAACCACACAAAGTCTTTCAACTAATGGGATGAAATGAAAGTAATATAGTGTGAAGGAAGTTCTCACATTGAGCCTTCCAACTAACTGTGTGATTACAAATAATATAATTGAATAATAATATAAAGAATTTTCTCATAAGCATGTTTACATCCATCTGTTCCCATTCGCCTTCGAACGCGGCATCCAATATCGACGACAGAAATTGAAGTCACGCATGTTCGATGTCACTTGACACTCGCTCATATTGGCACTCGTCGATTGACTTCGATCTAGCGGGAATAGGCCAAGGAAGAATTGAAGTAAAAATAGTTGAAAACGTTGCAGCTGTTTGCCAAAATGAGACGCGTATATACTTGAGACACCTTCTTCAGCTGTTACTGAAATTGAAGGCAAGGGAGAGATAAAGAATTTCTTATGAATTTTGTAACATGTAGGTAGGTTAGTCAGTGCCAAGGCATATATGGGTTTGTATGATCCACTGAACGTTTCCGTTTTAACAATTAACCGCTCATTTATATTATCAGTAATCATAACTTTTAAACGAGTTAAAACCCTCACTATTTCACGACTTAGTTTAAAGATGAACATTTTATTTCCTAGTAATGAAAAATTAATTTTCCTTTATAAATGTCCTTCTACAAAATAATTTATGATACAAAAAAAACGTATGATATCCAGAAGGCTACTGTGGACCGTTTTACCAGTTTTAAAAATGAAATATTAAAGTTGGAATAAAATAATTAAAAAATTGCGGGTTCGGGCTAGTCTCTCACTTTAAAAAAAAGAAAAAAAAAATGTTAAATGGCAATCCAGAAAGATTTTTTTGAAAGTTTATGAGTTTTTCTCTTTCATCACCCAAGTTTAGGAAGTTTGTTTCGACTTTACAGTTTGTGGTGTTGATTTTTTTTTATAGAATACATTGCCAAAAAAAAAAAATCTAATAGTCATACATTTTTCAAATTGCTAATGCAGCGGTGGAAGAAAAGTGAAACTTTTGGGATAAAGTTTGAAATTATGTGCCTTAGCCTCAAATTGATTTGCTTATAAAAGGAAAGAGTTGCGTTATTAAAAAAAAGGTCGTGTGAAAGGACACAATTTTGAGAGAGAGAGAGAGAGAGAGAGAGAGAGAGAGAGAGAGAGAGAGAGAGAGAGAGTTGGGGGGGGGGGGGTGAGGGGTGATTTGCATCGTGGCTTCTACCCACATTTCTGAGCATACCATTACGAAAGATAACTGAATTTATGTAGCGATTCACCTTTACCTAAAGTCGTCCATTTGGTCCCTAATGGGTTTGAATATATACAGAGAGCAAACAGATTGCCTTAGCCAGTTTGCTCTCTCTCTCTCTCTCTCTCTCTCTCGGTCTCTCTCTCTCTCTCTCTACTCTCTCTCTCTCTCGTATTAAAAATTTCATGTACTATAATTGAGACGTAAATGATATTCTCTCTCTCTCTCTCCTCTCTCTCTCTCTCTCTCTCTCTCTCTCTCTCTCTTTCTCTCGTATTAAAAATTTCATGTACTATATTGACACATAAATGATATTCTTCTCTCTCTCTCTCTCTCTCTCTCTCTCTCAACGAGCACTCAGTTAAAAGTGAAGAAGAATTAAATACTAAAGTTAATATTTCTTTCGTAACTTCGGGTATCAGCTTAAGTGATATTACCTATTTGGTTACTTGCTGCTACCTAATTAAATACGCTTCTCAAATAAAAGCTATACTAATTTATTTATCGATTAAATAAATTGATATCTTAGCACTAGGGTTTGTTCCATATGAAGAGGGAGTTAATCTTCTAAATAATAATAATAATAATAATAATAATAATAATAATAATAATAATAATATAATAATAATAATAATAATAATAATAATAATGATAATAATAAATAAATGCATGCTGCTTTGTATAATTTATTTATTCGAAGTAGTGGCTTGTTTTTAGTTTTCGAAGAAGTCTGCTACTATTATATAATAATAATAATAATAATAATAATAATAATAATAATAATAATAATAATAATAATTGGATCATGCTTTGTAGAATTTCCTTCTTCGAGTTAATGGCTCGGTAGTGTCCTTCCGAAAATTCACTTATAATAATAATAATATAATAATAATAATAATAATAATAATAATAATAATAATAATAATAATTATAATATCCTGGAGAAGACCTTCATTAATACAGGTTTTATTGACAATAATAGCTATTTCAGCCGCGTTTATTTTGTTTAGAAGTTTCTCTATTCTTCTCATGACTGACTTCTGTACCAAGTTTTAATAGCCAACTTGAGCACAGAAGAAAAGTCTGTAATAAGGAGAATAGAAAAAACTTCAATACAAAATAAACGCGGCTGAAATAACCATTATTTTCAATAATAATAATGCAAAACATTTTAGTATAAACTCTCTACCGTCATCGTGGACTCCGGGACAATCCCCTTTGCTTGAGAGGACAAAGGTGCACTGAGAGGGAAACGAATTCTTCACCTGACACTTCCCTCATCAGGAATCCCGAAGAGAAGAGAAGGTTTCTTTTAACAAGCAATATCGAGCGATATTGCAACTTCACCTTTCATCAACTGGAGACACTCTGAACACCCGCTACCCCATCCCCCTCTCCTGTCCTTTCTCCTTTTCCACCGCTCCCCCCCTTAACTCCAACAAATGTCTCTGTTTCACCACCATCTCCTTTCCCCACAAACGAGCCTTCTGATAACTTATTCCAGCTTTCCACCAAAACTGACTGGTTTTGCTCAATCTAATAACTTGCTTGCTGCTCTAGAAAGTGCAATAATACTTCACGCAGGCCATGGCATGCTGGAAGTTATGCTTGAAGCTGATTCACTCCTCTTCACGAGGGGAACGAACCTGTTTCTGGCTTTTGCAGAATTATTCAGGAGACAAAGGACCAGGAAGTCGTTGACGAAATGTTAGACTCTATCGATTGGCAAGTCTCGTACCGTCCCCCCCTGGCCTGGGGACTGATTTGCAGATCATTTGGGTGGAACGCTCGGTAAAAGTAATCTCTTGTAACGGACATGTAAAGCAGTTTCTTGGAACGCACGGTGAAAATAATTTCCGCAATGACACCAGACCTACAATGTTTTTTAAACTAGTTCCTCATTGACACCAAACCAATATTTTTTTAAGTAGTTCCTCTTGACACCAAACCTACAATATTTTTTAGACTGGTTCCTCATTGACACCAAAACCTACCTAGTTTTTTTTTTTTAACTAGTTCCTCATTGACACCAAAACCAATATTTTTAAGTAGTTCCTCATTGACACCAAACCTACTGTTTTCTTTTAAACTTGTTCCTCATTGACACCAGACCTACAATATTTTTTTAGTTTAGACTAGTTCCTCATTGACAACAAACCATTAAATTTTAACTAGCTCCTTATTGACACCAAACCTACTGATTTTTAAGCTAGTTCCTTATTGACACCAAACCTACAATATTTATTAGACTAGTTCCTTATTGACACCAAACCTACAATATTTTTTAACTAGTTCCTAATTGATACCAAACCTACAGTATTTTTTTAGACTAAGTCCTCTTCGAGTTCGGAAAATTCTCATTGTTTTTTTTTTTCCACGTAAAACATAATAGCTGCATAGCTATTGATACCCTCATCGACTGCAATAGCGATATATATAAAACTACAGATAAAAAAAAAGACAATACGTAACACCACTTTGATTTCCCCCCTTTTGCAACGACGCTTTTCTGAATCGGTTTTTTCAAGAGCATTTTGTTTTACACCAGACTTTTCGGGGGCTAAATTGCGACGCTGATTCATTTACCGTTGAAGAAGAGGGTCTTTTTTTAAAGGTATTTTAAACTCTCTGATTCTTGGTACATATTTAGAAGAGTGCTTCGCACTTTAGGTGCATCTCGGAGACTGGAGTTTTATCGTTCTCGGTCTTTTTAGGTCTGCATTGTTCAAAATATGATGCATTTCGGTACTCTCTGGTTTTTTTACTTTTATCATTTTTCAATACTTTAAAACTGAAATGCTTTCGATAACGTGCTTTTTTTTCTCCAACTCTCTAATTTTCAATATAAGTTGCGTTGTTTTGTGTTACCGACACAATTCTTGCATTTCCATGCTCGCGTTTTAAGGGCTCAATTCAGCTTCGTTAAGCAAAGAAAACATTAAAATAAATAGTGACATTTTATGA
>NC_061098.1:6670480-6717980 GCF_015104395.2 Macrobrachium nipponense
GATAGGCGCCATGTTGGATGGCGTAACGTTCGCTCTCTCTCTCTCTCTCTCTCTCTCTCTCTCTCTCTACACACTGACACACTCATACACACATATATATGTAAATAAAAGGCCCATTAAAACACTCTGGTTTAAAACTAAACACTATATTTCGGTGGACTAACCTTCTACCCTTATCAAGTAGCGAGTGGTTATACTCTCTCAACAGTTATGAATAAGAGCTACACTTTTTGTCAAACACTGGAGATGTACATAGTGAGTATATACGTGTATATATATATATATATATATATATATATATATATATATATACTATATATATATATATATATATATGTTTATATATATATATATATATATATATATGTGTGTGTGTGTGTGTGTGTGTGTGTGTGTATAGTCTCTCTCTCTCTCTCGTAGTAGCCATCTTGCTTGGTGAGACGTTCCTGCGCGAAGTCGGATTAATCAACAGATATCACAAGTTTAACAAACGTCTAGAATTTGAGAAATATCTAGAAGTGTTCGTGAACTATCGGTGATAAGATTAGTGTGAAAATAGTAGGATAAAGCGTCTTCTAAGTTAGTTTATCAAGTGAAATACTGTAAATCAGAACAAGATGGCAGTAAGTTCCAACTGCAAAAAGGAAAAAAATGGCGAGATTTAGCTTGCTTGGCAGATTCGCAATACGATGAGGTAGCAGGAAGGGAACTGGCATTTCTGATCTATGAAATCAGCAACAGTCCATAACCAAAAAGATACAAAAGCATTCATAGATATATTAGAAGGATACAATCCTTCAAACTGGAACAAATCTAATGAAAACATCTTGAAAATAATTGAAGAAGTTCCAAATAAAATCCAAGTGGTCAAGAGACTCATAAAGAAAATATACATAAACCAACATATTCCGACAAAGAAAATGAATAAGGTGAACCTTGTGAATATCCTAATTGATGCATTAGGAAAAAGAATGCCAAAAGCATGTAAACTGTGTAAGGTGTGGTATAGCATAGTTAATCCACAAAACCTAATCAGAAAATGTGCTGCATGCAACATTCCGACCCATCCACAGTGTGCTGAGGTAATGCAAGATATGAGAAAAGGACACAAGAATTTTTTGCTCAACATGTCTACCATGATAGACAATGTTATTAAATCAAGATTGAATGTACAAATAGTTGAGGATGAAGAAGAAGAAGAAGAGGAAGGAAGAAGAAGAAGAAGAAGAAGAAGAGAAAACGTAAGAGAAGTAAACAAAACTGAATGACAGAAAAAGATAAGGAAAACAAAGAACAAGATAAAAGTATGGATGCAGAGATACTCATTGATACTACATATGAGGCTATAAAGCAGCATACCTACGAAGAAATAAATTACGATATGACAAGCACAAAAGAAAATGCCGAAGAGGCTCTACCCAGATCTACACAATGACGGGAAAGAGGAGGAAAAAATACAAAAAAGACCAAGTCTGCAACCTTTTGAAAAGAGGGAATTGGCAGATTTGGGAGAAAAAAAGTTACTAACAAACATCCAAAGGTATGTCACACTATGAAATATATAGGTAATGTGGCATACCTAGATGGATATGAGGATGATTGCAGAGATCTACATCCAAAAATATGCAAAAACCTAAAAGAAGGAAAAGGATGTAAGTTCGACAAAAAATGTAAAATATATTTCACCCTGTAGCCATGAAAAATAATCAAATAAATAACCAATCAAGTAATAAAAAATCCAAAATAAGAAAGAAACAAATAAAGAGAGGAATGAAGAATATCAGGTAAAGAAAAAAGCAAGCCATCAACGAGATATGCAGAGGTGTCAGCAAAAAATTTCAAATGCATCAGCTCCAAGATTCTACTCAAGAGATAATAACTGTTTTTATTATGCAAGAGGATATTGCAGATATGGCAAAATTGCAGATTCAGACACAAAATGAATAATTATGATGAAGGAAGAACAAATATTATGGAAAGTTGGTTTTTATTTTTTTAATGTCAGAATTCTGGAAATGAAAAAAAGAAAAAAAAAAAAATAACAACATACCAGAACAGGAAAGAGACATGGGAAAGGGAAAATCCTTATTATTACCAATATAAATGAAGGAGAAAACACGCAAACCATCATAGTGATGAAATGCACAGGGTTTAGTTACGAGTAACTCAAAAAAGAAAAATAGAGTACTTAGAAGAACTAACCCAAATTGAAAAGAAAATAGATATAATGAATATAAGTGAAACCTGGTATCCAAGAGACTGGGAATGATGATCAAATAAAAGGGTTCCAAAACTTATAGATCAGATAGAAAAAATAGGAATCAAGGGGAACCGCAATATATGGGAAAGACAAAAAACAAGGAAAAAATATATGAAAATATAGTAACTCAGAATGTTGAACTAATAGCGGTAGAATTTGAATCTGAAAAATTAATGAACATAGTAATATATAGACCTCCTAATACTAAAGAGTTTGACATAATAATAGAAAATTGGATGATATATGTAGAAATCACAAGGACTGGAATATTCTCCTATCTGGAGACTTCAACTTTTCCTTTCGTAGACTGGAAAGAACGAATAGGAGATTGTGGATGTACTTATACATATAAAAAAGAGAGATAATAGTAGTGCAGAAGAAAAGAGGACAATTCGAAAAGCTAATAGATCTACTAGAATACAACATTCAACAAATAAATCACCTGCCAACAAGAAAGAAAATACTTTAGACCTAGTATTTGTGAACGAGATGAATTATGTTATGTTTAATAATAGTTTATAATGCGAGTATTTCAGACCATAATGTCATAGAATTAAACAGTCCATTCCAAAGCAAGTGAAACAGAGATAAGCAAGAAATGAAAAAGTGGGAAGGATATGGAAAATACAACTTCTACAGTAAAAATATAAAATAAAATGGGTCAGAAATAAATAAGAAGAATTAAACAAAGATTGGGATAACATTTTCGTTAAGTGATGACATAAGGTAATACAGGAGATATTATATAAAATATTGGAGAAAATAGTGGATAAATATATACGAAGAAGAAAAGTAAACATCAGTCATGCATACCAAGAGACAGAAGGATCTTGTTCCAGAAAATCAGAAAGTGAAAAAAGGTCTTGCAAAAGAAAAAAATGCATGGAAAGTTATAGAACTAAAAAGTAGATAGAAAATGCAAACAAAAGATTATACAATCAAAAGAAAATGAAAAAACGGGACTTGGAAGAAAAAACCCTATTAAATATCAAGCAAAATCCCAAACTATTATACTCATATGCGAAGAAGATGAATAAAAGAAGAATAGAAATAGGCCCTCTAAGAATTGAAGGGAGATTAACGAATGAAAAAAAGGAAATTTGCAACATATTGGCAGAACGATATAAGAGAGAATTCACCCTAGAATAGATAATGAAGATAATGATATAGAAGTAAGGACGAAAATAGTGAATATTTAGCTGACATAGATATTAATGAAGCTGATATTGTGCAGGCTATTAATGAAATTAAAAATGGAGCTGCTGCAGGGCCGGATGGAGTGCCTGCTATTTTGTTAAAGAAAGTAGTTCATTCTATCGCAAAGCCACTTGCAATATTATTAAGACAAAGTGTAGATACAGGCAAGATTTATGATGAGCACAAATTAGCATATATTACCCCTACTTTCAAAAGTGGATCAAGACTAGAGGCAAGTAATTATAGGCCTGTGAGTCTAACATCACATATTATGAAAGTGTATGAAAGGGTAATGAAGAAAAATATTATGAAACATTTATAAAAAATAATTTGTTTAATAAAGGACAACATGGTTTCGTACCCGGAAAAAGTACACAAACCCCAACTGTTAGTCCACCGTGAGAACATATTCAAAAATATGAAAAGCGGAAATGAAACAGATGTGGTTTATTTAGACTTTGCAAAAGCTTTTGACAAAGTAGACCATAATATATTAGCGAAGAAAATTAGAAAACACAATATCGTGGATAAAGTAGGAAGATGGTTAAAAGAATTTTTACACAACAGAAAACAGATAGTTATTGCAAACGACGAGAAATCGGATGAAGCAAGGTAATATCCGGTGTGCCGCAAGGTACGGTGTTAGCTGCAATACTGTTTGTTATTATGATTGAAGACATAGACAGTAATGTTAAGGATTCGGTAGTGAGTAGTTTTCGCAGATGACACAAGAATAAGTAGAGAAATTACTTGTGATGAAGATAGGAACGCTCTACAAAGAGACCTTAACAAGTATATGATTGGGCAGAGGTAAATAGGATGGTATTTAACTCTGATAAATTTGAATCAATAAATTATGGAGACAGAGAAAGAAAGGCTATATGCATATAGGGGACTAATAATGAGAAAATCACAAATAAGGAAGCAGTTAAAGACCTTGGTGTGATGATGAATAGGAACATGTTATGCAATGATCAAATAGCAATTCTGTTGGCAAAATGTAAAGCAAAAATGGGAATGTTTGTTACGGCACTTCAAAACAAGAAAGCTGAACACATGATTATGCTTATAAAACATATGTTCTAGTCCACTTGAATATTGCAATATGTATGGTACCCACACTATCAAAAGGATATTGCACAAATACAGAGTGTACAAAGGTCCTTTACAGCTAGAATAGAAGAAGTTAAAGACCTTGACTACTGGGAAAGACTACAATCCTTAAAATTATATAGTCTATAAAGGAGAGAGACGCTACATGATAATTCAGGCATGGAAACAGATAGAAGGAATAGCAGAAAATATCATGGAACTAAAAATATCAGAAAGAGCAAGCAGAGGTAGATTAATAATGCCCAAAACTATACCAGGAAAAATAAGGAAAGCACACAGGACATTAATCCACTACGCACCAGCAACGATAATGCAGCGTCTATTCAATGCGTTGCCAGCTCATCTGAGGAATATATCAGGAGTGAGCGTAGATGTGTTTAAGAATAAGCTCGACAAATATCTAAACTGCATCCCAGACCATCCAAGAGTGGAAGATGCAAAATATACCGGAAGATGTACTAGTAACTCCCCGGTAGACATTAGAGGTGCCTCACACTGAGGGACCTGGGGCAACCCGAACAAGATGTAAGGTCTGTAAGGTAAGGTCTCTCTCTCTCTCTCTCTCTCTCTCTCTCTCTCTCTCTCTCTCTCTCTCTCGTGCGTGTTTGTGTGGAAGCCCATTTATCGAATAGGTCGTTTTTATCTGCTCCAACTTATCTCCCACAACATTTCGAGAGACAGTTTTATGTCCTTCGGGTTTGTTCGACCAATAGCCTCTACGTAGTAGTATGTGTGAGGAGACGGGGAAATGGACAGAGAACTTTATTCAGGAGCAGTGAAAAAACGTCGGTTCGTGAAGAATGAGTTTCCGTAGGTGGGAGAAAGGAGAAAGGGGAAAAAAATCTTTCTCCTCAGAAAAGAATTATAAGCTTTATTCTTCGCGATCTAAAAAAAAAAAAATCTGTGTATTCGTTGGCCTTCGGGTCGTGTTCCTTATATATTTTGGGATACTGACACCAGGCATTTATTTTTCTTTAATTAGATTTTTTTTGTGTGTGTGTGATTCTAATGCACTTTTGAGTTGTGTTAATTTACAGAAACATTCTTTCCGTCGGTTATTGGAAATACGGTTTCTTAAACGCTTAAATGTTCTTTATTTCTTTAAATAGATTATTTTAAGTTTTTGTGATTTTATTGCAGTTATGAGCTTTGTTTATTCACAGAACTTTTCTTTGCCTCGGCAGTAGGAAAGATGGTTTCTTGAAACCGTAGTTTACCTTTGCAGTAAATGCACATAGAAGATTTATTTTCTGCTTGCAATCGCTTTCAGTCTTTAGAATTGTCATTTGTATATTCATTACCAATATTTTCATGTTTTTATTATTATTATTATTATTATTATTATTATTATTATTATTATTATTATTATTATTATTATTATTATTATTATTATTATTATTATTATTATTATTATTATTATTATTATTATTATTAGTGTCTGGTAAGAGAAAAGCTCCGACTGATGATAAATATCAGAGGTCAAAAACAGAAAATAGACAACACTAGACAGAATATTGAAAATGTTGTTTACATAAAATACCTACAAATGAATTAGCAGAAAGGAAATAATGCCAAACTGACGGAAATTATGGAAAAGGTTTTAAAAATATTGTTTTCTGAAAGGTGCTTGATCGCTTGCAATGGCTTGCAGGGTCATTCAGGCTTCAGGGTATGGAGGGATTGTGCCCGGTGGGTATTCAGGGCTCAGGGTACGGAGGGTTTATAGCCCGGTGGGTATATATATATATATATATATATATATATATATATATATATATATATGATATATATATATATGTGTGTGTATGTGTATATATCCAAAATACGTGGTACAAGGCAGCTTGATTTATAAGTGTATGCCTGCCTATATATGTGTGTATTACAGAGAGAGAAGTGTGGAGAGAGAGACGAAGAGAGAGATGAACCGAGAGGGAGAGAGGAGAGAGAGAGAGAGAGGTGCCTTCCCCCTTCGTACATATTTAAGGAACGAGATTTGCCTTTTGAAAGCTCGGGCTCCCCCTTTAGTGTTGCTGCAGAAGAACCTGAAATCCAATTAAGGCTTTTGTATAACTCTCTCTCTCTCTCTCTCTCTCTCTCTCTCTCTCTCTCTCTCTCTCTCTCTCTCTCTGCACGCACCATAAGAAATTGTCTGGTAAAAGCTCTCGGCCCAAATATTTAATGCAGTTGGCTTTATGTGATAGCTGATATTATTAGAAATGAAAATAGTTAATTTTACTTATTTCTTACTGTATTTATCATCATTTGTTATGATGCGATTGACAAATGTATTTGATGTCTTTCTGCGTTAATTACCTTCTCCTTTTAATCGTTAATAAACCCATATTGATTTGAGATTACTGTCATTTCATCAATATAAAACATTTCTTTTACCTTTACATCCTCCTCTTCGGTGGAATGGTGGAATTATCCTCAGAATGTAAACTCGACTTCGATTGATATTGGCTTAATTAGAGTCAGCGCTGTCTCTTTTAAAAGCTTTTTTTAATTCAAAATCACTCAGTTTGATTTAGGGGACGATATGTGAACTGCAATATTTTTTTTTCCTCTCTCTCGTCGTCGGGGAATATCCAATTTACTCGATTACTTTTCTTTCATAGCTTTTAGTAGATTACGTCGTTTTTCAAAGCGATCTCGGGGAGGTAGAGTACTTTCCTCCCAGAGAATAAATAGATAAATAGATCAACAAATAAATAAGTAAACAAAAATAAGTAAGTGAATGTCCAGCATGTAATCAGAAGTCATAGGACTTGATTGTTATCTGACATTTTGCCAAAATGGAGTCCAGGATTCGAACATCAAAGAGGAAGAAGAGAGAGAGAGAGAGAGAGAGAGAGAGAGAGAGAGAGAGAGAGAGAGAGAAAAGGAAGGTATGATTGGGGTATAGGAAGTAATGTTTGAGAAGATGCCCGGATTTTCTTTTTAAAAAAATGACAGGGATTATAATGAAATAGAAGAGAATAGGTTTGGAACGACTCTCTTTATAGCTTTGGGAAAGGAGACTTCTCTCTCTCTCTCTCTCTCTCTCTCTCTCTCTCTCTCTCTCTCTCTCTCTCTCTCAAATAAATTGCTTTACTTGATTTTTTAAGAAATTTAAGCTTTCAGGCCAATCAATGCAATGCGACTCTTCTAAAGCTACAGTAGTAGCGCTCGCTTCTTGCACATCCTATCTCTCTCTCTCTCTCTCTCTCTCTCTCTCTCTCTCTCTCTCTCTCTCTCTCACACACACACACACACACACACCATAATTGAATGTCAAAAAAGTAGTACAGGTTTTGCATAGATAAATAATTCTCTTTCTCTTTCCATAATTGAATGTCAAAAAAGTAACGCGGGATCTATATAGATTTAGCCAGAGTCTCTCTCTCTCTCTCTCTCTCTCTCTCTCTCTCTCTCACCATAATTGAATGTCAGAATAGTAGTACAGGTTCTGCATAGATAAAGTCTCTCTTTTTCTCTCTCTCTGTCTCTCACCATAACTGAATGTCAGAAAAGTAGTACAAGTTCTGCATAGATAAAGACTCTCTCTCTCTCTCTCTCTCTCTCTCTCTCTCTCTCTCTCTCTCTCTCTCTCTCTCTCGCTCTCTCTCATAATTGAATGTCAGAAAAGTAGTATATACAGGTTCTGCATATATGAACTCTCTCTCTCTCTCTCTCTCTCTCTCTCTCTCTCCACTTTACCAACGTTTTCAAGCGCTGGTTTTTTTTTTTATGGCCCACTAAAAGCGAATGTCGTGGCAAGAGGTCGTGCTTGTACAAATTGTTTCACGTGGCTTTATTTGCCATTTATTCAAAATCTCTTCTGCTTGGCCGTGTCAGGCAGACGCTACTGTCGGCTTCACTCTCATAAGAATGGTCTCCTGGGGACACTATGTACTTCCCCCACCCCTTCCTGAACGACCAACCTCCCCCCGCCTCCCCACCCCGCCAATCCTGACGCTTGTCATCCCTAAAGGGGATGATCCCTCTTCATCTTCGGAAGGACGAAATTGGCTATATATTTAATTTAATTAGTTAGGATGATTTTTCTTAAATTTAATTGTTTATATCTAAGAACGTTTGTGTTTGTTGATTCATTCTTCAATGGGGAAATAATAGCTGTTTATTTATAAATACTCCACTCTACTCCTTTTCCGGAGTTGAGTGAATAATGCTGTTGGAACTTTCTATGATAAATATTTGATTATTTCAACAACTCAAGGATTATTTAACTTGTTTATTTAAGAGATATGTTATTATTTATAACCATGAAGGCTTGCTTAACATATTCATTAAGGAGATAAGCTTTTATCTTTTTAAACATAAATGACAATTTAACTTGATGTTTGTATTAGATCGATATTCCCTTTTTAACCAGGAAATTGATAAATGTTTCCTTGAAATTTAATATAAATTATATAAATTATATATATATTTATTATAGATATATATATATATATATATATATATATATATGTATATATATTATATATATATATATATATATTTATATATTGTGACAAAGTGCCAAGTATCTGGTTACTACACTTACAGCCAGGCACCTGAACCTTCATCACAGGTACTAAACGATTGAATACTCTAAAGGCAACAGTGATCCCTTAAACAACTTACCAGTATTGCAGAACATCAGACTAAGTTCATTGAAACAGGTGTGAGTTAATCTTATGTGTAATTAAATTAATCAAAGGGCATCACTCCATCAACAACAAAAAAGTCTAAGTATTTCCCTGATTTCAAAAGTCGAAGTACTTCCCTGGTTCTAAGTCACTTCAAGTAAATTGAAGGAAAACAGCTCAATTGCCACTCTATGTTTATACCTATACAAATCGTATAATTATTTATTTATACTGGTGAAAAACAAAACACTTATAAAAATTTTAAATACAAAAATTTATTATTAAACTCAAAATTATAAGTGAAATTCACAATATCAGGGAAATTTACTGTTACTTGGAAACAAAGCAAAGTTTAATTAATTCTTGAATTAATTAAGTAACATTAAATCAAAATTCATTTATCACAAAATTCAAGAAAATTAATTAATTAAATTGAAATTCAAAAGTGTTAGGCAATAATTGAAATTTCGAAAATAATTCACAAGTGCTAAACAACAACGAAACTTGTAAATGCAAATTAGTTCACAAGTGTTAAATTCAATTAAATGTACAACGATTAATTATTGAAAACAACTAAGTTAATCAAATTGTGAATGCAAATGAAAACACAGAAAAATGTGGAAAATACCAAAATTGTAAAAAGCACAAATTGCACTGAATATAAAATAAAAACACACACCTCAATAAGAAAATGGATAAACGAATAAAAAAATCACTTCAATAAGAAAATGGATAAACAAAAAAATTATTTAAAATGAAACAAACACAAAACACCAAAATTTGCAATGTGTAAAAATTTAAACTTGTTTCATTAAACCACTGTAACTATTAATTGCAACTAATAAACTTTCAAAACTTTACCTTGGTACCGATTGTCTTTCTGCGACAGCTTGTTTTACAATTTCACCACACAATTCACAATAGTTCAAAAGAGAAAAGGCGCCATTACACACTTGTACAATGTTTGTTCAGATTCCACAAAAACCACTAAATAATACTAAATAACTCCAAGAATTCCGAAATCTAAAAGTTACAAGTGACCATTCAGTAAGTATTAAATTTTTGCGTTACTTTAATATCAAGTATGGAGAGAGAGAGAGAGAGAGAGAGACAGAGAGACAGAGAGAGATGTCTGAATGCCAGGGATTCAAAGTCTGTAATGAATGCTTTCTTTTTGCATGAGAGCTGGACAGTGGATTTCGTACAAAACGTTTTGGGCTTGCGAAAGATGATGTAATCTTTCTAGAAGCTTCTAATATGATGTAACTTTACAGAAAAATTGTGAAATCTGCACGTGGTTATCGACAAAGAAGTACGCGTCTGAAACAGAAGTCCCTAATCAAATGTGTTGACAGTTTTCCAAAATAATTTCTATCTTGAAACAGACAAAGTTAATCTCTCTCTCTTTTCATATTCTACGTTATATGTTTTTAAATTATGTTATGCAAAATCTGAACATACATTTTTTGACATCCTATTACTCTAAGCTAAATAAGGAATCTGAAAATGTTGCAAAACTCTTTTCTAACATTTTATACAGTCACAGAGAAGATATATGCATTATAAAAATAGCAGTATATAATATATATATATATATATATATATATATATATATATATATATATATATATATATATAATATATATAGGGGTTTGTCAATTAAATTTACAGTAGATTGTGAGGTGCCTCAAAGGATGTTATCGAAGATATAATGATGAGTCACGTTGGGTGCCCACCACGAAGGCATGGAAGCTTGTGGTATATAAGCCTTCTGGACCAAGATGCAGACACCCTGCCCCCCCACACCCCCCAACTCCCTCTCCCCTAGCAACCTCATACTGTGAATGCTTTAATAGGATAAAATTGTGTAGAAATATATATATATATATATATATATATATATATATATATATATATATATATATATATATATATATATATACACATGTTTAGCTACTGTTTCTCGATGAAAATACACCAGGCAATATATTGAATAAAATTCAGAATATCAAAATAAACAAAGAGGCTTTTCCTTTTGCGTAAATAGTTTTGTCCGATTCAAGTTCTTTTATTGCGAGCGAAATCAGCTCAGCCGAGGCTTTGCTTCGATATTGCCAGTATGTTGCCTGAAAGCACCACGAAATCACATGCGGTTTCCTTTCACGAAATGGAAATCCTTGTGTGATTTGGTTTATTGCTTTGCTTTCCGATTCTCTTCGAACGTACACATGAGTACGTATATGGAAGTATTCAAACTCCTCTGTGTGTATGTCATATAATTTTACGGTGTCTTGGTACTTACATATTTGTACACGAATCATGTAAATATGGTTCCATTTTAATGAAAGGTCACTAATTTTTTAATAATAATAATAATAATAATAATAATAATAAGCAGAAGGAGAAGAAGAAGAAGAAGAAGAAGAAGAAGAAGTTACACACAAAGATATGCCCCTTCACAAGGCCTACCCAGGGCATGGACAAATAAGCAAGCAGGTTTCCAAACCAATGCCAACCATACAATCCATCTTTCCCAAACGATTGATATTCGCCTTCGTTCCCTTTTTCATTATCCTTGCTGCCTCTGTGTTTTTACACATTCCTCACAATATGTAATTCACGGCGTTTCTTTATTTCATGAAAATTTTATAAGGCGTTGTATGAGATTACTGCGTGGAATTACAATCTTATGGCAATGCTGGGCGGGATTGTTGTATAAGATTACTGTATGAGATGGTTACGTGAGATTATTGTTTGACATCGATACGTTAGATTACTGCATGACATTGTTCAGTGAGATTACTATGTGAGATTATTGTATGAGACTGTTACGTGAAGTTTATAATGGACATTGTTACGTGAGATTACTGTAGGAGATTGTTACGTGAAGTTTTTTGAGGACATTATTACGCGAGATTACTGTAGGAGATTGTTACATGAGGTTTCTAAAGGACATTGTTACGTGTGATTATTGTATGAGGCTTTTACGTGAGGTTTATAAAGGACGTTGTTACGTGAGATTACTGTAGGAGATTGTTACGTGAAGTGTTTAGAGGACATTGTCACGCGAGATTACTGTAGGAGATTGTTACATGAGGTTTCTAAAGGACATTGTTACGTGTGATTATTGTATGAGACAGTTACGTGAGGTTTCTAAAGGATATTGTTACGTGAAATTACTGTAGAAGATTGTTACGTGAAGTTTATAAAGGACATTGTTACGTGAGATTACTGTAGGAGATTATTACGTGAGATTACTGTAGGAGATTGTAACGTTAGATTACTCTATGAGATTGTTACGTGGGATTACTGTAGGAGATTGTTACGTGAGATTACTTTTTTTTTACATTGTTGCGTGAGTTTAGTGTAGAAGGTTGTTACGTTAGATTACTCTATGAGATTGTTACGTGAGATTACTGTAGGAGGTTGTTACGTGAGATTACTTTTTTACATTGTTGCGTGAGTTTAGTGTAGGAGGTTGTTACGTTAGATTACTCTATGAGATTGTTACGTGAGCTTACCTTTTGACATTGTTACGTGACGTTATTCTAAGAGATTGTTACGTGATATTACCTTTTGACATTGTTACGTGAAATTACTGTAGGTGATTGTTACGTGAGCTTACTTTATTGACATTTTGCAAAGATTGGTTCGCATATTATGACATAAGACCGTCTAAGCCTAAGGTAAAAGCATGAGAATCATGTTAATAAACTGCATAAGAAAACAATATATGAGATTTTAATCTCTCCTTCGAATTAATTGTAGTACCCTTATGAAAAGCGATTGTTGCATGGAAGATGGGCGGACAAGGCTGCTCAATATTCACGGAGGGCCGAGAGAGGGACGTCCTAATTAGTAAATTGTCCCCCCTCCCATTGTGAACACTCCTTAAAACGTCTGCTTCTTGAAAGGTCTAACAAAGAAAAATTGGGATATTGTTCCACTCTCGCTGACATGGCATTTTTGCGTTTCGGGATGGGGGGCCTGGTGGCGGTGTTTGAGGACTCCTTAGCTAGGGAGGGGGAGGGGGAGGGGTGAGAATGTCCCTGACATCGTCTCTGTAAAAGGAAGGTGTTCCTGACATCACTGTGAAAAAAAGGACATTCCTTTAAAAAATGTGTCAGTGATGTCACCTTGAATTGGGTGGTTGCTTCGTAGTTCGGTTTTGCTGTGAAAGGGGGGGGGGGCGGGGGGGAGTTTGAAAGGGAGTGAGGGTTGTCCCTGACATCAATTTCAGAAGTGGTATTCTTGACATCGTCTTTGGGAAGGGGGTGACGTCATTGATGTCATTTTCGTCATGGAGGTTTGACACGGTCTTCACTCTGAGTATCTTTCACTTCATCTTGGCTAGGGGCACCAATGACATCACCTCTTGGCAGGGCTATGTGACATCTTCGGCCTTACGATGCCCCTGACGTCACCGAGAAGGAAGTCTCAGATACACCACGTGAGGGAGACATCTTCCGACGACGTCTCCTTAATTACACAGAGCTTTATTAACTGCCTTCGAAATCTTTTTTTATTTTTTTCCTCGTCACGCCATCCACTCAAAGCCAGGCTTTGCTTGGATTGTCGTGAAAGCAATTTGCTTCCTGCAGGAAGAAAGCCTTATGTATGTTCTCCTTCCTCCTCCTCCTCCTCCTCTTCTTTTCTCCGGAAGACGTTCATTAATTTGCTACCTCTTCTCTCTTGATAAAAACTGTACATCTTTTGTTTTGATAAAAATTCGCGTAACAAAAATGGCCGGTTGACGAGATTGGCTGGGAGTGACATGAGATGAAGAGCAAAGTTTTCATCTTACTCTTATACTTAACATAAATGCATCCTTGTCCAATGGTTCCTTCTTTCTGTATTTCGTATTGTCATGTAATTTCTTTAAATGAACACGTTCATTGGAAGCTTGAATTTCAAGTCATTGGCCCCTGTAAGCTTGTTCCATATGAATAGAGGTTTGTATTCTGAATAATAATAATAATAATAATAATAATAATAATAATAATAAATAATAATAATAATAATAATAATAATAATAATAATAATAATAATAAGTGTTCAAGTCGACGTGTTTCGACCATTTCCCTGTTCATCTTCGGGATGTTACGAAGAACGTCCTTCGCAATGTCCCGATGATGAATGGTCGAAACATGTCGACTTCAGCACTAGAAAAATTCCTGACTTCAACACCAATAATAATAATAATAATAATAATAATAATAATAATAATAATAATAATAATAATAATAATAATAATAATAATGAGTCAGTGTCACCGGACAAAAATTTGTAATGTGTCTATTGTCAACTTCCTGTCCACTAATGTCAACATTAGTTGCAGTCACAGCCATTGCTAATTAAACGTTCTTTTCAAATAGTCTTGGGTATTTGTTTTAACTAATTATTTCTTTCCACACCCTTCATTTGTGTGCATATGTACACTCTAAGTACCACAGGTTAAAATTAATACATTTTTTTAACAATATGCACTTCGAATTTCCATTTTAGTATTTGTTCTATTTATTCACTAGGTATATGTACAAAGTTAAAACCGTCTCCTTAATATATTCAATGTATTTCTGGTTAAATATCAGGGACAATAGAAAATAAATTTGTGAGAAAATTGTCTGTGAGCGTCGTGTGGTCGTGCAGTTTATTTCTTCCACATCAATCAGCTGTGGCCATTTTCACAGCGGGGGCTCTTCGCTTCTGTTTGTAGAAGAAGAAATGTTTATTTTCTTGGGAACTGCGCTGACGGTTTTCAAATATGAAAAAGGGGCACCTTTTTTTACATAAATTCGCTTTTGAATTATACCCAGTTAAGTTTTTAAATTGTTTTTCGCTACAGGTAGACGATATATTTTTTATTTATATTAGTATTCCCTCCGCACTCGATTATCAAGCCAAGAATGTGTATGCATGCGTTCATCAGATTTTATCATATATTTGCGAAATCTTTATCACAATTTTTGTATGATTATTAAAAAGTTGAATTTTTGTGTAATCTGTATAGCACAGGTGTTTTATTCAGACGTACAATATGACTATTACAAGATTTCCACTCGAATTTGTAAACAGCTTTTGTCTGTCGATTTTAAGTTGTATAAACCTTGGTTAGTTTAAGTTTAGACTGTACCCCAGTAGCAATTTCCCAGAACGTCGCTTAAATATAAATTGTTTTTTCTTAACAGTGCGAGCTCTCTCTCTCTCTCTCTCTCTCTCTCTCTCTCTCTCTCTCTCTCTCTCTCTCTCTAATGCCGTTCAGTGTAGTGCTCGCCTCTCACAGTTTTACTTCGTCGAAATCTGCAATTCTCGAATTAATAGAATTTGGTCGTGTTTCTCATCTCTTTTTCACTACGTGGAAACCCTCCTATATATACTTTTATTACCATCTATTTCTATTTTTTTTTTCGGTGAACGAATTTACACTTTTCTGGAGAGCTGGCCAAATATTGTTCGTCAGCCTTCTATTCCATCTTCTTTTCTCTTGAATTTTTTTATTTCTCTCTCTTTCTTTCTATTATCTTACCGTTCTTCAAACCTTCTTATACTTTTATGACCATTTAATTCTATTTTTTTATTTCGATTAACGAATTTCCGCTTAGCTGGAGTGCTGGTCAAATATTGTTCCTCAGCCTTGTATTCCACCTTCCTGTCTCTTAATTTTTTTTATTTCTCTCTCTTTCGCTCATTCTCTTTATTTTTTATCGTTCTTCCTCGATGAAGACATTTCACTCCCCATCCCGTTTGCCTTTCCGAAAAAAAAATAATAATAAAAAAAGATATCATCAGGAGGTCGCCATCGCTCGCGGCGTTGCCAAATTAATTGGTTGTCAGATCGTTCTGCGGGATGCAGAGAGAGAGAGAGAGAGAGAGGAGAGAGAGAGAGAGAGAGAGGGAAATTGCGGTCAGAAACTTTCTTCTTCTTTATCGACTTCTGTTAATTCTTTTTTATTAATAACCTGTATTGAACACTATTTCTTTTTTTTATCCTCTATTTAAAACTTTTAAATTTTCATTAGATACTTTCTCTCTCTCTCTCTCTCTCTCTCTCTCTCTCTCTCTCTCTCTCTCTCTCTCAGTATTTTCATTGTTAAAATCTGGACCTCAGCTGACGTTGATATGGCGAGAATCCGATAACTGTTGGATCGGAATTAGTAAGTAATAGAAAATAACAATAGAAACAATAAGAGAGAGAGAAAATATAACGTCTTCCCGCAAATGAAGTCGGAAACAGGTACAGAACCGAAAGGCGGGACTTTTTGGGACTTTTTTAGGCAAATTTATGGGAGGTTTTTTTTTTTTTGGGGGGGGGGGACTTTGGGGACCATTTTTGAGGGACTTTTTAGGGACCCTTTTTATTTTTCAAGGGAATTTTAGGGGACTTTTTTTAGGCTGTTGGTTCTTTTTTAAGGGGGACTATTTGGGACATCTTTAGGGAAATTTACGGGAGGTTTTGGGGGCGCCTTTTTGTGACCTTTGTTAAGAGGACTTTATGGGATTTTATTTTTTATTTTTGGGACTTTTTTGAGGGACTTTTAAGACCATTTTTTCACTTTTTAAGGGCACTTTAGGGGACATTTTGGAGCTGCTGGCCTTTTTTTAAGGGGACATTTTGGAACCCTTTTTTTTTTTTTGAGAACTTTAGCGGACTTTTTAGGGCTGTTGGTCTTTTTTAAAGGGAACATTTGGGACTTTTTAGGACCTCTTTAAGGGACCTTTTGTGACTTCAGGGGAGTCTTTGGGACTTTTTTTTTGTGGGGTTGGGAATTTTTTGGACATTTTAGGAGACTTTTTAGGATACTGTTTGGGACATTTTTAGGGGAACTTTTGGGACCTTTAAGTAAAGTCAATAATGGAAAAGAAAGATATGAAAGGAAGACAAAGAAGTAAAGGAAGAAATGGAAAGGAAGATGAAAGAGAGAGAGAGAGAGAGAGAGAGAGAGAGAGAGAGAGGGTGAAGGGATCTCCAGCAGCGGTGGGGGGAGGGTCCCCCTGGAATCACAGTGGGAGTAGAAGAGAGAAAGAAGAGATATGAAGAGGGTAGAGGTTAGATGGAGTGGAAAATGTAAGGGTGTTGAAGTGGCAGGGTTAGAAGTGGGTTGTGGGGGAGGTTAGTATTGAGGGGAAAAAGGGGGGGGATTTAGTAATGGGGGGACGGGGGATAGCCGAACCCTTCAACTTCCTCCAAAGTTCTACCATAATTTAATTTAAAAAAAAAGTTTTTACTTCAACCCATTTTCGCTTGCTCGGGGAGTAACCCTACAAACTACTTTCATGTTGCTGTTGTTGTTTCTCTTCTTCTTCTTCTTGCTGTGTTGTTGTTGTTGTTGTTCTTGTTGGGGGATAGGAAAGGTCTAAGGAAGAGCCTAAAATGGTATGGAAAAGGTGTTTCGCGTTGAGTTAAAAATAAAGGAATTATAGGAGAGGATGTTTACGATTTGTTTATTAGAATGAAAATGTAAAAAATAAATGACGTTCACGTCAAAGAGTACAGAATAATTATTTTATAGTAAAATATAGCGCATTTATTCCAATTTTCGTTGGGGAAACAACACGCTACTTGACCGTAGATTTTAGCACGTTTCAATTTACATTAAAA
The DNA here is from genome assembly GCF_015104395.2 of Macrobrachium nipponense. NCBI lineage: Eukaryota > Metazoa > Arthropoda > Malacostraca > Decapoda > Palaemonidae > Macrobrachium > Macrobrachium nipponense. The sequence continues at coordinate 6,688,284 of NC_061098.1, forward strand.
GTTAGGAATATCATGTTAGAACTTACGTGTGAGGGGAAAATCTTGCACGCGTCCCGTATAAGCTGGAGGTCGTATCATGCCTTGTCACAAAGTCACAAACCAATTTTAAAACCAACGTCATATATTTTTTTATGAAGTTCGACACTTCGACATTGTTAATTATTTCTCCCCCCCCCCTATTTTTTCAGAAGGTCATGCAACCTTCAGGGCGTATATTAACCCTGTTCTGTGGCACCACTTCAAAAAAAAACCATAATTATATTTCTGTTTTGATTTCATTCGACTGTTTTAGGTTGTTAATTATTCACCCCCACCTTAAATCATTTTCAACCTTGATCTATTTTTTTAAAGGTCACGCAACCTTGAAGGTCTGAGGGTCAAAGGTCAGCTTTTGGAGGATAAATATTTCGCCCTCTCCAAGTTGCTTTCAACCCTGTGCTTGCTAACTACCTCAAAATACCTGTTAATCTTACTCACATAACTGTATTCAATTTCTTCAAACAAAATTGTTATTGTCCATAACTTCAATTACTTTTTAATGTGTCATTATTACAATGACATCGTTTTGTAATTTGGTGTCATTATCATTATGATGAAGTTGACGCGAACGTACGACCCGAAAATATAATTGCCTTGCCTTCCAAACACTCATTATTATTATTATTATATTGAAAATAATGTCTATGTCAACAGCGTTTCTTTCGTATAGAAGTTTCTCTATTCTTCTTATTACTGAAATAGCCATTATTTTCAATAAGACCCGTATTAATGAAGGTGTTCGTCAAACATATTATTATTATTATTATTATTATTATTATTATTATTATTATTATTATTATTATTATTATTATTATTATTATTATTATTATTATTCTATTGAATAAAATGGCAGAATTCAGCTAATTAATCTTATATATTATCTTTTCTATTTTTCTTTATTAGAAAATATAATAGATAAGATTAATTCGCTGAATTCTGCCATTCTGTTCAACAGAAATTTGAATAAAAGAGGGTCTTCTTCCAAAATATTTTTTATTATTATTATTATTATTATTATTATTATTATTATTATTATTATTATTATTATTATTATTATTATTATTATTATTATTAAAGATAAGTACGTATTGAAAAACATTCCCACTTATTATTATCATTTATTATTTTATTATTATTATCAAAAGAAATAATACGTATTGTAAAACATGAAAAAAAAATTCTTATAATTATTATTATTATTTTTATTATTATTATTATTATTATTATTATTATTATTATTATTATTATTAATATTATTATTATAATAAAACTAGAATAGATATTGAAAAAAATAAAAGAAATTGCGTGAATCCTCACGACTCGACGCGAAAGGGGAAATGACGTCCAGGCAAATCCTCGATGAATTGCTTGGTTTAGATACATTTATATCCTCCAATACCCTCTTTATATCCCCTGCGGTATCCAAGAACTATCCGTGGATATTACCCGAGTCGATCGATCACTTAAAGGTAAATGGATGTTCGCGGATACACGGATGACTTCACCAAGTTGGATTTCGGGTCGGTGGAGCTGGGCCGAAAGGTGTAGCAGCCGAGGAACAGATATTGATGTGATCTCACTCACATCAGCTGTCCATCCCGGGATATCCTCTTTAATCTCTCTCTCTCTCTCTCTCTCTCTCTCTCTCTCTCTCTCTTTCTGTGTGTTTGTGTGTGTGTGTGTGTGACTGGTTTTCTTACATGCCTGGAAGTTTAATTCTAATAATGAACTTATTTATTTCGTCTAGTATGTCAGCTATAGAGTCTGCACAGTTTCTCTCTCTCTCTCTCTCTCTCTCTCTCTCTCTCTCTCTCTCTCTCTCTCTCTCTGTTCCTTTATTTCATACCTGAATTTTTTAATTTTTATGAATTTTTTTTTTCATTTCGTCGGGTATTTCAACCCGAAGCTACGCTCTCTCTCTCTCTCTCTCTCTCTCTCTCTCTCTATATATATATATATATATATATATATATATATATATATATATATATATATATATATATATATAATCCAATCCGTCAAAGACGCACTGATTCCCCCTTTCATTTAATGACAAATGTAAGGCTTCCAGGAAAGAGACGCCGTCCAGAATGTATTAATAAATCCAATGTCTTTACCCATGAGATTAGAGAGAAATCTCTGGAAGCTAATTAACTCTTCTATGTAGTTCTATGTAGATTCATTTTTATTTTGTCTGTTGTTACAAATTTGCTCATAGCTTAGTGGTACTCCTATTTATCATTGGTATTAGTATAATAAGTATTGGTATAAGTATATAGATATCATATATTTAATTACAATACTTAATGGGCTATATATAGAATGTAAATGTCTGGCAGATCGTTTCTCCAACTGTTATCTCGACCGGTTATGATATTACCCGATTCAAAGCAACGATGCTTGTTACATTCTGAAGTGTAATTCTCTCTCTCTCTCTCTCTCTCTCTCTCTCTCTCTCTCTCTCTCTCTCTCTCTCTCTCTCTCTCTCTCTCTCTCAGTCAAGCATTTTTGAAGTAATAGTTTTGAACTGAATATTTGCCATATTTACACGGTGAATATTTCTGTTAATGAAGTATTATTTAAATATTACATATATAATGGGTTTTTTTATGTCATCATTTATTGATGATATTGGACCCGATTGGACCTAAATGTTCGTATCACGTGACCCCAATATAGAGAGACCTTGACTAAATTTTCCAGGTCGCTACCTTTTCACGTCACAAAATGATAGATCTTTCACATATACAAAATACCAGATCTTTCACATATACAAAATGCCAGATCTTTCACGTCACAAAATGCCAGATCTTTCACACATAAAAACTCCGCGTGTTAAAATTACGGGTTAGGTTTTGGTTAAATTTGTTATGTAGACGATTTCGTTGAATGTTTTAAATTGTCTTCTGGTGAAAGTTTTAAAGTATAGAGGGCGTTTGAAAAGGTATTCCCAAAGAGTTTCAGTTTTTTAAAGTAGTTTTTGATATTATATTAAGACAACTGAGTGAAATCAGTGTTAATATTCGTTGACAGATTTGTATATTTCGTGTTTTAATATAAAAGAACTAGTTTTTACTTGCCCCAAAATTATGCTTTTAATATTCGATATTTTCCATGATTTACTTTTCATTAAAAAAAACTAGTTTTTACTTACCCAAAATTATGATTTTAATATTCGATATTTTCCATAATTAAATTTTTGTAAAAAAAAAAAAAAAAAAAAAAACAACTAGAATGAATTACCTAAAATTACGAATTACAAAATTCGATACTTCCCATAATTAAATTTACGTTAAAAAACTAGTATTTATTTACCCAAAATAATGATTTTAATATTCGATAAGTTCCATGGTTTAATTTACATAAAAAAACTTGTTTTTATGTACTAAAATTATGATTTTAATAGTCGATACTTTCCATCATTTAATTTACGTAAAAGAACCATTATCTACTTACCCAAAATAATGATTTTGATATTCGATATTTTTCTGAAGCAGAATAGAGTATAAATGACTGATTCTCATTTTTGTAAAAAAAAAAAAAAAAATTAATTTTCTTTTCCTTTTATGCGGAGCTAAACGATCGCCCAGTTTTAATTCCGTTCCCAACGCCAGCGCAATAAAACTCAATCAACTCAATCATTGGAGGAATGAGCCTCAAGACCAGTTTGATCAGAGGCTCCCGGTCGAGAATTTTATTTCAAGTTCGATTAAATTCCTCTCAGGAATTTTTTTTTTTTTCCCTCTGAAGATATTAAACACTCTCTCTCCGGCAGAGGGCCAATTAAAGAAGACTACTCCTTCTTCAAGTGCCCTGCAGGCTGGTTTTTTCTTCTATCTCTCTCTCTCTCTCTCTCTCTCTCTCTCTCTCTCTCTCTCTCTCTCTCTTTCTTAAGCTCTTATGGACTTTTTTCAGTTCGTTTGGATATGAACCCGAGTCTACGTAGCTCTCTCTCTCTCTCTCTCTTTCTTCTCTCTCTCTCTCTCTCCAATATATATATTTTTGGTTTTCAGGTTTTCTTCACAAGCACTTGAATTTCGTTAGTGCATTATTATTATTATTATTTTTTTTTTTTTTTTTTTTTTTTTTTTGCTCATCACAGTCCTCCAATTCGACTGGGCGGTATTTATAGTGTGGGGTTCCGGGTTGCATCCTGCCTCCTTAGGAGTCCATCACTTTTCTTACTATGTGTGCCGTTTCTAGGATCACACTCTTCTGCATGAGGCCCGGAGCTACTTCAGCCTCTAGTCTTTTCCAGATTCCTTTTCAGGGATCTTGGGATCGTGCCTAGTGCTCCTATGATTATGGGTACGATTTCCACTGGCATATCCCATATCCTTCTTATTTCTTTTTATATTTTCAGATCTTGATACTTATCCATTTTTTCCCTCTCTTTCTCTTCAACTCTGGTGTCCCATGGTATTGCGACATCATGAGTGATACTTTCTTCTTGACTTTGTCAATCAACGTCACGTCTGGTCTGTTTGCACGTATCACCCTATCCGTTCTGATACCATAGTCCAGAGGATCTTTGCCTGATCGTTTTCTATCACTCCCTCAGGTTGGTGCTCGTAACCACTTATTACTGCAAGGTAGCTGATGTTTCTTGCACAGGCTCCAGTGGAGGGCTTTTGCCACTGAATCATGCCTCTTTTTGTACTGGTTCTGTGCAAGTGCCGGGCATTCACTTGCTATGTGGTTTATGGTTTCATTTTTCGTATTGCACTTCCTACATATGGGAGAGATGTTATTTCCGTCTATCATACTTTGAACATATCTGGTTCTTAGGGCCTGATCTTGTGCCGCTGTTTATCATTCCTTCAGTTTCCTTCTTTATAGCTCTCCCCTCTGTAGCCATTGCCAATTGTCATCGCTGCTAGTTCTTTAGTCTGTCTCATGTATTGTCCGTGCATTGGTTTGTTGTGCCAGTCCTCTGTTCTTTCTGTCTTTCTCCTGTCTCTGTATATTTCTGGGTCTTCGTCTACTTTTATTAGTCCTTCCTTTTCCCATGCACTCTTTAGCCACTCGTCTTCACTGGTTTTCAGATATTGCCCCAGTGCTCTGTTTTCGATGTTGACGCAGTCCTCTATACTTAGTAGTCCTCCTCCCTCCTTCCTTTCGTGTTTATGTATAGTCTGTCCGTATTTGCTCTTGGGTGTAGTGCTTTGTGTATTGTCATTTGTTTCCTGGTTTTCTTGATCTATGCTGCGGAGTTCTGCCTTCGTCCATTCCACTATCCCTGCGCTGTATCTGATTACTGGCACTGCCCATGTGTTTATGGCTTTTATCATATTTCCGGCGTTGAGTTTTGACTTGAGTATCGCCTTGAGTCTCTGCATATATTCTTTCCTGATCGTGTCCTTCATCTCTTGGTGTTTTATATCTCCTCCTTCCATTATTCCCAGGTATTTGTATCCTGTCTCATCTATGTGTTTGATGTTGCTCCCATCTGGTAGCTTTATCCCTTCAGTTCTCGTTACTTTGTCCTTTTTGTATGTTGACTAAGGCGCATTTTTTCTATTCCAAACTCCATCCTGATGTCTCCAGATACAATCCTTACAGTCTGGATTAGGGTATCTATTTCCTTGATGCTCTTACCATACAGCTTGATGTCGTCCATGAACATCAGATGGTTGATTTTGTTGCCTCTTTTCATATTATATTATTATTATTATTATATTATTATTATTAGGAGTTATGTATTCCTTATACCCTCTGCTCTTCACCTTTCTTCTTCCCTCGCTTCACATCTTACTCTCTGTTTCTCTTTCTCGTTTTCCACCCCCCCCCCTCCCCCACCCCCCCTCTCTCTTTCTCTGCCACCCTCTTCAGCTCCCTCTCCCTAAATCTGTTTTTTTTTCTCTCTCTCTCTCCCCAGCCTACCTCTTCGCTTGCCTCAAAATCCCTGATAAATTGAAGGTCGTACATAAATCATGTCGAGTCAAACTTTAAAAAAAAAATTTTAAAAAAAAAGTCGGCTTGTTTACTCCTGCTGATTAAAAACCCGTTTGTTTTGCAAAGACGAAGTGCGAGAGTTTTCTTTTTTTTTTTTTTTTTTTTTTTTTTTTTTTTTTTTTTTTTTTACGCGAGCTATAGTGTTTTTCGCGTTTCTACAATGCAGGCAGGAAGCAATTCTGTTGTATTTCCCTTTGGCCTCGTCGTACTTCTTCTGAATGGATCCCACGATGTTCTTAGGAAGCTTGAATTTCTAGCTAATGGACCCTTTAGTGGACTTGCTCCATATGAATAGGGGTCATCTTGGGAATAATAATAATCATAATAATAATAATGGAAGATTGAATTTCAAACCAATGGCCTCTTAGTGGGCTTGTGCCAAATGAATAGGGTTTCATCTTCTTGAATAATAATATAATAATAATAATAATATAATAATAATAATAATAATATAAATAATAATAATAATAATAATACAGGTAGGAATGAGGGAGAGGACTAGTAAGTATAGAGGACTGCGTCAACATCGAGAACAGAGCACTGGGGCAATATCTGAAAACCAGTGAAGACGAGTGGCTAAAGAGTCCATGGGAAGAAGGACTAATAAAAGTAGACGAAGACCCACAAATATACAGAGACGGAGAAATGGCAGACAGAACAGAGGTCTGGCACAACAAACCAATGCACGGACAATACATGAGACAGACTAAAGAACTAGCCAGCGATGACACAAGGCAAGTTTCTTACCGAGGGGAGAGCGTTAAGAAGAAGGAAACTGAAGGAATGATAACCAGCGGCACCAAGATCAGGCGCCCTATGAAAAACTAGAATATGTTCAAAGAACGATAGACGGAAAAAAAAAAAAATAACATCTCTCCCATGTAGGAAGTGCAATACGAAAAATGAAACCATGAACCACATAGCAAGCGAATGTCCGGCCCTTGCGCAGAACCAGTACAAAATAATAACAATAATAATAATAATAATAATAATAATAATAATAATAATAATAATAATAATAATAATAATAATTGGAAGATTGAATATCAAACCAGTGGCCCCTTAGTGGGCTTGTGCCAAATAAATAGGGTTCATCTTCTAATCAATAATATAAATAATAATAATAATCATAATAATAATATAATAATATAATAAATAATAATACGTATACATTATACAGTTCCAGGTTGATAATCAGATCATAATATGCATGCAGATCAATTGATCAAAATGCACTTCAAATTATTATAATGTATCCAAATTCACACCGGAAGTTTCAACATGACGCCAACTTTGAAAAAAAAAAAAAAAAAAAAAAGTCCCTGTTTGTTTCCACCAATATTGTTCCGTAGAACCCGAGTATTATACATCATCCTCTCTCTCTCTCTCTCTCTCTCTCTCTCTCTCTCTCTTTCTCTCTCATCTCTCTCTCTCTCTCTCTCCTTTTGTTGTGCACGCTGCTCTGTTTGCATATGATTAATTCCTCCCTCACCAACGTGACATAAGGTATGAATGAAGGAGTTCCTTGTTATGGTTGTGTGAGGAGAGAGATACGGTGTACAAACACTTTGCTTTTTCCCAACTCTCTCACTCTCCTGCTTCGCTTTCTTTCTCTGCTTTCTCTACTTTCGCCCGCTGTTTGGTGATGTTGTCTATCGTTCTTTCGTCTTGTCTTTGATCGTTTTCTCTTGGAGAGAGTGTGGGGAGAAAGTTCTCGTGTTAGATAAAATATCCTGAAATCATATTTGAATTTTCATTATTATTATTATTATTATTATTATTATTTATTATTATTATTATTATTATTATTATTATTATTATGTTAAAGAAAATAGCAGAATTAAGCGAGTTGATTAGTTGATTATATATATATATATATATATATATATATATATATATATATATATATATATATATATTTATATATATACATATATATATGTGTGTGTGTATATTTTTTTTTTTAGAAATTCCAAACATGAAAATTGGCCAGTTACTTAAAAACATCGCTGAGCTAGAAGCAGATTATAGAAAAATAGAAAAAAGGCGTCATATAAAATCAACTCGCTTTGATTTTGCCATTTTTTTTTTAACAGTATTTGCCTAAAATAGGCTCTTTTACCAAAATATATTTATATTATTATTATTATTATTATTATTATTATTATTATTATTATTATTATTATTATTATTATTTATATTCTAGTAGGTGAAAACTATTCACATGGAACAAGCACACCAAAGGGGCCGTTGACTTGGAATAGTGATTGAAATTGTGACTGTTAAGGTTACGGAATGATGAATTCACAATGCATAGTGGAAGAAGAAAAAGTATACTGAATTTCATTGTCAATGGAGGTTGAAAACGTCCAAGAATACGGAAACGTTGAATGAATTAATATCTTTTCAAAGACGACCTTCTCCAAGATCAGGAGTAGATAAGTTGGTTCCAGTGTTTAAAACGCCTCGTATTTTTTATTTATTTATTTTTTTTTTAAGGAAAAAATCTTTCAAAGGGATTTTTTTTTAGAAACGTCTTTCAAAGCACAAACGTTTTGAAACGTTTTCTATGGACCCTTAAACTGAAGATGTATAGTTTCGACACCCCCAGGCTACCCCAAGCTGAGGTGTTTACGTTACCGCTTCTAAGAGAGCGCGCGTGTTCTGGTACACCCCCAGAGCTTACATAGTGTATTGAACATTGTCTGCGCGTGCCCCAAAGAAAGGAGATCTCCCTCGCGTTTTGTTAAGCCCAGTCGTGTGTCTGTGTATCTTAGATGAATGTTAAAGTAAGCGGATAATGCAGCCTCTCTCTCTCTCTCTCTCTCCTCTCTCTCTCTCTCTCAGGCCAAAGACGTTTTTTGAAAGGGACTGAATGAAATGTTGATGATGGTGTTATAGTTGTGGTGGATGGTGAAGATGTGTTGCGGGATAAGAGGACGTGGATGGAATATGGAGAGAGAGAGAGAGAGAGAGAGAGAGAGAGAGAGAGAGAGAGAGAGAGAGGAGGCTCTTGTAATTAGAGTTTTAGACGTGTTAGGAACATTCGGAATTACATTTGAATGATTTTATTTATCTATTAATATGTATATATTTTTATATACGTATTTATTTTATTCTGTTTGCAGACTACCTTCTGAATTCTTAAGTGTTCAAAAGTATCACAAATTTTACTTGGAAGACAACTCGTTCGAACTTTAATGATAGTATGTTGAAGTTTGAAATAAGGTGACGATAATGTCCCAAAAGTTGGAATTATTCAGAATGAAAATTAAATTCAGGAAAGTATAATCTACATTTTCTTTGACATGTTGCAAATAACTTAGAAGATTATTAGTGGGCCATGAATTTAAAAAAAATTATAAAATATTTTGTTTCTGTGGTGTTCTTAACTTTGACCACTGAAACGTATTGGCTTCGTAAAGGATTATGGTTAAGATACAAGGATGATAGACAAAAGGTCGCAAAGAAACTATAGTAAAATATTCGATAAATGTATTGATTTAATGCAGAAAACAACTGACGTCACATCGCTCGGAAAAGGTATAAGATCGCTGGAATCAGCACGCGCGTTCCTTACACCCGATAAGGTTTCTTCAACTTGGCGGAGACTTCCAACCACCCCCCCCCCCATCCCCCCCCACCCCCCCTTCACTCTCTCTCTCTCTCTCTCTCTCTCTCTCTCTCTCTCTCTCTCGTCGTCGTCGTCGTCATAACAATAAACGTCGACCTTTGGACGGTAATGTTACCGAAATTCCTGACCGTTATCGCTTGCCGGTTTCCGCGAGAGTTGGAGAGGAAACTTATCCCAAGGAAAATGTCGAAAATGCCTCTCATTTTGAGAGGATGGAACCGGGAAAGGAAGAGAGAGAGAGGGAGAGAAAGGAAGGAAATAGCGTTAAGGAGGAAGAGAAGGAGGTGAGGAATAGGCTGTATTTAGGAAGAGAAGAAGAAGAAGAAGACGACTCTCGTCCAGGAAGAAGAAGAAGACGTCGTTAAGGAAAATGCAAAGAAAGAAGTTACGACAAACTTGTTGCTCTGATAGTCACTTTTTTTATTAATTTTTTTTTCTTAGCAAAACTTTATTTTATTTTGTTAGCAAAAGTGATACGCTTGGTAAAACGCTGAAATGAAAAGTGTGTATGTTTGCGTGTCTGTGTCAATGTTTTCTGTGTGTGTGTATGTTTATCTTGCGTTTTCATTCGAAAGCTTACAATGATTGTCAAATCTATACGTTGAAGTAGATGACACTGATGATTATGGAAACCAACCTGTATATATTGGTATGTGTTCAGAACAATCCCTTTCCTTTTTTTAAATTATTCGTAATTTTTATAATCACATTTTAATTTTTAAATACCAGGATCATCAAGTTCTCTCTCTCTCTCTCTCTCTGCGACAATTATCAGAGTATACGAATACAATCAAATTCGGAATGATAGGTAATGTCTACACTACTCTCTTTCTCTCTCTCTCTCTCTCTCTCTCTCTCCTCTCTCTCTCGTCCCTTGATCTTCCCCCCCCCCCCCCCCACCAACTTTTTCTCCCTCCCAAGTCTGAGAGGGAATCTGTTGCCGGAGACAGGCCAAACCCGCCACCCCCCCCCCCCCCCCCCCCACCACACACACACACACCTGCCTTTGAAGTCGACCCTTTTTCCGGAAGATGGAACCTTACCAGAGGTCATTTTTTTAGATCGATATGCGAGTTGTACGAAACCGGCGGCTTTGATGTCAAATTGGAAAAACCCCCTCTCCCTCCCCCCCTTCTTTTTTGTTTTTTTGTAACGAAAGATGGTCGTGTGTCATGTGGCTAAGAGGAGCTGTTTTTTATTTTTTATTTTTTTGTTACTTGGTGAGGTGAATATTATTGTTTTTGTTATGGTTGTCTAATGATGTATTACGATTGCTCGTTTAGCAGAGTTTTTTTTACGGTAAATATTTTTTTTTATTTTAGATATTATTGTTTTTTCTTGTTGCATACTTCAATGTATATTATCCTTCTTACTTATTACATATTTTTATGATAAATATTACTGTATTTGTTAATGTCTACTAAGATATATATTATCCTTCTTACCTGTTTATCAAAACATTCCGGCTTTTGTTATTATTTTCTACTGAGAGAAATATATATTATCCTTCGTACTTGTTTGTCAAAGTAGTTTTTTACTTTATATATGACAGATTCTTTTTATTGGCCTCTTTCTTTATTATTAAGTTCATTTGAATTACCTTTGGGATACCGCTAAAATATATGACTATGCGATTAAATAAAATGAATTGCGCTCATTAAGCTTATACGTAACTTTATATATATATATATATATATATATATATATATATATATATATATATATATATATAACTATATATATATATATATATATATATATATTATATATATATATATATATATATATATATACACGACACAGTCCAGACGTACAGTTTATTCACATGTTAAAGAAGATCAAGGGCAGGAACACGAAGAGATTCACATTATCCTTTAATCCTACGTTTCGTGACAACATCGCCACATCTTCAGGATTTTTCTACAAATAAAGTATAAAATGTTAACATAAAATAAGAACTGATCACAAGATCCAATAGTTGAAAAGTAAAAAACAGTTTAATGGTAAAATTACAACTCTCATACTTAAATTACATGCACACTGATTAAAATAGACCAGAAATACCAAACAACTTACAAATGACGAGAAGAATATTTAAAAATTAAAGCTAAATTACACAAAGATAAAAGTAATAACAAATATCATAAAAAGTAAAAGTCCTATATTCACAAAACCTCAGCCAAAACAGCTCAACTACTTAAAAAACCAACCTTTCAGCATCAAAGATAAAAACACACTAAAAAGTAAATAACGTCAAGAGGCACAAGGAATGACAGAACAATTAGGCTAAAAACAATGGGACAGCAGAGGAATGGTTGTTTAAAGTTGGAACTCGTAGTTTGATATTCAGAGTTTCCAAAATCAACAGTTCGTTGGGTTCCCTAGTTTGGCCAATAATTTTAAAATCTTCGTAATTGACTGTAGCTTTACATTTAAAAGTATGCTTCCTTATATAAGATGTTTCAGGGTTAGATATATATATATATATATATATATATATATATATATATATAGTATATACACGTGTATATATATATATATATATGTGTGTGTGTGTGTGTGTGTGTGTGTGTGTGTCATTACAAAGTACCAGAACTACTATAAACCTGTATAATGGATGATTGGAATTATTCCATCCAATTCCAGGAATTCGGGAATGCGAGAGATACGGCCTAGTAAATTGGGGGCAATGCCCGTGGGAGGTACTCGCATAATTAGTATAGATTTCCCTCGTTATTCAAATGCAGAGTAGGTTCGGTTGTTCAAGCGGCAGTTAATTAACGCAAAACTCAGGTGTTTTCTATTACAAAGCGTGTGTAATACGAGTACTACAATCAGGTATTACAGAGTTTATGTAGTTCATGATATCTGCCGAAATTCGACTATCATAATGTGTATATGTGTATGTGTTATGTATGTATGTATGTTTATATATTTGTATATATATATATATATATATATATATATATATATATATCATATATATATGTGTATATAGTACCTATACTCAAGTATAAAAGGCCCATTAAACACTGGTTTATACTTGAACGTATCCTGTTTTAACAGAAGAATTTGTTTATATGTACATTTATATATTTGTTGAATTAAATATATATATATATATATATATATATATATATATATATACATATATATACATTATATATACATATACGTGTGTGTATTATCCCATGATGAATGTGTACAACCTTCATTATTTTATCATAAATAAAAATGAAAACCTAGCGATGCCTTATGCATCTAAAGACTTCACATCAACCGTGCATCTTACGACGCTCCTGACTGGCTGTTGATAAGCCAATCACAGGGCTGGAAACTCTCAAGGTAGGATGTATGTTCCATCTCTCCTGAGGGATGCTTTTGAAAGACGTATCCCTCAGGAGAGGTGGAACATTCATCCTGCTTATGTGAACTCTCTCGAGTGACTGAGAGTCTCCAGCCCTGCAATTGGCTTATCAACAGCCAATCAGGAGCGTTGTAAGGGACTGGCCTAGATATCAGATGCACGGTTGAGGTGATTCTACTAAAGTGACCCCGACAAAGGCTGTAAATATTTTTTTTATAAAATTTACAATCTTTTTTTTTTACGTTTTGATGGTCATCCCCAACGGGCTAGTACTAAACACGCCTCTGCAAAGGTGGATACATATACCGGGTTAAAACCCTAGGGGTTCACCATCTACGAAAGGTCGAGAGGCCGGGCCAGTTGGAATTCGTCTCACGGTGCGACCCTTGAGATTTGAGAAGGCGTTGTTTGACGGGTGAGGGATATTTATGGAGCCCCGTACCCTGTTCTGGGTCTTTTCCCAAGTAGTATGACACGTGCTTCGACAAGTCTCATTTCCTTTGGTAAATTTTCTCTCTCTGTGCTTCATTTATTCTCTATAAGACAAACATATATTTATTTATTTACATACATGCATATATATATATATATATATATATATATATATATATATATATATATATATATATATATATATATATATATATTATATACATATTTATATGCATATATGACTGGTAAAAAAAGGTGCCCATGAATTCTTTCTGTATTTTGATGTTTTTATGGGGTCATTTTATTTTTTTATTTTTATTTTATTTATTTATTTATTTTTTTTTTTTGCTCTATCACAGTCCTCCAATTCGACTGGGTGGTATTTATAGTGTGGGGTTCCGGGTTGCATCCTGCCTCCTTAGGAGTCCATCACTTTTCTTACTATGTGTGCCGTTTCTAGGATCACACTCTTCTGCATGAGTCCTGGAGCTACTTCAGCCTCTAGTTTTTCTAGATTCCTTTTCAGGGATCTTGGGATCGTGCCTAGTGCTCCTATGATTATGGGTACGATTTCCACTGGCATATCCCATATCCTTCTTATTCTATTTTCGGATCTTGATAACTTTATCCATTTTTTTCCCTCTCTTTCTCTTCAACTCTGGTGTCCCATGGTATTGCGACATCAATGAGTGATACTTTCTTCTTGACTTTGTCAATCAACGTCACGTCTGGTCTATTTGCACGTATCACCCTATCCGTTCTGATACCATAGTCCCAGAGGATCTTTGTCTGTTCGTTTTCTATCACTCCCTCAGGTTGGTGCTCGTACCACTTATTACTGCAAGGTAGCTGATGTTTCTTGCACAGGCTCCAGTGGAGGGCTTTTGCCACTGAATCATGCCTCTTTTTGTACTGGTTCTGTGCAGGTGCCGGGCATTCGCTCGCTATGTGGTTTATGGTTTCACTTTTCGTATTGCACTTCCTACATATGGGAGAGATGTTATTTCCGTCTATCGTTCTTTGAACATATCTGGTTCTTAGGGCCTGATCTTGTGCTGCTGTTATCATTCCTTCAGTTTCCTTCTTTAGTTCTCCCCTCTGTAGCCATTGCCCTATGTCATCACTGGCTAGTTCTTTAGTCTGTCTCGTGTATTGTCCGTGCATTGGTTTGTTGTGCCAGTCTTCTGTTCTGTCTGTCATTCTCCTGTCTCTGTATATTTCTGGGTCTTCGTATACTTTTATTAGTCCTTCTTCCCATGCACTCTTTAGCCACTCGTTTTCACTGGTTTTCAGATATTGTCCCAGTGCTCTGTTCTCGAGGTTGACACAGTCCTCTATATACTTAGTAGTCCTCTCCCTCCTTCATTTCGTGTTATGTATAGTCTGTCCGTATTTGCTCTTGGGTGTAGTGCTTTGTGTATTGTTGTATGTTTCCTGGTTTTCTGATCTATGCTGCGGAGTTCTGCCTTCGTCCATTCCACTATTCCTGCGCTGTATCTGATTACTGGCACTGCCCATTTGTTTATGGCTTTTATCATATTTCCAGCGTTGAGTTTTGACTTGAGTATCGCCTTGAGTCTCTGCATATATTCTTTCCTGATCGTGTCCTTCATCTCTTGGTGCTACCATCTGGTAGCTTTATCCCTTCAGTTCTCGTTACTTTGCCTTTTTGTATGTTGGCTAAGGCGCATTTTTCTATTCCAAACTCCATCCTGATGTCCCCAGATACAATCCTTACAGTCTGGATTAGGGTATCTATTTCCTTGATGCTCTTACCATACAGCTTGATGTCGTCCATGAACATCAGATGGTTGATTCTGTTGCCTCTTGTCTTGAGTTGGTACCTGGCATCCCTTTTCTGTAGTACTTTTGTCATGGGAATCATGGCTACTACGAAGAGTAGTGGGGACAGTGAGTCGCCCTGGAAGATCCCTCTCCTGATATTAACCTCTGCTAGTCTTATTCCAGAATTTGTAAGTATTGTATTCCAGTTGCGCATTGTATTTTTGAGGAAGCTGATGGTATTTTCCTCCGCCCCATATATTTTCAGGCATTCTATTAGCCAAGTGTGTGGTATCATGTCGAAGGCTTTCTTATAGTCTATCCATGCCATGCTTAGGTTGGTTTTACTTCTCCTACTGTTCTTCATTACCATTTTGTCTATCAGGAGCTGGTCTTTTGTGCCCCTACACTTCCTTCTGCAGCCTTTCTGTTGGTGGGGGATGGTGTTTGTCTCTAGGTAATTGTATAGCCTTTCACTGATGATACCTGTTAGTAACTTCCACATTATTGGTAGGCAGGTGATAGGCCTGTAGTTACTGGCTATTTTTCCCTTACTCTTGTCTTTTTGTACTAAGGATGTTCTTCCTGTAGTCATCCATTTGGGTGCATGGTGATTTGAGATACAATGCTGGAGTTGTTCTGCTATTCGTGGGTGTAGGGCCTTGAAGTTTTTGAGCCAGTATCCATGGACTTCATCGGGACCTGGTGCTTTCCAGTTTGCCATTTTCTTTAGTTGGTGTCTGACTGTGTCTGTCGTGATTTCTGTGAATCTTTGTTTCTCCCTGTTTCTTCTTCCTTGACTTCCTGGGGCCATGTTGTATGTTTGTTGTGTAATACCGGATTGCTCCATATGTTTTCCCAGAGTCTCTTACTTGGTTCGGCTTCAGGAATTTCTGGGTGGTTGTCTTCCCCTCTTAGTTGGCTGTATAGTCTTTTCTGGTTGGTTCCGAATAGTTTGTTCTGTTGGTATCTCTTATTCCTGTTCATGTACCGTTGGATCTTATGTGCTTTGGCCTTAAGCCTCTGTTTTACATCTTCTATTGTGTTGTTTAGTCCCCTCTCTTGTACTTTGTATTTCTCGTTGAGTTCCTCCCTTGTTTTCTTGCTTCTTAGCCTTTTTTCTGCCATCTCTTTCAGTTTACTCAAGTCAGATCTCATCACCATGGTTTGCTTTTCCAGGCGCCTTTTCCAAGGAGGTTGCTGTTTTGGTTTCTGTTGGGTTGGTTGTGTTGGTGGTGTTGGTGTTCGAATCCCCATCAGTTCTGCTACTAATCTTACTCCTGCATATGCCAAGTTATTTATTTCTGTAATACTGGTGGTGTGTATTATGCCCATTATTTCATTGACCTCACTTGTTTTCTCCCTTAATTTCTTGGTGTTGTAGGCTTTCATGGAGGGGATCTTTGTTCTCTCTGTATCTGGCTCCATCCATTGTCTAATCTTTTTTACCCATTCCGTCCTCTCTGTTACTTCGTCGGTGTTTCTTCGTGCATCATTGTTTGATACCTCATCATCCCTGTCGTCTTCTGTGGCATCGTCTCTCAGTTCGTCTTCGTGTAATTCGTTGTCGTTTGACATTTCCCTTTCCAGTTCTTCTCTTTCTGTTGGGGAGAGCCAGTTCTTTTTCTTTATGTTCCTTACTTGGTCTGCCAGCCTCTGCTCTGTTTGGGGGGTGTTATTCCCCTCATTCCAGATGTTGACCAACCTTCTTCTATTTCCTCTCTCCTTTGGGTTGCTTCTGATGTAGCATCTCCATATTTCCTTATTTTCTTCTCTTGTCCATTTCTTCCTTTGGTTTGCTTCTGTAGCTCCAATCTCAGGCTGATGGTTACTGTCGTTGTGGTGGTCAATTGCTGGATGACGACCTCCAAGTACCTGACCGTCTTCCCCTTCAATTGGGTTGAATACCTGGCTGCCGGATGAAGCTCCTCTGTTGCCAGAGGTTCTATTTACGTCGTTGTCGTTTATCCTTCATTTCTTTCCATCATTGCTGAGTTTTGCTATTTAATCCATAGCTGGACCCTACCCCATCAGGGATAGGTACCCATTTACAGCTGAGTAGACTGAGGAAATTATGGTAAAGATCTTTTCCCAAGGAATCAACGCCGAGGAGAGCGGTCACCCATCCAACGACTGACCAGCCCCAATGTTGCTTAACCAGTCCATTGACGACCTAACCCACTCTGCCACAGCGCCACATTATTATTATTATTATTATTATTATTATTATTATTATTATTATTATTATTATTATTATTATTATTGTTTGTCAATTGTGTAAGTAAATCCTTATGTAGTATTCTTGCTTAAGGTTTGCATAGTCTCATGTCCAATTACCCTTTTTGGGCATATTTTGGTACTAGCTATGATTTATTTTTCCTGTGATGCAGTTGAGTCATCACGGAGTTTATTGTTATTTCAACGGAATAGATAAATTGATAAGGGGAGTGATATTTTCTCCTTCGGTTCTAAGTCAAATGGACAATTTCCCTACGGTCCGGACCTTAAAGGGGAACTTCTGGTTGCGTTTCAGATGTTCCATATGTGGTATTATTCCAATCAAGTACCATAGTGAAAATTTTTTTGGAAAGGGGAGTTTTCTTATTTTTTACAACCAATTTTCTATTGCATCATGGGCGCAGCCATTGATGTGCGTCTCATCTGTTATGAGTGACGTCATGTCGCGGTATGCTCAAATAGGCGGTTCCACCAGGCGTGGTGTCTACACAATTCATGGACACACACACACACACACACATGTTTAGAAAACTGCCGTTCACCCCATCACACCACGCACATTTCGATTGACAAGTATAATTATCAATTCAAATGCATACAAGTGGAGGCACCATAGTACAGATAGCGGTAAATAGCCGCCCTATCTTCGTCGGTACCGTGGCCTGTTCAGACCGTCATTTCATGTTGATCTATTTTCACTCATAGCTGTGGCCACCACTATTTCCTTTAAGAAGAAAAGGGTTCCTGAATACGCAATGTTGAAAAAATAAAAAGAAAAACTACCCGGCCACTGTTTGTAATCCTGAAAAACATCATCATTAATAACTGTCGCCATTTTCTCTCTCTCTCTCTCTCTCTCTCTCGGCAATGTTGCAACATCATGTATATTACACACACACGCACACACTTGCCCATGCGCGGTATGCTTTCGTAAGGGCTGTCACTATTGCCATGAGTGGTGGGTCTCAATAGTCCCTTTCAGGTATGTGCAGTTTTGCTTTAGTACTTTTGATTCATCCGTGTACTTTGGCATACCTCGTTCGTAGACAGCATGTCTAAAATGTGACTAGTCTTTGGTACATTATATCATAGATACATACATACACACACACACACACACACACACACACACATATATATATATATATATTATATATATATATATATATATATTATATATATATAATATAAACCTAGATGGACAGATTTATATTAACAAAAACCTCAATTAGAGCATTATGCACAAAGAATGGTACTCACACATTAGCTTTCCTATCCCAAACGGAATAATTTCACATGCACTGTCATATGTAAATATACCAATACACCGTTTTTCTACACAAAATTACACTCTCTCTCTCTCAACTTAAATCGAATGCAAAGCCTTAAACCTAAATGAAGGAACAAATGAAGAATTCCAGACCTTAGGGGCAAGATGAGAGAGAGAGAGAGAGAGAGAGAGAGAGAGAGAGAGAGAGAGAGAGAGAGAGAGAGAGAGAGAGAATTCATTAGACAAAAGGGTAAATAAAGCAAAATCCCCGAATTTATTGCCATAGATGAGGTAAAAAAACCCGGAAGAGAGAGAGAGAGAGAGAGAGAGAGAGAGAGAGAGAGAGAGAGAGAGAGAGAGAGATACGGACTGTATAAGTTCGTGCATACTTGTTGCAAACGTTCAACTGAATTTAAGAATTCATTAAAGAATCATTTGAGTAGGGGGACTTTTGGTAACAATTATAAATTGCTTGTGAAAATGATTTCTGAAAAATTAACCATCACAAACACAAGTTGCTAATGAAACTCTGTGTGTGTGTGTGTGAGTGTGTGTGTATGTGTGTGTGTTTGGTGATCTCTTCATTCTGTATATCCCATTACCTTCCGTTATTATTTCTTTCCAATAAACGGCAGAATACTATTCTTTGGAAGCTTGAATTTCAAGTCACTGGACCCTTTGGTGGTGGGCTTATTCTATATGAGTGGGGATCATCTTTAGAATAATAATAATACTAACTTTGAGACTACAACGGTCCCCTAGAAAGGCTAAAAAGGTTAAAATAGAACGGACGATAAACTAGCTCACGAAATCAGGAAACAGAAAACTTCTTAATGGTATCAGACATCCAGTGTCTACATATCCTATGAAACAAGTGGCCAGCGTTACGCACGAGTTCTATGTCAGTGAATTATTATCACCCAATAATTCAAGTTACTCATTGGCATAATGATTGTTGACGGACGTGCGAATTGTTAGGGGCAGTTGGGACGGGCAACCAGAGGTCCTGTTCTTGCCCAGGGCCGGAAAAATAAGAAAAAGGTAGAAAGGAAGGGGCCACTGTCTTGAAATTCAAGCTTCCAGAGAATATTATGGTGTTCATTAGAAAGTAGTAACAGAAGGTAACAGATAAACAGACAGAAGAGACTAGTAATTGGAAAAGAAAAAAAAATAAATGAACAAATAATTAAATAAATAAACAGATGCTCGTACAATGAAATGAGATTATAAAGTACACACTAGTAACAGTCATTTCACGTTGGTCTATTCTTACTCACAGCTGTGGCCATCACTATTTCCTTTAAAGAGAAAAAGGTCAAGTTCCTGAATACGCTATTTCGTAAGAAGAAGAAAAACACTACCTGGCCACGGTTTGTGATCCCTAAAAAACATCATTATTAACAACCGTAGCCTCTCTCTCTCTCTCTCTCTCTCTCTCTCTCTCTCTCTCTCTCTCTCTCTCTCCTTTAGTACTGTTGCAACATCACGTATATATATATATAATATATATTTATATTATATATATATAATATATATACTATATATATATATATATATATATATATATATATATATATATAATATATATATATATATATATATATATATATATATAGATAGATAGATAGAAAGATAGACAGAATGAATAATATTAATATAAACCTCAATTGAAGCATTATACGCTAAGCATGGTAGTACACACATTAGATTCTCTATTTTTCTGTTTTTCTACGCAAAAATACGGTCTCTCTCTCTCTCTCTCTCTCTCTCTCTCTCTCTCTCTCTCTAATCTTCTCTCTCTCTCTCTCATTAACTTATTGAATGCAAAGCCTTAAACCTAAATGAAGGAACAAATGAAGAATTGCGGACCTTCGGGGAAAGAAAGAAAGAAAGAAAGAAAGAAAGAAAGAAAGAGAGAGAGAGAGAGAGAGAGAGAGAGAGAGAGAGAGAGAGAGAGAGAGATTGATTTCAGCAATTTATAACACCAAGAGACAAGACATGATTAAAATTCAGAATCTTTCCTGCTATATTTCGATAAACCAAAATATCTCTCGTGGAATATAGAAAACCAACGAAAAATCGAGAGAGAGAGAGGAGAGTATATGAACTGGATACTTCAGATATGGATTTCAGTTTGAAGAAAACGTGGCCTTACCTGGCCTTGACAGCAGCTGTTATTAGGACGTTTTTGTCCAGATGTTGTTGGAAATCCGGAAGAATAGTCATGTTGTTTGGTGTGGCTGCCTATTCGCTGGCGAGATTTCTCTCCTGACTGATGATGATAGAGCTGAACAGCCTAAGGAAAAGGAACTGAACGAGAGAATTGCGGCCTTGCTAGACGCCATCCAGTACCAGAGAGAGCAGCGCGTGCACTTGGACAGGACAATAATTCTTCAGCTACAACAGAGGCTCGACTACCAAGAAGAGACGCAGAAGGCGGGCGGAGGGGAAGAACGCGTTCGTGAAATCCAGATCACAGCAGGCCTTGCAAGAGAAGGCCCACTCGCTCGAAGCTGGAACGATAAAGAGAAGAGGGAAAAACGGCAGCTGGAATACAAGATCAAGATGGCCGAAGAAAACCAGCATCTGAAGAACAACGTGAAGGAAATTGGTCAGAGGAACGATGCCCTTCGTGAGAGGATAAGGGAACTGTCTGGGCAGTCGCCAGACGCAAACTGCCTGCTTGAGGGGCTCGAGAAACTCCTACGACAGAAGGAGAAAGACGTGCAGCTAAAGATGGCAGAAGCTGCGCGGATAGCGAGGCTCATCCAGGAGCAAAAAGACTCAACCGAAAAGTGGGAATCCGACAGGAAAGACCTATAGCTGAGGTTTGAGCGCCTGCAGAAGGACTTGGAGGACCTGTTGGAAGGAAAAGTGTGGACTCCAGTGTGAAGTTGAGACAGTGAAACTCAAGAAGAACGAGCTGGCATGCCTTCTAGAGAAAGGAAATGGTCGCCTGGAGTCGCCGGAGAAGAAGGCCGGTGTCCAGAGCGAACGGAACGACCAGATGGATGATGAGGTTGGATGGATGGCTGCGAGGAGCGAAGGAGAAAATGGTCTACGATTTGAAGAACCTCCAGGAGAAATAAAGACGAATGGAGGAGAGCAACTGAAAACTGCAGAGGATTCTGTCGATCTTGAAGAAATGGCGTGATGAAGACTGCACTGGCCTCACTCAGACGGATAAGATGTGGAAATTTTGAGGAGGATGTTTATTGAATGGAAAATTTGATGCATATTTTGTAATACGTTTGTTTTGTTAATCCTTGAAGGAAATTGAACTAGAACAAACATAATGTTAAAATGTTTTCTTAGAGTTTTGATTCCTGGATGAAAAAGAAGAGCGGGGGAATAGAGAAAGGGTGATGAAAATAAGGGGATTCGTGTAGGTGCCGGGAACAGAAACAGGATTAGGAGAAGCCCCAAGAAAATTGAGAGGATTCAATAGGATGCGTGGAGGTGCCAGAAGACGAAAGAGAGGATTCAGTAGGATTCATGGAGTGCAAGGAAAAGAACTACAAGATTCAGAGAATCCCCAGAAGAATTGAGAGGATGCAGTGGCATATTCTGGTTCTAAGGAACAGAATAGCTATTACACTGTTCAGGGACTCTGGACGGGGCCCGGTGGCAGGTCGCCACTGGTCCTGGGCGGGGGGGGAGGCGCATGGTCCCGGGAACGGGCGGGCAGGGCGTCCGCCACTGGTCACGGGACGGGCGGGCCGGCGTCTGCCGCGGGTCCGGGACGGGTGGGGCCGGCGTCTGCCGGGGGTCCCGGACGGGCCGGGCGGCGGTTCCCGGACGGGCGGGCAGCGTCCGCCGGGGGTCCCGGACGGGCGGGCAGGCGTCCGCCGGGGGTCCCGGGACGGGCGGGCAGGCGTCCGCCGCTGTCCCGGAACGGCGGGCGCCATGGGCGGGCCGGGCCAGGGGGTCCGGATCCCGGGACGGGCGGGCAGGCGTCCGCACTGGTCCCGGGACGGGCGGGCAGGCGTCCGCCACTGGTCCCGGGACGGGCGGGCGGGCCGGCGTCCGACCGCGGGTCCGGGACGGGTGCCAGCGTCTGCGTCCGACCGGCGTGGCAGCGTCGGGTGCCGGGGGTCGCGGGACGGAGGGCGGGCGGTCCCGGGACGGGCGGGCAGGCGTCCGCCGGGGGTCCCGGGACGGGCGGGCAGGCGTCCGCCGGGGGTGGGGGGGTCCCGGGACGGGCGGGGCAGGCGTCTGCCCCGGGGTCCCGGGACGGCGGGTCAGGCGTCGCGCGGCGTCCCGGGACGGGCGTGCAGGCGTCCGCAGAGGGTCCCGGGACGGGCGGGCAGGCGTCCGCCCGCGGGTCCGGGACGGGCGGGACGTCCAGCGGGCCAGGGCGCGCGGGTCCTGGGACCGCGGGCCTACGGGCAGGCGTCCGCCGAGGGTCCCCGGACAGGCGGGCAGGCGTCCGCCGAGGGTCCCGGGACGGGTGGGCAGGCGTCCGCCGAGGACGGGGTGGATGGTGTCCTACACGTGTCCCGGGACAGGGGGGCTGGTGCCCGTCACATGTCCCGGACTGGCAGGCTGGGCGGGCGGTGTTTACCACGCGTCTCGGGACGGGCGTACGGTATCCGCCACTTATCCCCGGACGGGAGGGTGGTGTCCGCCACGCGTCCCGGGACGGGCGGGTCGTACCCACCGTGGATCCCGTGATGGGTGGGCCGGGTCCGCTTCGGGTCTCTGGATGGGTGGTTGGTGTCTGCCTGGCCGTCCTGGGACCCGTGGCGTGCCCTGCCCCCCTTGCCCGTCTCGGGATCCGCAGTGGACACCGCCCGCTCGTCTCGGGACCTGCGGTGGGCCCAGCCTGCCCGTCCTGGACACGTGGCGGACACCGCCGCGGGTCCCAGGATGGGCGGGCAGGCATCCGCCACGCTTCCTGGGAGGGGCGGGCTGGATCTGCCTCGGGTCCCGGGAGGGGCGGGCAGGGGTACGCCATGCGTCCCAGGACGGGCGGGCCTCGGGATGGGCGGGCAGGGGTGGTGTCTCTAGAGGGGAAGCAAATGGGTTGGGCTGCCAGGAGTGGGCCCCTTAGTGGGGAGGCGACTGGGTATTGCCGTCAGGGTTGAGGATCCTTGTGGGGAGGACACCGATTTGGTCCCCTTGGTTGGGGCCCCTGGTGGGGAGGAGACCGGGTCAGGCCGTCTGGCGTGGGGCCCAGGGCCAGGAGGAAAAAAAGTCTAGTTTTTCAGACTAAGCCAATTTTGCTCTAACTGCTCTTTTCTTTAAAACTAAACAAAGAAACAGACTGAAAACAAGGACAGTTAATGGGGCACTTTTCTCTCTGCTAGTTGCATCAAAGGTTCTGAAGGGTCATGTTTTCCAGAATAATAATCATGCACAGTTATTCCAGAACATCAGAGAACATGCATTTTATTTGAAAGAAGATTCTTAAAGAAAATCAAGCTTAAGTAAATTTTTATATTGAGGCCTATGCGGTTTTCACTGAGAATTTCATTACGCAAACTTTAACACGCAATATCTCAAAACTATGTTTTTCAGTATATGGGTCGCTTTAAAACCCTAAGGCTTTTTTATTTGTTGTCCTATTTTCAAAATTTAAATACCATTGAAATCCTTGATAAATTCTACGTCGAAAGAATTGGAAGAATTTCCAAATTATTCCAATTTCTATTTTTTATGAATTTTTGAATTAAGTAATTAAATAAAAAAATAATTTTTTTTTTATATAAAAAAATTTGTTTTTATCTTTCTCAATTCATTGGATAGAGCAACTCTTTGTGAATATTAATTGCTTTAGTCATTAAAATTTAGTTAAAAACTAAGGAAGCCTTAGGGTTTTAAAGCAATGCATCTAAAAATCGGGAAAAAAAATGATATAAAAAAAACGAACGGATAGAGATTAATGAAACTTTTTGTAGTGACTTTCCATTAGGTGACTTATAAATGGGTAGTAAAACATAATTGTTCCAGGCAATATTTCGATACCCTCCCCCCCCCCCCCCCCAACTGAAGCGGTCCTTAATGTGATAATAAAGATTCGGTTCTAGAGAAATATTAAATCCCCAGTTGAATGGGATACACAGCAATTTTATATTGCTTAGTAGACACAATCGACCAATCTCCGTCCATAATTTCTGTTACTATTTATGTTCGTCTCAATACTTTTGCATGCTGCTTAGATGGGCGAATATATTATTGTGTAAATATATAATCATATATTATTGTAATACACAAATTAATGCATGGATTACTTTGAGTTCAGCCTTTAATTGGTCCTTTTGACTTGTTCATTAAGATCGTATGCATTTTTTGAAATAATGATAATAATGATGATGATAATAATAATAATAATAATAATAAAAAATAATAATAGTAGTAATAAAAATGAAAATATAAATAGAAAAGTAAAATTAAAAGAATAAAAATAAAATATATAAATGATAAAAATTTAAAACAGAAATTTAATAATAATAATAATAATAATAATAATAAGAATAATAATAATAATAATAATAATAATAATAATAATAATAATAATAATAATACATGAGACAGACTAAAGAACTAGCCAGTGATGACACATGGCAATGGCTACAGAGGGGAGAACTAAAGAAGAAAACTGAAGGAATGATAACAGCGGCACAAGATCAGGCCCTAAGAACTAGATATGTTCAAAGAACGATAGACGGAAATAACATCTCTCCCATATGTAGGAAGTGCAATACGAAAAATGAAACCATAAACCACATAGCAAGTGAATGCCCGGCACTTGCACAGAACCAGTACAAAAAGAGGCATGATTCAGTGGCAAAAGCCCTCCACTGGAGCCTGTGCAAGAAACATCAGCTACCTTGCAGTAATAAGTGGTACGAGCACCAACCTGAGGGAGTGATAGAAAACGATCAGGCAAAGAACCTCTGGGACTATGGTATCAGAACAGATAGGGTGATACGTGCATACAGACCAGACGTGACGTTGATTGACAAAGTCAAGAAGAAAGTATCACTCATTGATGTCGCAATACCATGGGACACCAGAGTTGAAGAGAAAGAGAGGGAAAAAATGGATAAGTATCAAGATCTGAAAATAGAAATAAAAAGGATGGGGATATGCCAGTGGAAATCGTACCCATAATCATAGGAGCACTAGGCACGATCCCAAGATCCCTGAAAAGGAATCTAGAAAAACTAGAGGCTGAAGTAGCTCCAGGACTCATGCAGAAGAGTGTGATCCTAGAAACGGCGCACATAGTAAGAAAAGTGATGGACTCCTAAGGAGGCAGGATGCAACCCGGAACCCCACACTATAAATACCACCCAGTCGAATTGGAGGACTGTGATAGAGCAAAAAAGAAAAGAAAAAAAAAATAATAATAATAATAAATTCGTCCCGAATTTTAGAAAATAGCAATGAGTCTTTCCCCGATGCCTAAAACTCTTTGTCATGCGTTGAATTTAACGTTTTTTTTTTTCTTCTTCTTATTTTTTACACTCAAGCTAAACACCCATTTCCCTTTCATCGGCGCATTACGCTTGGATCCTTTTAACCGTCGTGGGCTTAAGAAGAGCTATTGGCTGGGTCGTTGTCTTTCCACGAAAAGTAATAGAGAGAGAGAGAGATATAGTACCTCGTTTTTCTGCCAACATTTTCACGCACAAACACATACAAAATTACAATTTGTTTATAACGAAAGAAATCTTCAGTGACAAAACAATAAAAATTCATATAGATGAGGGAAACACCAGATCATAAAACATATTTAATACATATACAGGCTATCCATAATGTCCCAGTGCCATTCTGAGCAATAAATACTTGTAATGGTACTGGACTTTACGGACACCCTCAGTCTGTGTATATATATATATATATATATATATATATATATATATATATATATATATATATATATATATCATATATATATATATATATATATATATATATATATATATAGATATATATATATATATATATATATATATATATATATATATGTATATAATATAATATATATATATATATAGTATATTATATATATATATTCATACTAAGTGATACAAAAATGCGTATCTATAGTATCATAAGAGAGGGAGAGAGAGAGAGAGAGAGAGAGAGAGAGAATCTATGAAAGTTAGACTAAGCAAAACACTGGGGGCCACTTTTAGCCATTCAGTATTAGAGAGAGAGAGAGAGAGGATTCCACTCTCGCTTATCGCACCAAAAACCTCTATAACTTTACGGCACTTCTCATTGTACGCGCGAAGAACAGGAATAACAAAAAGAAAAAGCAGCTCTTATTTTACGCGCGAGGAATAATATAAGAAAATCAAGGAAAATCCTTCCCCCGATGCAAATAAAAGTCCCCGGAATAAAGCGCGCGAAAAGTCCCCAGCGCGCGAAAAGTCACTAGGATAAAGCGAACGAAGTCACCGGAATAAAGCGCGCGAAAACGCGAGCAGATCGTAAGAGGGCCATCCAATAAGAGCACCCGTCACATATTCTGTCGTTTGCAGCGGCGACCATGTTATGTTCAGCCATCAACGATCTTCTCCCGGACAGATATGAAAAAAAAAGATCGTCCCGTTCCTACGTCCCTACCGAATTCCTGAAGAGACTCTCTCTCTCTCTCTCTCTCTCTCTCTCAAGCCCCCCGCGTAAGAGAAGAAAGCTACACAGATACACGGAGGGAGAGAGAGAGAGAGAGAGAGAGAGAGAGAGAGAGAGAGAGAGAGTCTATGAAATTTCGGCTGAGCCAAGCACTGGGGACACTTTGGGCCATTCGGTGTTCCATAGAGAGAGAGAGAGAGAGAGAGAATCTATGACATTTAGGCTAAGCCAATCACTGGGGACACTGGTCCAGAGAGAAAGAGAGAGATTCATTTTGTTGTCACACACCAATTTTTGTCACACACCAATTTCTTCATGATTTCTGAATAGCAACAGACAATATTAAGCAAAAGCACAAAGAACAACAAAACTTGACGGCAATTAAACATAAAACAACACGTCCAAAAACAATAACAAAAAACTTCCTCAATTTCCTGACTGCTTGCAAGCACAGTAACCCAAGCCCCGCCCCCCTACTTGTTTACGAAACTCTTTACTCTCTCCCTCTGTCTCTCTCTAAGATATTAATGAATTTAGGTTAATCCGGAAACCTCTGCAAGACTTTGGCGTTTCTTCTCGTCTCGTCAGCTTTCTTAAGCACAAACGGGTCGAGATTTCTGTGTATTCGCAGTGGGGTGGAAGTTGTACGGATTCTCTGATACGTATTATAGACAAACGTAGTTCATCCAAACTTCAGATGTCACCACAGAGTTGCTCGCGAGACTTTGGAAGGTGGGGAGAAAATAGATGGTAGTAATTTGATCTGTGCTTGTCGGGTTAAATGACGATTCAAATGCACGAATAACTAACTGACATAACTGAATGAAGTTGTAGGTATTCTCTTATATATAATGCTCTCAAATATGGCTATAGCAGATTAACATCAACCGTGCATTTGACGTTTAGACCAGTCCCTTACGGCGCTCCTGATTGGCTATTGATAAGCCAATCGCAGGGCTGGATTCTCTCAGTCTCTCGAGAGAGCTCACCTAGGCAGGATGTATGTTCCAACTCTCCTGAAAGACGTATCCCTCAGGAGAGGTTGAACATACATCCAGCCCATGTTAACTCTCGAAAGAGACTGAGAGTTTCCAACTCTGTAATTGGCTTATCAATAGCCAATCAGGGGCGTCGTAAGGGACAGGCCTAGACGTCAAATGCACGGCTGATGTTAATCTACAATAGTTCCAGCTTTAAATGTCACTACGGAGTTTCGTGTGAGGCTTTTGAAGGTGGGAAGGAAATGGCAGGTAGCGACTTGAATGTTTGTTTGGTTTAAATGACGAATAACTGTACTTAACAATTGACATAAATGAACCAGATTTCAATTGACGTCAAACGGTGACAAGTAATGGAAGACAAAAATTGCTGGGTGATTATCTGAGTGAACTAATGTCACATTTTAAAAAGTAACTATTTAAGAGCTTTCATAGTTAATTGTTCTGAAGAATTAGGCAAATTCTTGCATTTTGATATACGCTTTTGTCCATTCATTCATTTATTTCTTTCTTTTTTAACAAGTGTTAGTATCTTTACTTCCTCTTCCTATTGAGCACCGTATTCTTTGGAAGCTTGAATCTCAAGTCAGTGGCTACTGTGGGCTTGTTCCTTATGAATAGGTTTAATAATAATAATAATAATAATAATAATAATAATAATAATAATAATAATAATAATAATAATAATAATAATAATAATAAAAATGTTAAAAGTTCGTGTATAATTTATAAACAGTTTATAAAAGTTTTCTAACCCTTCCCTGGGTTCTTTTTCAGAGAAGGGTTCGAAAGCTTTGTAAAGTATTCATAAATTATACACGAACTTTTAACATTTTTGTTATTGAGGACCCATCAAAACATTGTATAAACTCTCGTTATAGAGAGTTTTTCCCAACAACAACAACAACAACAACAACAATAATAATAATAATAATAATAATAATACTAATAATCATAATAATACCGTTTCTTCATCGTCATTTAAAAAGAAACATTACACTGACATAAATAAATATCTGTCTTCCCTTCAGCGTTCCGGCACCACACGTCTATTTAACTACGAATTTCATGAAATATTTAGTTTCCCTATCCCGTCCATGAAGTCACTCGGAAGATACATACATCCGACGCGAAATCCTGGAAGCATCTGGAAGCATTTGGAGGACGTACCAGTCGGTATACGAAGCGTTCGAAGTTCCAGGCGCCAATTCAGGAGGATTTCGATTCGCATTCCGAGACAATAGGTTCTCTTGGGAAATCTTCTGTATGTATCAAGCGACTGACTCGACGAATTCATCTGAAATAGTTCGGATATCCTTTAAAACTCGAGCCATTATGGTAACTCTTTCACAGCCACCTAATCATAGGTAAAATTTGTGTACAAATCATG
>NC_061098.1:6725480-6752980 GCF_015104395.2 Macrobrachium nipponense
ATAGTTCCCTGATTGGCCGCTAGGAGGTCTGGCGTCTATCTGGGTCTTCTTCTGCTTCTTCTCTGTTTTTATCCTCGTCTTCTTCTTCTTCTTCTTCTTCTCACTTGAAATAGTTCTCTCTCTCGTCTGTTGTGGTCATGCGGGGTTTCAGTGCTGATCGATATGTTTTTTTTTTCTCTCTCTCTTTTTTTTTGTCAGTTTTTTGTTTATTGTCTTTTATTTGTTTGGTTTAAGCAGCATAGTAGTCTTTTGTCATATTTGGCGTAAGTGGCCCCTAATAATAATAATAATAATAAATAATAATAATAATAATAATGTTGCTAGTTTTCTTCATATCATTTAATCGTGCTGTCAATACTACAGTCTCTCTCTCTCTCTCTCTCTCTCTCTCTCTCTTCTCTCTCTCCTTAAGATATGGAATTTCCTCTCTCTTCCGGTTTTCCAAGATTCTTGCCAATGTGACAGACAGTTATGTTTTATTTTTGTTATCTAACAGAAGTATTATTTCTGTTTCTGTAACAGAAGTTTTATTTCTGTTTGCGTGACAAATATTATTTCTGTTTTTGTGAGAAAAGTATTATTTTGATGTCTATGACGGAAGCGTTATTTCTGTTTCTGTGACAGAAGTTTTATGGATATCTGTTTGCGTGGACAGAAATAATATAATTTCTGTGTTTACTTTTCTATTTCTTCCCCCCCCCCCCCCACCCCCCCCCCCCCCCACAACACTCCCCCTTCATCCTAAGACCAAACGATGCCAGTAATTTGCACATCTAAACACTATCGGCGAAAAATAATCGCACCTACTGCCTGGCTTTCTAGTTCCCGAATTCTAGTTTCCTCTCCTCTTTACGATAACTGTTATCGTTCCGTGTTATCGTCCGGTGCTATCGTTCTCTGGACTTGAGGAGGAACCGTTTCCACAGAGAGCATTTATTGTACCTCCCCGAATTCTCTCTCTCGGTTTGGCATTTAGGTCCGGGGAAAACGACAGGAAAATTATGGCCGTATTTGCATATCGCCATTAATTTCGTCCGCTTGACGGCAGATGTAGATCCCCCCATTACTTTCAAAAAACTAAAGGCTTTGGTGGTCGTAGGAGGGGGGGGGGCTGTTTGGGGAGGAGGAGGGAGTGGTGGTCCTCTCTAGAACCCGGAAGTTCAAGATGACAATTTCGTGGTATAAGGCTGACACGGATGAGGAAGTTACCCTTTGAGGATTCGGAAAGTTTGGGATGATACCATCTGGATTTTTGTATTTTTTTTTGTTAGAAAAGTAGGAATTTAGTGGTTATAGGGGTGGGAGGGTCTCTTTAGTACCCGGAAGTTCAAGACGATGAGAAAGTTACCTTTAGAAAATTCGGGAACTTTAGGACGAAACGTCTAAAAAAATTTTAATTTTCAGAAAAATGGAGATTCAGTTGAAATTCCTATTTTCGGATCTAAATTCTGTTGGTTATTGGGCTGCTTTCTATGCTAGGTCTAGAATTAGCCTGGAGGCCCATTGCTAATTTGCATATTCCCATTGACAGGAAAGTGAGATTGAATCAGTAGTTAATCTACCTATCAAGTCAAAGGGGTCTTGTTGTAAAGTGAAAGTATGGGGCGTATTTATAGTTATTTCTATATTTAAAAGGGGAACAGTAGCTTCTAAAAGAAATGTTCGTGAATTTAAAACGGTCATACATTAATGCTGTTATTTGCTCTCTCTCTTTCTCTCTCTCTCTCTCTCTCTCTCTCTCTCTCTCAAACATTATTGTTCTTTGGCCTCCTCTCTCTCTCTCTCTCTCTCTCTCTCTCCACAATGTTATTGTTCATTCGATCAGCTCTCTCTCTCTCTCTCTCTACAGTGTTATTGTTTTTCGATCATCTCTCTCTCTCTCTCTCTCTCTCTCTCTTAATCACCCATAAGTAATCAGCGTTTCTCCCTTTGGCAGAGGAGCCCCAGGGAATTATGAAAGCTCAGAGAGAGGGGGGTAAGCCTCGCACCGGCATCCCATGATTGATGGTCGTGCCATCAGTTAAGATCGAATGTAAGAATCCTGCTCAAGACGATGATGCATCAATTTCCCCCGGAATGGAGGATCCTCCCCAATTGATGGATTGATGCATTGAGAGACGAAGTTTGAAGAAATTGATATTGTTTTTTTTTTAATTTTTAAAGGTTTCTTACGACTTATTTCAGTCTTTTATAAACTACTTTTTTATTTTTCTCTCTCTCTTGATTGAGTCACGTCTTTTATTAACTTCTTATTTTTTATCTTTTTTCCTTTTTATTTCTTTGGTCGGAGACTTTTTATTAGTCAAGTTCCCGTTTTCTTTATTTCCTTTATAGATCTTTTGTTACTATAGTTCCTGAGAGAGAGAGAGAGAGAGAGAGAGAGAGAGAGAGAGAGAATATTTATAGATAACAGGCTACTATGAAATTCAGGGCCTCTGTAACACGGTTTTTTGGATTTTGCTCCTTATCAAAGCATCGGAGGTAGCTGAAAGTTGACATATGTATATTTTACAACTACACACAAATTTTGTCAGCATTATCCAATAACCTAAACCCGATAGTAATGTTTTTTTTTATAGAGTAAAAAATGATAGTTAGCCAACGCCATGGCCAATGATTGCGAGCCAAGAGTCGAAAAACATTCATTACGTAAGCAAGGTAAACATCGTTTTACGAAATGTTGCCCCGCCCATCCACTAGACAGAAATCCATTCACCTTATTCCATCGGCTCTGAAACCCATAGTAGTCAAGAATGGCTAACAGGATTTAGAATTGTCCCCGTGGTTGCAAAACTGCATTTGTCTTACGACTTGCAATTTTATACAGTCAAGAGAAAGCCCGTGGCCATACTTACTATAGCCTGAATAGGTAATTATTCAGTTTCTAATTTAAATCCAATGTTTATGGTCTGATTTGTATTTAGCGTAACGTGATTATAATACTTGTAATGTCATTCAGGATTTCGAACATTTCCATTAACTATTCACTATGCCACCAAGAGAGAGAGAGAGAGAGAGAGAGAGAGAGATGAGAGAGATAGAGAGAGAGAGAGAGAGAGAGAGAGAGATGTATGTAAACAGTCTTTATATAACTATTTTTGTTAAAATAAGATTTTTATCCTAAGTAAATACAAGCTTATATGTGCTAAAATCTCCAGCAGACCAACGGATCATCCGATATAATTTTTTTTCGTCTTCTTTAGTCTGTACGACCATGTTGGGTATAAAGACTATGAATGGCGGAACGATACATAGATGTGGGTGGGGTATCTGTGCTAGCGTAGTAATACTACTGTAGCAGTAGTGCCGCAAAATTAGTAATAGCAGCAATATACATGTGTCAAATTAACGTAATTTATTGATTGTTTATTTTCTTAAATCAGCCTTGTAACTTAGTTTTAAGTGTTCTCTTATATTTAGTTCAGCAGCTGTATTGTTTTTACGTTAACGTAACGTTCAGTGTTTTTGCTCAGTGATTCCTCCTCTTGTTGTGAATTACCTAACTATCGTGTTAACGATTGTTTTTATTTTGTTTTCGAGTTGGAATGGAACTGTAGTGCTGTGAGTGGAGGCCGGCCGAAAATAGTTCGGGCCTGTATAAGCTTCTGGACGTACGCTCTTTTGTGGGAGCCTTCCGGAGATTTATCTCACGCCCTTTTTGGAGGAATACTCCGACGGACCTCCCTTGGAAGTGGTTTTCCGTAGATGTGCTGAGCCATCTACGGCATATGTGCATTGTGGAGTTTGATCACGGCTGTGATAGCGCAGGTTATCGTCACTTGCGACGCCTGTACTCCTGATTCCGCCGGAGGATTTGGCGGAAGACGTGGTCGTCGCTGTCCCGCCACGTAGGAGGCGTTTACGCCAACCACTGTCCTGTCCGTCTTCAGCTGCTTGTCCAGGAGAGCTAAGGGCTCGTGAGGAGGCTCGTAGGGAGGCAATTGCCAGGTAAGAGGTGATTATCCTGTGTTGTCCCTCGGAAATTATCTCGACCCCTGGGTCTACCTGGACAATTTGTTGGGCCTACCCCGTATAGCTGCTGGGAGGTTGAAGCAACTTCCCGTGAACTCCTGTGCACTTCGTTAATATAGCGGAGGATTTGCGTATTTAAATATCGATTATATTTGTATATATATGTATGTTGTATTGAGTTGTCGGTATTGGGTATTTACTGTCCCTCAGAATATTATTTGAATTTAGTTTTAAGTTTAGTACCAACACTGTTAGGTAGGGAGATTAAGGTTTTCCTGTCTCTTTTTCTCTAGTCTTCCAATTCAATCTTATAATTATAGGTTAGTGGTTTTTCATTACTTGGGCCCGTAGTATTATTTGAGCCTTTGGCATGTTATGTCCTTTCCTTTACTTTGTTAGGGTTAGCTTTCAGTATTAGGAGTCCTTGTGAGCTGTTATTTGCTCCTTGTATTTTGTGTATTTAATGTTAAGGTTCCTCACAAGGCTTATTTAGTGTTAAGTGTATTTTGTAATTAAATATTGTTAATTTTGTTCTGGTGTTTTGTGTCCACATTCCTATACCCATGTGTACTTTCTTACTGCCTACGATCCCTGTGA
The DNA here is from genome assembly GCF_015104395.2 of Macrobrachium nipponense. Taxonomy (NCBI): domain Eukaryota; kingdom Metazoa; phylum Arthropoda; class Malacostraca; order Decapoda; family Palaemonidae; genus Macrobrachium; species Macrobrachium nipponense. The sequence continues at coordinate 6,730,050 of NC_061098.1, forward strand.
TTATTGAAATAATAAAGAACCTGTATTACTGCAAAGGGGTCGTAACAATTTGGCGACCGTGACAGGACCGTACGCAGGTAGTGCACCAGAGTTTGGGTTTGTGGAGCAACTCTGGGATAGGTTGCAATATTTAATTTGGTTTTGTGCTTACCTTACTTTCCCCCCGTAGGACATTCATTATGGAGGATTTTGTTTTTGACCCAGCCGAATTTTTGGGCTCTGTTGACTGTTTAAAATATCTTGCTATATTAAGTAAAGAGCATTTGAGGAGTTGTGCTCGTTGGTTAAATATTTCTTTTAGACCCACGGACACTAAGGCTCAGTTGTTGTTGTCTGTTAAGGCGATGGTGGCTCGTGGGTATAGCCGAGGGTGAGGATTTGGCTAGGGATATGATTAGTGAAGTTCTGATGATGAGAATTCTGTTGATGAGGTTAGTGTTAATCCTGGGCTATCACTATTGAGGACCACCCTCGTACTGGTGGTGGGTTATTTATACTGGTCCAGGTAATTTAACTGTAAAAACTGGAGTCTCTAATAATCCCTTTGTTGATGTAGAGCCAGAGCCATTGCAACCTGTGACGAATCCTGAAAATGAGAACCTTAGCCTAATTTGTAAACGAATAGAGTTATTGAAGGTACAATTCGAGGAGAATGAGAGGGCGAGGCGCCATGAGTTGGAAATGGCTAGAATTAACTTAGACTTGGCTAGTTTACGCGAATAACCCTGACTTTAACAGTACTCCCACCGGTCCTTCTTCCGATAGGTTCAACATGAGTGCGGCATTAAAGTTGGTGCCTGTGTTTGATGAGGGTAATGTGCCTGAGTTCTTTAAGGCTTTTGAGCGGGTGGCCACTAGGTTGTCTTGGCCCACTGAGATGTGGACTGTATTAATTCAATGCAGGTTAGTAGGTAAGGCCATTCGCCAATATAATGCTTTGGAAGAGAGTGTAGCCAGAGATTACTATAAAGTTAAGGCGTTGATTCTCAAGGCGTATGACTTGGTCCCTGAGGCTTATCGCCTGAAATTTAGGAATTCTATGAAGCCCGATACTATGTCGTATGTAGAGTATGCCCGTCTTAAGGAGGAGCAGTTTGACGACTGGGTAAAGAGTCGCCAGGTGGTCTCCTTCTCCTCCTTGAGGGAGCTGATGCTACTTGAGGAGTTTAAGAAAACTTGTAGTAAGGAACTTAGAATTCACCTAGAGGAGGTAAAAGCATATAGTTTAAGTAAAGCTGCTCAAATAGCTGATGAGTTTGTGTTAACACACCATGTAGGTAGTAGTAGTTTTAGCTCATCAGTCGTTAAATCCCAGCCTGCCAGGGCGAACAATAATTGGAGATCCAATAACCCCTTCAAACAAAGGTTGAAGCTAGCCAGGGAAATAACCCGAGTGGAAGGAACACACGGGTGTTTTCCCAGAGTAATCAAAGTTCTAGTAATGTTGGTAGAGCTAGGGGAACTTGTTTTTGGTGCCACGAGCAGGGTCACTTTCAAGCTCGGTGTCCTGCCCGGAGGAGGTATCTCCAGCGGAACGGAAGGGGAGGTAACAACAATGTCCCCATATCTTTGATTGCTAATGCCCCTACTACCCCTAATGCTGAAGTTTGAGTGTTCCCCAGGAACTGAAGGAAGGGTTATGTTTAGTGGTAGTGGAGGTGAATAAACCAGTCACCTGCTAGCTACTCCCTTTGTGACTTTTTTTGACAAATATATTTGGCCTGGCAGTTTGGTGGTTGATAGTAAAGTTATCAGAGTGAAACTTCTTAAGGGACACTGGGTCTGCTCGATCATTGGTGTTGTCAAAGGTTTTGAAGGATGTGGTGAGCATTCTGGAAATTATGTGGTCCTGGGTGGGTTCCCTGATACAGTGGTTTCTGCACCTTTGGTGGAGGTAGAGGCATTCTTCCCAGGGTATCACAAGGTGACAGAATTGGCAGTGGTAGAAAAGCTCCCCATCCCTGGTATTGACGGCATTTTGGGAAATGATATGTTGGATGCCCGAGGTTATGAATTATTCCCAATAGTGTCCGTAACTGCAAGTCCTGTGGCAATTACTACATGAGCTTCTGCAAAGGCTGCTGCCCAGCCTTACAGAATGAGGATAATTTAAACTTTAGTAGTTTAGAGGTAGAGGTAGAGAGACCCGGGTCTGTAGGTAGTAGTAGTATTAGTAGGTTTTATGAATAAAATATTTATTTAATCCAGATTGTGACCGTGTAAGCTTATTGAAGCTCAGAAGGCTGAATTCAATTATGAATTAGGAGGTACGGATGATTTAACTAAACCAAGGTTCTGTGTGATTAGAGGTTTGTTGTATAGAGTTAGTCGTCCTGTGGATCACGGCTTGAACCAACCTCTCGGGTAGAACAGATTGTGGTACCTTCAAAATATCAGAATGATGTCCTTAGTTTAGCTCATGAGGATTCCTTTTCTGGTCATTTTGGAGTTTGCAAAACCCATAGTAGATTGGCAAAGTATTTTTGGTGGCCAGGATTGAAATACTCGGTGAAAGAAATTTGTAGGAAGTTGTGAAACATGTCAAGTGATGGGTAACCTAATAAACCTATTCCTAAAGCCCCTTTGCATCCAATTCCTGCAATTGGGGATCCTTTTGCCGAGTTAGTTGTTGATGTGGTTGGGCCTTTGCCCCGAACTAAATCTGGAATTTACTTATCGTTTTGACTATAATGGACAGAGCGTCTAGGTTTCCTGAAGCTTTTCCTATGAGAAAATTACATCCAAAGTAGTGTTTGAGAAACTAATAGAATTTTTTTCCAGGTATGGGTTGCCTCGTAAAATTCAAAACTGATTGTGGCACTAATTTCACGAGCAAGGTATTTAAGGGGTAAAATGTGCTGAACTGGCCATTCAGCACATTACCAGTGTACCTTACCACCCAGAGAGGTCAGGGCGTAGTGGAAAGGTTCCACCAAACCCTTAAGTCTATTCTAAAAAAGTACTGTTATGACAAGGGCGAGGATTGGGATAAAGGTTTCTTCCCTTTGCTCTCTTTGCTATACGTAATCATCCCAATTCTTCCACAGGTGTAGCTCCATTTGAGTTGATTTTGGACATAAGGTACGTGGTCCTCAAGAAAGTTTTCCCATGAGTTGCTAGAGGGTTAGGTCATAAGAGAAAAGTATTGAATGTGGGTGAGTTCGTTGAGGACTTGAGAAGTAGATTATCAGCTGCCTGGCAAATTTGCCAGGATAATTTGGTGTTGTCTCAGGCCTCAATGAAGGAAAATTATGATAAGAAGAGTAAGGCACGTTCGTTTGAGCCTGGTGAGCTTGTTTTGGTTTGAGTACAGACTCTGACAATTTTCTGGAACCTAGGTATAAGGGGCCTTGGAAGGTACTTCGGAAATTGTCTGATGTCAATTATGAAGTGGAAGCTCCTGGGACCAAACGTAAGTGTCGGATATTCCACATTAATAGATTGAAATAAATTACACAGTTGGTAGACTTGACCCCCTAGCTATAGATATGCCCAGCCAGTGTCTCTAGTGTTAGAACCCACGTTAGAAGAACCAGCCGACTTGTTTTGCCAGGTATCTTCACATGCTCTTACAGTTAATATGCAAAAATTGGAAACTTTAGAAAAGGGTTTGGAGCATCTGGAGGGTATTCAGAAGGATGACATGATAAAATTAATATCTTCTTTTTGCAGACTTATTTCAGGCCTCTCCAGGTAGAACGACCTTGCTCCAACACGATGTTGATGTGGGCAGTGCTTCCCCAGTCAAACAAAGTCCTTATCGACTAAATCCAGAAAAACGTGATATTGGTCGAGAAGGAGATAAAGTATATGTTGGAGCATGATTTAATTAGACCTTCGGTAACGTCCTTGGAGCTCACACCTATTGTACTTGTTAAGAAAGCTGACGGGCAGTTCGCATGTGTGTGGACTACCGCAAGGTCAATGCTAATACAAAGAATGACTCTTTCCCTTTGCCTCGTATCGAGGACTGTCTTGATCGGATAGGACCTGCTAAGTTTATAACTAAATTGGATCTTTTAAAGGGGTATTGGCAGGTTCCCCTATCGGATCGAGCTCGTGAGATTTCCGCTTTTGTTACGCCCTTTGGGCTTTACGAATGTAAGGTAATGCCCTTTGGGATGAAAAAATGCAGCGTGTACCTTCCAGCGGTTGATGAACCGAGTTATATGTGGTCTGGAGGGTACAGAAATTTATATAGATGATTTGGTTATTCACAGCAATGACTGGCGGACTCATTTGGTGAGGTTAAAGAAGGTATTTGAGGCCTTGAGAGCGCTGGTCTTGTTGTAAATTTGAGTAAATGTGAATTTGGTAAAGCCAAGGTGTGTTATCTAGGTCACGTTGGTTGGTTTGGGTCGGGTTACTCCTAAACAAGCTAACCTCGAGGCTCTATTAAATTTGCAAAGGCCGCGCAATGTTAGGGAGGTCCGGAGAATTTTAGGTATGTTGGGTTATTATATGGCGATTCATCCGGAAACTTCTCTGACATTGCTCAGCCCCTTACTCAACTATTGCAGAAGGGACAAAAGTTTGTATGGTCTTCTCAATGTGAGGAATCTTTTTTAAAACTGAAAACTGTCTTGATGTCTAACCCCACTAATGTCTCCTGACTTTCAGAAACCGTTTATTGTGGCTGTAGATGCCAGTGATGTGGGTATAGGTGGAGTACTTTTTCAAAGACATGAAGATGGTGAAGTGCGTCCAGTATCCTACTTTAGTCGTAAGTTGCTGGATGCTGAGAGAAGGTATTCTACCATCGAGAAGGAGGCACTAGCTTTAATTCGTACCTTGGTTCATTTCAAACCATATGTTACTAATTTTTTCCTTTCCCGTAGAAATTTGGACGGACCATAAACCCTTTGGTGTTCATCGAAAAGAATGAAAAGGTTCTAACCAGAGGATTCTGCGTTGGGCTCTTCAGCTGCAGGAGTTTCCTTTAAGTATTAAGCATGTTAAGGGTGTTGATAACTGTATTCCTGATGCCCTTTCTAGGATGTAAGTCTGGTTATTTCTCTTCTCACCTCGCTTCTCATTTCTCCTTCGGGGTTTGTATTGAAAATTATATTTAAGGTAGTCAATTTTAATCATGTTTAAAATGATGTATGGATTCGGGCTTTGTCTTAAGTCTGTCTCATTATGTTTCCGAGTTTGCTTCACCTTATTGTTTTTTCCCCTTGCAGGATATTTTAGATTAAGTTCTATTTTGTTTTTTTTTCCTTGCAGGAGGTGTTTAGATTAAGTTGTCTATATGGTTATCTTCTAGTATGTAATATGATTGTTATGTTGGTACTAAAAAAATGTATTCTATTTTGAATAATTTTTTTTTTTGAGGGGGAGGAAGGTGTCAAATTAACGTAATTTATTGATTGTTTATTTTCTTAAATCAGCCTTGTAAACTTAGTTTTAAGTGTTCTCTTATATTTAGTTCAGCAGCTGTATTGTTTTTTACGTTAACGTAACGTTCAGTGCTTTTGCTCAGTGATTCCTCCTCTTGTTGTGAATTACCTAACTATCGTGTTAACGATTGTTTTTATTTTGTTTTCGAGTTGGAATGGAACTGTAGTGCTGTGGGTGGAGGCCGGCCGAAAATAGTTCGGGCCTGTATAAGCTTCTGGACGTACGCTCTTTTGTTGGGAGCCTTCCGGAGATTTATCTCACGTTTCTTTTTGGAGGAATACTCCGACGGACCTCCCTTGGAAGTGGTTTTCCGTAGATGTGCTGAGCCATCTACGGCATATGTGCATTGTGCAGTTTGATCACAGCTGTGATAGCGCAGGTTATCGTCACTTGCGACGCCTGTACTCCTGATTCCCGCCGGAGGATTTGGCGGAAGACGTGGTCGTCTCGCTGTCCCGCCACGTAGGAGCGTTACGCCAACCACTGTCCTGTCCGTCTTCAGCTGCTTGTCCAGGAGAGCTAAGGGCTCGTGAGGAGGCTCGTAGGGAGGCAATTGCCAGGTAAGAGGTGATTATCTGTGTTTGTCCCTCGGTAAAGTATCTCGACCCTGGGTTCTACCTGGACAATTTGTGGGCTCCCCCACCCGTATAGCTGCTGGGAGGTTGAAGCAACTTCCGTGAACCTCCTGTGCACTTCGTTATACCGCGAGGATTTTGCGTAGTTTAAATATCGATTATATTTGTATATTTATATGTATGTTGTATTGAGTTGTCGGTATTGGGTATTTACTGTCCCTCAGAATATTATTTGAATTTAGTTTTTAAGTTTAGTACCAACACTGTTAGGTAGGAGATTTAAGGTTTTCCTGTCTTTATTTCTCTAGTCTTCCTTCAATCTTGAATATAGGTTAGTGGTTTTTTTCATTATTGGGCCCGTAGTATTATTTGAGCCTTTGGCATGTTATGTCCTTTCCTTTACTTTGTTAGGGTTAGCTTTCAGTATTAGGAGTCCTTGTGAGCTGTTATTTGCTCCTTGTATTTTGTGTATTTAATGTTAAGGTTCCTCACAAGGCTTATTTAGTGTTAAGTGTATTTTGTAATTAAATATTGTTAATTTTGTTCTGGTGTTTTGTGTCCACATTCCTCATACCCTGTGTACTTTCTTACTGCCTACGATCCCTGTGATTATTGAAATATAAAGAACCTGTATTACGGCCAAAGGGGTCGTAACAACATGAATTAAACGTTTCGGCCAACTGTTGAGATCCCTGAGGATCATTTAGCACTTCTTACAACTACTCGAGAAATGAGTTTTTATAGCCAGAAGTTAGATTTTCTAATACAACAATGGCCATGATAGCCTTCATTGTTATCCTGAATTATAACGAGGCCAAAGTGGGTGGAGCCTCATGACGTCATCATTCTGACGATAATTATTGGTGAAGGTTTAAAACCAAAATACGATACAGTCTATTTTTTTTTTTTTTTTTTTTTTTTTTTTTAGTAAATAGGTAGATAGCCGATAAATAAAATTGCTTGACACTGGATACAGCAGTTATCAAATCAAGCGTGTCTACTATGTCTTTGAAAATTACCAACTATTCCCTACATCTTGTCAATCTGATTGTGACCTATAAAGTAGATTATAATTTCTTAGGACACTTATTTTGGGAGTTAGACTAATACTCGTATTGTTTTTGTATTTATTAACATATTTTGTTGGTTTGTTCATTATGACAATTATCAATGGAGAGTATTCAGAGTTCATAAAGGTGAACTGCTTTGCTTGTATTTACATTTTTGTCATTGTTGCCAGAGGTATAGCCTTCGTTACGTATAGCCAATCATCCATCGAGAAAAGAGGAAAGAAATGCTGTCATAAGTACGTAACGAGTGCGTTCGAAACCTTATCTCTGAGTAAGTTGGCCCGTCTTCAAAAAAGGTCACTTTTACATTATAAGTACCAAATTTATTCAACCTACGTAATGCAGAATACAGTCAAAATTTATGTGTAGATATAATGTGTATTCTGAATAAGCGTTATATCTATGAAATACATAGATAAAAAGTTATTGCCAAAAAACCGTGTTACAGAAGCCCTGAATCTCATAGTAATTGCAAATAATGAAATAGGATAATTTTCTTTTACTAAATTTATTATTTCATTCATTTAAGTTCTGCAGTTTCTACACATTCTTGAAATGGTATGTAGTATCTGTAGATATTATTATTATTATTATTATTATTATTATTATTATTATTATTATTGGTTGAAAAATGGTCATTCATCGATGTATATAATGTATAGTTTCTGGATGGTTATAGAAAGTATTACAAAGAGTGGCATGCATACATACATACATACATACATATATATGTAAATTCTATTCATATCTTTTATCTTCAAAGTCTCTGGTTTCTGGTTAACGCAAGATTATTCAATGTAGTCTCCCTCTGTGGACGAATTTGGTCAGATAGTTTCAGGGGAAGTAAATTTCCCGTCAGGAGCTCTGCTGTCAGATTTCCAATTCAGCCATAAAAGTCAGACTATGAAGAGAAGCTCTGGACTTCAAAGAGAGATTGCTTTTGGCAATAGAAGGGCTTGTAAAGGATCTTTTCTCTTTATCACGGATTTTACTCTACTTCTGCTATTCGGTTTAGAGAGAGAGAGAGAGAGAGAGAGAGAGAGAGAGAGAGAGAGAGAGAGAGAGAGAGAGAGAGAGAGAGAGAGAGAAGTATATCTTAGTTTTACCAGACCACTGAGCTGACAATGTCCTTCGCTGGAAAGGCTTTCAGGTGGAGGAAATTTGATTTATTCCAGAAAATCGCAGTTCCTGGATGCGATTAGAAGGTCTGTGTCCGTGGTCTGTGGAAATTGTTCTTTGAGTTTAATGGTATCTTTTTTTTTTCCTAAGCAATTTCTTTCCAATTGTTTTCCTGTACTTTTAGCTATCAAAGTGTCATTCTCGTGTTTTAATTTAGCCTAGTTTGTTTGCTTGAAAAATAAACGTTACTAAATGTTCTTTTAAAATATTTACTGATTATTCTCGTCTGTTTACAGTCCAGTAAATTAAGCTGGATAAGAATTCATTTTTCGTCTTTTATATTTGCGAAGGTTTTCGTGTATTTAATTTTTCTATGTTCATTTGTTCATTTATCTGCTTTCATTTTACTTACTTATTAATATTTTTTTGTTTTGTTTTATGTAAGTTTTCATGTCAGCAACCACCTAATAGTTTAGTCTGTAAAAGAGAGAGAGAGAGAGAGAGAGAGAGCTCGCGTTTGACATATGGGGAAGGTATAACCAAATTAACCTGTAGAGAGAGAGAGAGAGAGAGAGAGAGAAGTTTTATTTCTGTTTGCGTGACAAATATTATTTCTGTTCCTGTGAGAAAAGTATAATATTTATGTCTATGACGGAAGTGTTATTTCTGTTTCTGTGACAGATGTTTTATGTATGTCTGTTTGCGTGACAGAAATGATATAATTTCTGTGTTTATTTTTCTATTTCCTCCCCCCCCCCCAACCCACCCACACTCCCCCTTCATCCTAAGACCAAACAATGCCAGTAAGTTGCTCATCTTAACACTATCGGCGAAAAATAGTCGCACCTACTGCCTGGCTTTCTAGTTCCCGAATTCTAGTTTCCTCTCCTCTTTACGATAACTGTTATTGTTCCGCGTTATCGTCCGCTGTTATCGTTCTCTGGACTTGAGGAGGAACCGTTTCCACAGAGAGCATTTATTGTACCTCCCTGAATTCTCTCTCTCGGTTTGGCATTTAGGTCCGGGGAAAACGACAGGAAAATTATGGCCGTATTTGCATATCGCCATTAATTTCGTCCGCTTGACGGCAGATGTAGATCCCCCCATTACTTTTAAAAAACTAAAGGCTTTGGTGGTCGTAGGAGGGGGCGGGGGTGTTTGGGGAGGAGGAGGAGGGAGGGGTGGTCCTCTCTAGAACCCGGAAATTCAAGATGACAATTTCGTTGTATAAGGCTGACACGGATGAGGAAGTTACCCTTTGAGGATTCGGAAAGTTTGGGATGATACCATCTGGATTTTTGTATTTTTTTTTAGTTAGAAAAGTAGGAATTGGTGGGGGTAGGGTTGGAGTGGGGATGGGAGGGTCTCTTTAGTACCCGGAAGTTCAAGACGATGAGAAAGTTACCTTTAGAAAATTCGGGAACTTTAGGACGAAACGTCTAAAAAAAATTTAATTTTCAGAAAAATGGAGATTCAGTTAAAATTCCTATTTTCGGATCTAAATTCCGTTGGCTATGGGCTGTTTTCTATGCTAGGTCTAGAATTGGCCTGCAGGCCCATTGCTAATTTGCATATTCCCATTGACAGGAAAGCGAGATTGAATCAGTAGTTAATCTACCTGTCAAGTCAAAGGGTCTTGTTTTAAAGGGAAACTATGGGGCGTATTTATAGTTATATCTGCGTTTAAAGGGGAAGAATAGCTTCTAAAAGAAATGTATACGTGAATTTGAAATGGTCATACATTAATGCTATTTGTTCTCTCTCTCTCTCTCTCTCTCTCTCTCTCTCTCTCTCTCTCTCTCTCTCCACAGTGTTATTGTCTTTCGATCAGCTCTCTCTCTCTCTCTCTCTCTCTCTCTCTCTCTCTCTCTCTCTCTCTCTTAATCACCCATAAGTAATCAGCGTTCTCCCTTTGGCAGAGGAGCCCCAGGGTATTATGGAAGCTCAGAGAGAGAGGGGGGTAAGCCTCGCACCGGCATCCCATGATTGATGGTCGTGCCATCATTTAAGATCGAATGTAAGAAACCTGCTCAAGACGATGATGCATCAATTTCCCCCGGGATGGAGGATCCTCCCCAATTGATGGATTGATGCATTGAGAGACGAAGTTTGAAGAAGTTGATTTTGTTTTTTTTAAAGGTTTCTTACGACTTATATCAGTCTTTTATTTTTTTTTTATTTTTCTCTCTCTTGATTGAGTCACGTCTTTTATTAACTTTTTATTTTTTTATCTTTTTCCTTTCTATTTCTTTGGTCGGAGACTTTTTATTAGTCAAATACCCGTTTTCTTTATTTCCTTTATATATCTTTTTTTACTATAGTTCCTGAGAGAGAGAGAGAGAGAGAGAGAGAGAGAGAGAGAGAGAGAGAGAGAATCTTTATAGATAACAGGCTAATTGCAAATAATGAAATAGGATAATTTTCTTTTACTGAATTTATTATTTCATTCATTTAAGTTCTGCAGTTTCTATACATTCTTGAAATGTGGTATCCGTAGTATATTATATTATTATTATTATTATTAGTTATTATTATTATTATTATTATTATTATTATTATTATTATTATTATTATTATTATTATTATTGGTTGAAAAATGGTCATTCATCGATGTAGATAATGTAGTTTCTGAAGGCTGTAGAAAGCATTACAAAGAGCGGCATACATACATACATACACATACATACATACATATGTAAATTCTATTTATATCTTTTATCTTCAAAGTCTCTGGTTTCTGGTTAACGAAAGATTATTCAATGTAGTCTCCCTCTGTGGACGAATTTGGTCAGATAGTTTCAGGGGGACTAGATTTTCTGTCAGAAGCTTAACTGTCAGATTTCCAATTCAGCCATAAAAGTCAGAATATGAAGAGAAGCTCTGGACTTCAAAGAGAGATTGCTTTTGGCAATAGAAGGGCTTGTAAACGATTTTTTCTCTTTATCACGGATTTTACTCTACTTCTGCTATTCGCTTTGGGGAGAGAGAGAGAGAGAGAGAGAGAGAGAGAGAGAGAGAGAGAGAGAGAGAGAGAGAGAGAGAGAAGTATATCTTAGTTTTACCAGACCACTGAGCTGATTAACATCTCTCCTAGGGCTGGCCCGAAGGATTAGATATTTTTACGTGGCTAGGAACCAATTGGTCACCTAGCAACGGGACCTACAGCTTAATGTGGGATCCGAACCACATTGTATGGAGAAATGAATTTCTATCACCAGAAATATATTCCTCTGGTTCCGCGTTGGCCAGAGAGAGAGAGAGAGAGTTTAGGTCGAACGGAGAGGAAAGGGTACATTGAACTTGACCTGGAGAGAGAGAGAGAGAGAGAGAGAGAGAGAGAGAGAGAGAGATCTGTCTTTATACTGGAAGAGACCGATGGACGGAAATCTTAGGTCGGACGGAGAGCGAAGAGTTTATAACACTTGACCTGTATAGAGAGAGAGAGAGAGAGAGAATGTTGATACTGGAGGAGACAGAATTGGACAGAAACTTTGTGTTTGACAGAGAGAGAGAGAGAGAGAGGAAGTGGCTATTGATAGTTTCATCTTCCACGCAGCAGGACACATCACTGAACAATCTCAACATGCAACACTCCAAATAAACAATTCAATTAATTCGTTGCAGCAGCAACTGAACGAACCCCTTATACAAACACTGATTAATGGCTTTCATAGGTATTATCTTTGTTGATACAATAGGTAATCGAATGGCCTTCAGTGTCCATCAGCTTAGCGAATGATGGGGACTAAGCAAACACAGGTCTCAAGTCTTGGATTGTAACAGCATTCATTTAGGAAGAACCCCTCACCTATTCCATGACAATGTCTTTCGCTAGAAACGCTTCCAGGTGGAAGAAATTTGATTTATTTCAGAAAATCGCAGTTCCTGGATGCGATTAGAAGGTCTGTGTCAGTGGTCTGTAGAAATAATTCTTTGAGTTTAACGGTATCTTTTATTTCCTAAGTCATTGCTTTCCAATTGTTTTCCTGTACTTTTAGCTATCAAAGGTTCATTCTCGTGTTTTAATTTAGCCTAGTTTGTTTGCTTGAAAAATAAACTTTATGAAATATTCTTTTAAAATATTTACTGATTATTCTCGTCTATTTACTGTCCAGTAAATTAAGCTGGATAAGAATTCATTTTTCGTCATTTATATTTGCGAAGGTTTTCGTGTATTTAATTTTTCTATGTTCATTTGTTCATTTATCTGCTTTACAATTTTACTTACGATTGAATAACTTTTTTTGTTTTGTTTTATGTAAGTGTTCATGTCAGCAACCACCTAATAGTTTAGTCTGTAGAAGAGAGAGAGAGAGAGAGAGAGAGAGCGCTCGTGTTTGACATATTGCGAAGGTATAACCAATTAACTCGTAGAGAAGATGAGGAAATGAGAGAGAGAGAGAGAGAGGGGGGGTGGGGGGGGGGGGGTAGGGGAGAAGTTTATTTCTGTTTGCGTGACAAATATTATTTCTGTTTTTGTGAGAAAAGTATTTTTTGATGTCCATGACGGAAGTGTTATTTCTGTTTCTGTGACAGACTTTTTATGTATGTCTGTTTGCGTGACAGAAATGATATAATCTCTGTGTTTATTTTTCTATTTCCTCCCCCACCCCCCACCCACACTCCCCCTTCATCCTAAGACCAAACGATGCCAGTAAGTTGCCATCTTAACACTATCGGCGAAAAATAATCGCACCTACTGCCTGGCTTTCTAGTTCCCGAATTCTAGTTTCCTCTCCTCTTTACGATAACTGTTATTCTTTACGATAACTGTTATTGTTCCGCGTTATCGTCCGCTGTTATCGTTCTCTGGACTTGAGGAGGAACCGTTTCCACAGAGATCATTTATTGTACCTCCCAGAATTCTCTCTCTCGGTTTGGCATTTAGGTCCGGGGAAAACGACAGGAAAATTATGGCCGTATTTGCATATCGCCATTAATTTCGTCCGCTTGACGGGAGATGTAGATCCCCCCATTACTTTTTAAAAACTAAAGGCTTTGGTGGACGTAGGAGGGGCGGGGGTGTTTCGGGAGGAGGAGGAGGGAGGGGTGGTCCTCTCTAGAGCCCGGAAGTTCAAGATGACAATTTCGTGGTATAAGGCTGACACGGATGAGGAAGTTACCCTTTGAGGATTCGGAAAGTTTGGGATGATACCATCTGGATTTTTGTATTTTTTTCAGTTAGAAAAGTAGGAAATTTTTTTTTTTTGGTTGGGGGTGGATTGGTGGGGGTAGGTTGGAGTGTGGGGAGGGTGGGAGGGTCTCTTTAGTACCCGGAAGCTCAAGACGATGAGAAAGTTACCTTTAGAAAATTCGGGAACTTTAGGACGAAACGTTTAAAAAAATTTTAATTTTCAGAAAAATGGAGATTCAGTTGAAATTCCTATTTGTGGATCCAAATTCAGTTGGATATCGGGCTGTTTTCTATGCTAGGTCTAGAATTGGCCTTGAGGCCCATTGCTAATTTGCATATTCCCATTGACAGGAAAGCGAGATTGAATCAGTAGTTAATCTACCTGTCAAGTCAAAGGGGTCTTGTTTTAAAGGGAAACTATGGGGCGTATTTATAGTTGTATCTGCGTTTAAAAGGGGAACAGTAGCTTCTAAAAGAAATATACGTGAATTTGAAATGATCATACATTAATTCTTCCCTCTCTCTCTCTCTCTCTCTCTCTCTCTCTCTCATCAAACAGTACTGTTGTCCTTTGGCCCCCACCTTTCTCTCTCTCTCTCTCTCTCTCTCTCTCTCTCTCTCTCTCTTAATCACCCAACAGTAATCAGCGTTCTCCCTTTGGCAGAGGAGCCCCAGGGAATTATGAAAGCTCAGAGAGAGGGGGGTAAGCCTCGCACCGGCATCCCATGATTGATGGTCGTGCCATCAGTTAAGATCGAATGTAAGAATCCTGCTCAAGACGATGATGCATCAATTTCCCCCGGGATGGAGGATCCTCCCCAATTGATGGATTGATGCATTGAGAGAGGAAGTTTGAAGAAATTGATATTGTTTTATTTTAAAGGTTTCTTACGACTTATTTCAGTCTTTTATTAACTACTTTTTTATTTTTCTCTCTCTTGATTGAGTCACGTCTTTTATTAACTTTTTATTTTTTATCTTTTTCCTTTCTATTTCTTTGGTCGGAGACTTTTTATTTGTTAAATACCCGTTTTCTTTATTTTCCTTCATAGATCTTTTGTTACTGTAGTTCCTGAGAGAGAGAGAGAGAAGAGCAGAGAGAGAGAGAGAAGAGAGAGAAGAGAGCGAATCTTTATAGATAACAGGCTAATTGCAATTAATGAAATAGGATAATTTTATTTTACTGAATTTATTATTTCATTCATTTAAGTTCATCAGTTTCTACACATTCTTGAAATGTGGTATCCGTAGATATTATTATTATTATTATTATCATTATTATTATTATTATTATTATTATTATCATTATTATTATTATTATTATTTTTTTTTTTTTTTTTTTTTTTGTTTTTTTTTTTTTTTTTTTTTTTTTTTTTGCTCTATCACAGTCCTCCAATTCGACTGGGTGGTATTTATAGTGTGGGGTTCCGGTTGCATCCTGCCTCCTTAGGAGTCCATCACTCTTCTTACTATGTGTGCCGTTTCTAGGATCACACTCTTCTGCATGAGTCCTGGAGCTACTTCAGCCTCTAGTTTTTCTAGGTTCCTTTTCAGGGATCTTGGGATCGTGCCTAGTGCTCCTATGATTATGGGTACGATTTCCACTGGCATATCCCATATCCTTCTTATTTCTATTTTCAGATCTTGATACTTATCCAATTTTTCCCTCTCTTTCTCTTCAACTCTGGTGTCCCATGGTATTGCGACATCAATGAGTGATACTTTCTTCTTGACTTTGTCAATCAACGTCACGTCTGGTCTGCTTGCACGTATCACCCTATCCGTTCTGATACCATAGTCCCAGAGGATCTTTGCCTGATCGTTTTCTATCACTCCTTCAGGTTGGTGCTCGTACCACTTATTACTGCAAGGTAGCTGATGTTTCTTGCACAGGCTCCAGTGGAGGGCTTTTTTGCCACTGAATCATGCCTCTTTTTGTACTGGTTCTGTGCAAGTGCCGGGCATTCACTTGCTATATGGTTTATGGTTTCATTTTTCGTATTGCACTTCCTACATATGGGAGAGATGTTATTTCCGTCTATCATACTTTGAACATATCTGGTTCTTAGGGCCTGATCTTGTGCCGCTGTTATCATTCCTTCAGTTTCCTTCTTTAGCTCTCCCCTCTGTAGCCATTGCCAATTGTCATCGCTGGCTAGTTCTTTAGTCTGTCTCATGTATTGTCCGTGCATTGGTTTGTTGTGCCAGTCCTCTGTTCTTTCTGTCTTTCTCCTGTCTCTGTATATTTCTGGTCTTCGTCTGCTTTTATTAGTCCTTCTTCCCATGCACTCTTTAGCCACTCGTCTTCACTGGTTTTCAGATATTGCCCCAGTGCTCTGTTTTCGATGTTGACGCAGTCCTCTATACTTACTAGTCCTCTCCCTCCTTCCTTTCGTGTTATGTATAGTCTGTCCGTATTTGCTCTTGGGTGTAGTGCTTTGTGTATTGTCATATGTTTCCTGGTTTTCTGATCTATGCTGCGGAGTTCTGCCTTCGTCCAGTCCACTATTCCTGCGCTGTATCTGATTACTGGCACTGCCCATGTGTTTATGGCTTTTGTCATATTTCCGGCGTTGAGTTTTGACTTGAGTATCGCCTTGAGTCTCTGCATATATTCTTTCCTGATCGTGTCCTTCATCTCTTGGTTGTTTTATATCTCCTCCTTCCATTATTCCCAGGTATTTGTATCCTGTCTCATCTATGTGTTTGATGTTGCTCCCATCTGGTAGCTTTATCCCTTCAGTTCTCGTTACTTTGCCTTTTTGTATGTTGACTAAGGCGCATTTTTCTATTCCAAACTCCATCCTGATGTCCCCAGATACAATCCTTACAGTCTGGATTAGGGTATCTATTTCCTTGATGCTCTTACCATACAGCTTGATGTCGTCCATGAACATCAGATGGTTGATTCTGTTGCCTCTTTTCTTGAGTTGGTACCGGCATCCATCTTCTGTAGTACTGTCATGGGAATCATGGCTACTACGAAGAGTAGTGGGGACAGTGAGTCGCCCTGGAAGATCCCTCTCCTGATATTAACCTCTGCTAGTCTTATTCCAGAGCTTGTAAGTATTGTATTCCACCGTTGCGCATTGTATTTTTTGAGGAAGCTGATGGTATTTTCCTCTGCCCCATATTATTATTATTATTATTATTATTATTATTATTATTATTATTATTATTATTATTATTATTATAATATTATTGATTTTTTTTTTAAAGCTCTATCACAGTCCTCCAATTCGACTAGGTGGTATTTATAGTGTGGGGTTCCGGGTTGCATCCTGCCTCCTTAGGAGTCCATCACTTTTCTTACTATGTGTGCCGTTTCTAGGATCACACTCTTCTGCATGAGTCCTGGAGCTACTTCAGCCTCTAGTTTTTCTAGATTCCTTTTCAGGGATCTTGGGATCGTGCCTAGTGCTCCTATGATTATGGGTACGATTTCCACTGGCATATCCCATATCCTTCTTATTTCTGTTTTCAGATCTTGATACTTATCCAATTTTTTCCCTCTCTTTCTCTTTCAACTCTGGTGTCCCATGGTATTGCGACATCAATGAGTGATACTTTCTTCTTGACTTTGTCAATCAACGTCACGTCTGGTCTGTTTGCACGTATCACCCTATCCGTTCTGATACCATAGTCCCAGAGGATCTTTGCCTGATCGTTTTCTATCACTCCCTCAGGTTGGTGCTCGTACCACTTATTACTGCAAGGTAGCTGATGTTTCTTGCACAGGCTCCAGTGGAGGGATTTTGCCACTGAATCATGCCTCTTTTTGTACTGGTTCTGTGCAAGTGCCGGGCATTCGCTTGCTATGTGGTTATGGTTTCATTTTTCGTATTGCACTTCCTACATATGGGAGAGATGTTATTTCCGTCTATCATTCTTTGAACATATCTGGTTCTTAGGGCCTGATCTTGTGCCGCTGTTATCATTCCTTCAGTTTCCTTCTTTAGCTCTCCCCTCTGTAGCCATTGCCATGTGTCATCGCTGGCTAGTTCTTTAGTCTGTCTCATGTATTGTCCGTGCTTTGGTTTGTTGTGCCAGTCCTCTGTTCTGTCTGTCATTCTCCTGTGTCTGTATATTTCTGGGTCTTCGTCTACTTTTATTAGTCCTTCTTCCCATGCACTCTTTAGCCACTCGTCTTCACTGGTTTTCAGATATTGCCCCAGTGCTCTGTTCTCGATGTTGACGCAGTCCTCTATACTTAGTAGTCATCTCCCTCCTTCCTTTCGTGTTATGTATAGTCTGTCCGTATTTGGTCTTGGGTGTAGTGCTTTGTGTATTTTCATATGTTTCCTGGTTTTCTGATCTATGCTGCGGAGTTCTGCCTTCGTCCATTCCACTATTCCTGCGCTGTATCTGATTACTGGCACTGCCCATGTGTTTTTATGGCTTTTATCAATATTTCCTTTTCCGGCGTTGAGTGTTTGACTTGAGTAGCCTCGCCCCCCCCCCCTTGAGTCTGCATATATTCTTTCCTGATCGTGTCCTTCATCTCTTGGTGTTTTATATCCCCTCCTTCCATTATTCCCAGGTATTTGTATCCTGTCTCATCTATGTGTTTGATGTTGCTCCCATCTGGTAGCTTTATCCCTTCAGTTCTCGTTACTTTGCCTTTTTGTATGTTGACTAAGGCGCATTATTATTATTATTATTATTATTAAATTATTATTTTTTTATTATTATTATTATTATTATTATTATTAGTTGAAAATGGTCATTCATCGATGTATATAATGTATAGTTTCTGAATTGCTGTAGAACTTATTACAGAGAGCGTCCTACATACATACATACATACATACATACATACATACATACATACATACATATGTAAATTCTATTTATATCTTTTATCTTCAAAGTCTCTTGTTTCTGGTTAACGAAAGATTATTCAATGTAGTCTCCCTCTGTGGACGAATTTGGTCAGATAGTTCAAGGGGAAGTAAATTTCCAGTCAGAAACTCAACTGCCAGATTTCCAATTCAGCCATAAAAGTCAGACTATGAAGAGAAGCTCTGGACTTTAAAGAGAGATTGCTGTTGGCAATAGAAAGGCTTGTAAAGGATCTTTCTCTTTATCACGGATTTTACTCTACTTCTGCTATTCGGTTTAGAGAGAGAGAGAGAGAGAGAGAGAGAGAGAGAAGTATATCTTAGTTTTACCAGACCACTGAGCTGATTAACAGCTCTCCAAGGGCTGG
Organism: Macrobrachium nipponense; assembly: GCF_015104395.2. Lineage (NCBI taxonomy): Eukaryota > Metazoa > Arthropoda > Malacostraca > Decapoda > Palaemonidae > Macrobrachium > Macrobrachium nipponense. The sequence continues at coordinate 6,748,557 of NC_061098.1, forward strand.
CCCGAAGGATTAGATATTTTTACGTGGCTAGGAACCAATTGGTCACCTAGCAACGGGACCTACAGCTTAATGTGGGATCCGAACCACATTGTATGGAGAAATTAATTTCTATCACCAGAAATAAATTCCTCTGGTTCCGCGTTGGCCAGAGAGAGAGAGAGAGAGAGAGAGAGAGAGAGAGAGAGAGAGAGAGTTTAGGTCGAACGGAGAGGGAAGGGTACATTGAACTTGACCTGGAGAGAGAGAGAGAGAGAGAGAGAGAGAGAGAGAGAGAGAGAGAGAGATCTGTCTTTATACTGGAAGAGACCGATGGACGGAAATCTTAGGTCGGATGGAGAGCGAAGAGTTTATCACACTTGACCTGTATAGAGAGAGAGAGAGAGAGAGAGAGAGAGAGAGAGAGAGAGAGGGAGAGGAAGTGGCTATTGATAGTTTCATCTTCCACGCAGCAGGACACATCACTGAACAATCTCAACCTGCAACACTCCAGATAAACAATTGAATTAATTCGTTGCAGCAGCAACTGAACGAACCCCTTATACAAACACTGATTAATGGCTTTCATAGGTATTATCTTTGTTGATACAATAGGTAATCGAATGGCCTTCAGTGTCCATCAGCTTAGCGAATGATGGGGACTAAGCAAACAGGTCTTGGATTGTAACAGCATTCATTTAGGAAGAACCCCTCACCTATTCCATGACAATGTCCTTCGCTGGAAACGCTTTCAGGTGGAAGAAATTTGATTTATTCCAGAAAATCGCAGTTCCTGGATGCGATTAGAAGGTCTGTGTCAGTGGTCTGTAGAAATTGTTCTTTGAGTTTAATGGTACCTTTTTTTTCCTAAGCAATTTCTTTCCAATTGTTTTCCTGTACTTTTAGCTATCAAAGTGTCATTCTCGTGTTTTAATTTAGCCTAGTTTGTTTGCTTGAAAAATAAACGTTACTAAATGTTCTTTTAAAATATTTACTGATTATTCTCGTCTGTTTACAGTCCAGTAAATTAAGCTGGATAAGAATTCATTTTTCGTCTTTTATATTTGCGAAGGTTTTCGTGTATTTGATTTTTCTATGTTCATTTGTTCATTTATCTGCTTTCATTTTACTTACTTATTAATATTTTTTTGTTTTGTTTTATGTAAGTTTTCATGTCGGCAACCACCTAATAGTTTAGCCTGTAAAAGAAAGAGAGAGAGAGAGAGAGAGAGAGAGAGAGCTCGTGTTTGACATATGGGGAAGGTATAACAAAATTAACCTGTAGAGAGAGAGAGAGAGAGAGAGAGAGAGAGAGAGAGAGAGAGAGAGAGAGAGAGAGAAGTATTATTTCTGTTTGCGTGACAAATATTCTTCCTGTTTTTGTGAGAAAAGTATTTTTTTATGTCTATGACGGAAGCGTTATTTCTGTTTCTGTGACAGAAGTTTTATGTATGTCTGTTTGCGTGACAGAAATAATATAATTTCTGTGCTTATTTTTCTATTTCCTCCCCCCCCCCCCCCCACCCACACTCCCCCTTCATCCTAAGACCAAACGATGCCAGTAAGTTGCGCACTTAACACTATCGGCGAAAAATAATCGCACCTACTGCCTGGCTTTCTAGTTCCCGAATTCTAGTTTCCTCTCCTCTTTACGATAACTGTTATTGTTCCGCGTTATCGTCCGCTGTTATCGTTCTCTGGACTTGAGGAGGAACCGTTTCCACAGAGATCATTTATTGTACCTCCCAGAATTCTCTCTCTCGGTTTGGCATTTAGGTCCGGGGAAAACGACAGGAAAATTATGGCCGTATTTGCATATCGCCATTAATTTCGTCCGCTTGACGGGAGATGTAGATCCCCCCACCCCATACTTTTTAAAAATTAAAGGCTTTGGGTGGTCGTCAGGGAGGGGGCCGGGGGCTGTTTGGGGAGGAGGAAGGAGGGAGTGGTGGTCCTCTCTAGAACCCGGAAAGTTCAAGATTGACAAATTTCGTTGGTATAAGGTTGACACGGATGAGGGAAAGTACACCCTTTGAGGATTCGGAAAGTTTGGGGATGACACCATCTGGATTTTTGTAATTTTTTTTTTAGCTAGAAAAGTAGGAATTTGGTGGTTATATGGGTGGGGGGAGGGTTGGAGTGGGGATGGGAGGGTCTCTTTAGTACCCGGAAGCTCAAGACGGTGAGAAAGTTACCTTTAGAAAATTCAGGAACTTTAGGACGAAACGTCTGAAATTTTTATCATTTTCATAGAAGCAGGAATTCGGTTAAAATTCCTATTTTCGGATCTAAATTCTGTTGGTTATGGGCTGTTTTCTATGCTAGGTCTAGAATTGGCCTGGAGGCCCATTGCTAATTTGCATATTCCCATTGACAGGAAAGCGAGATTGAATCAGTAGTTGATCTACCTGTCAAGTCAAAGGGGTCTTGTTTTAAAGGGAGACTATGGGGCGTATTTATAGTTATTTCTATATTTAAAATGGGAACAGTAGCTTCTAAAAGAAATGTACGTGAATTTGAAATGGTCATACATTAATTCTGTTCTCTCTCTCTCTCTCTCTTTCTCTCTCTCTCTCTCTTAATCACCCAACAGTAATCAGCGTTCTCCCTTTGGCAGAGGAGCCCCCAGGGTATTATGAAAGCTCAGAGAGAGGGGGGTAAGCCTCGCACCGGCATCCCATGATTGATGGTCGTGCCGTCAGTTAAGATCGAATGTAAGAAACCTGCTTAAGACGATGCATCAATTTCCCCCGGGATGGAGGATCGTCGTCAATTGATGGATTGATGCATTGAGAGACGAAGTTTGAAGAAATTGATATTGTTTTTTTTTAAAGGTTTCTTACGACTTATTTCAGTCTTTTATTTTTTTTTTATTTTTCTCTCTCTTGATTGAGTCACGTCTTTTATTAACTTTTTATTTTTTATCTTTTTCCTTTCTATTTCTTTGGTCGGAGACTTTTTATTTGTCAAATACCCGTTTTCTTTATTTCCTTCATAGATCTTTTGTTACTGTAGTTCCTGAGAGAGAGAGAGAGAGAGAGAGAGAGAGAGAGAGAGAGAGAGAGAGAGAGAATCTTTATAGATAACAGGCTAATTGCAAGTAATGAAATAGGATCATTTTCTTTTACTGAATTTATTATTTCAATCGTTTAAGTTCAGCAGTTTCTGCACATTCTTGAAATGTGGTGTCCGTAGATATTATTATTATTATTATTATTATTATTATTATTATTATTATTATTATTATTATTATTATTATTATTAGATGAAAAATGGTCATTCATCGATGTATATAATGTATAGTTTCTGAATGGCTGTAGAACGTATTACAAAGAGCGGCATACATACATACATATGTAAATTCTATTTATATCTTTTATCTTCAAAGTCTCTGGTTTCTGGTTAACGAAAGATTATTCAATGTAGTCTCCCTCTGTGGAAGAATTAGGTCAGTTACTTTCAGGGGAAGTAAATTTCCAGTCAGAAGCTCAGATGTCAGTTTTCCAATTCAGCCATAAAAGTCAGACTATGAAGAGAAGCTCTGGACTTCAAAGAGAGATTGCTGTTGGCAATAGAAGGGCTTGTAAAGGATCTTTTCTCTTTATCACGGATTTTACTCTACTTCTGCTATTCGGTTTAGAGAGAGAGAGAGAGAGAGAGAGAGAGAGAGAGAGAGAGAGAAGTATATCTTAGTTTTACCAGACCACTGAGCTGATTAACATCTCTCCTAGGGCTGGCCCGAAGGATTAGATATTTTTACGTGACTAGGAACCAATTGGTCACCTAGCAACGGGACCTACAGCTTAATGTGGGATCCGAACGACATTGTATGGAGAAATTAATTTCTATCACCAGAAATAAATTCCTCTGGTTCCGCGTTGGCCAGAGAGAGAGAGAGAGAGAGAGAGAGAGAGAGAGAGAGAGAGAGAGTTTAGGTCGAACGGAGAGGGAAGGGTACATTGAACTTGACCTGTATAGAGAGAGAGAGAGAGAGAGAGAGAGAGATCTGTCTTTATACTGGAAGAGACCGATGGACGGAAATCTTAGGTCGGATGGAGAGCGAAGAGTTTATCACACTTGACCTGTATAGAGAGAGAGAGAGAGAGAGAGAGAGAGAGAGAGGAAGTGGCTATTGACAGTTTCATCTTCCACGCAGCAGGACACATCACTGAACAATCTCAACCTGCAACACTCCAAATAAACAATTGAATTCATTCGTTGCAGCAGCAACTGAACGAACCCCTTATACAAAAACTGATTAATGGCTTTCATAGGTATTATCTTTGTTGATACAATAGGTAATCGAATGGGCTTCAGTGTCCATCAGCTTAGCGAATGATGGGGACTAAGCAAACAGGTCTTGGATTGTAACAGCATTCATTTAGGAAGAACCCCTCACCTATTCCATGACAATGTCCTTCGCTGGAAACGCTTTCAGGTGGAGGAAA
>NC_061098.1:6757980-6794645 GCF_015104395.2 Macrobrachium nipponense
GAATATTTGGAGGAGGAACTTAGAACGTCATGGATCCCTTAAGTGTGGCAAACCTCATTAGTCTCATAAAGGTTATGTATCAAAGATAGTAAAATTTTGTTTTTAATGGGGAATTTTTTTGTACAAAAGTTTAGCATGGCTATGGGTAATCCCTTATCTCCTGTCCTTTGCAATATTTACATGGAATTTTTTGAGACTAAACTCTTATCAAAAATTGTCCCAAAAAGTTATTTGGTTTAGATATGTGGATGATATCTTCTGTATATGGCCAGTTCACGAAAATCTCCAGGAATTCCTTAAATAATCTCAATAATTTAGTCCTTCATATAAAATTACTGTAGAGGAAGAAAGAAATTTTAATTTGAATTTTCTTTATGTAACTGATTTCACCTTTCAGTCTTTCGAAAATCAACTAACATTGCCTCTTTTGTTCATTACTACTCCAATCACCATCAAAATGTTAAATTCTGTTTTTCTGGGATGTTTTTAAGGGCTTTACGTGTCTGTAGCCCGCATTTTATTGACGCTGAAATTAAAACTATGATATTGCAATGAAACTTAAATACCCAAGGACTTTTGTTTGTAGATGTGGCATGGAAAAGAAAGCTAGAAAAAAAATTTTATTCAAACTAATGACTAACTTAATTTAGTAAGCATAACATTCTAAAATTTTCCCTATGATGAAAGGTTTTTAGATATTCCTAGATTTTAAGCTTTTAACATAAAAAAATGATTGTTTTCAGAATATTAATGTCAAGAGTTTAGTAATCAAAAATTCTCTAAAGATCTTCCAGGCTGCATATATGAAATTCCTAGCAAAAAGTGTGATAAAGTAAATCTCTTTCACAACGTCTCAAACAGCATCAATATTCTGTGAGAACTGGCAAATATCGAATGCATTATTCGTACATATTAGAGATTTAGACCATCCTATTAACTGGAGTCAAGCAAGAGCCTTAATCCTATGTAATGACACAGTTAAAAGGAATATCATTGAATCTTGTTTCATCAAGTCAAATAATAGAAATTTTCTAAATTTAAGTCTTGGTTTATTTAAACTTGATGCTTTCATAATGAAAAAAGTTGTAGATAAATATAAGCAACAAAATTAATATATTTCAGTTTTTTACATTGTTTTTGGACTTGTAAAGAAACTTTGTAATTTCGGTTAGAGTCAATCTGTTTAGGTTTGTGACCGTGTGATATCCGATAATCCTGGATTATCTCTCTTAATTTTTACCCTTTTTGACAATTAACCATCTGGTATTCTTGATATTCTTGTTGGTTGTACCTGAGACCTTTCTCTCCAATTGTACTTCATTAACTCCTTGACAATGTCTGAGTAAAGACGAGACGAAAGCGCTTGGATTTCTGACCATCATTTTCATGTGGAATTCCCTTATATATATATAATATATATACTATTATATATATATATATTATATATATATATATATATATATGTGTGTGTGTGTGTGTGTGTGTGTGTGTGTGTGTGTGTGTGTATAATTGTTTATATCTCAAAAGACACAGATAAATGGTAAGTCCAGCGACACTCAAATTACTTCTAGTCTAATTAGAATTTGTATTTAATGGGAGGCTTTTTGTTTAAATTAGGCTATTTTCCAAATTCTTGTACTTTATTTCAAATACACCTTGAATTAAAAATTTATTTTCGAATGGATAAAAAATAATTACCGTAACATCTACTATATAGAGACTTCTCTATAGTTTGAGTGACCTTAGTAGTTGCAACGCCAGAAAAAAAACATGATGATTGATCTATTAATCGCTGGTGTCTTCAGTGACCTTAGTAGCTGTGACACCAGAAAACCTCCCGGTAGTGAATTAATTAATCTCTGGGTTTTTTCAGTGACCTCAGTAGTTGTGACGCCGGAGAAACTCCCAATAATTAATCAGTTAATCTCTGGATTCTTTAGAAATTAATTAGTAGTTGCGACGCCAGAGAACCCCCAGTAATTAATCAATTAATCTCTTGATTCTTCAGAGATTAAGTAGTAGTTGTGACGCCAGAAAAACCTTAGTAACTATTCAATTAATCTCTGGATTCTTTAGAGATTAATTAGTGGTTGTGACGCCAGAAAACCCTTAGTAACTATTCAATTAATCTCTGGATTCTTTAGAGATTAATTAGTAGTTGTGACGCCAGAGAACCGCCCAATGATTAATCAATTAATCTCTGGTATCTCCAGAGATTAATGAGCAACAAACGGCGAAATTCCTATTAAAAGATTTATATAGGGTGCCCAGACAAGCGATAGCATCATGGTATCCTGTTCATCATCTCTCTTCCCCATCTCCTCTCGGGTCGTTATCTCAATGAAGCAATTTCCCTCGTCTCTCGTCCTCCTACTGCCACGTCGTATCACCCGAGGAGGAGATGGCAGCCCAGTGACAGCTAACGGCAGCTAATGGATAGGTTGGCAGCCGCTGTCAGTTGTCGAAATAACCTCATTGCTAGGAGAGGGATCTCCTGCGGTGATGCTCATCGTGCCATCATCATTATTATCTTTATATATAAAGGGGTTGTCGATGGTTGCTTATAAATGCTTTCTCTAATGTCATTTGGGTTTGTTTTGGTACAGGGAGGCCGACGGGGCCGGCGGCTTTGTGCCCCCCTGTGGGGGACAGTTCTTGTAAGTCAAGAGAACAATTGAAAGTGGCCATTTCATAGTTATTTCTTAAATAGGTTTTCGCTTCATCCTCTCCTCTTAGTAAGATTAATGAAATCTGAATGCTCTCTCTCTCTCTCTCTCTCTCTCTCTCTCTCTCTCTCTCTCGGTCAAGTTTGATTATACCTTCCCCATATGTCAAACAAAATCTTTCTCTCTAACTCTGTATCTTCCATCATAAGCATAATTTCTCTCTCTCTCCTCTCTCTCTCTCTCTCTCTCTCTCTCTCTCTCGTTTCTGGCTATGTTTACATTTCCGTATTTACCTTCCAAGAAGGGCGCCTGTATCTTCTAGCTTTTCAACACAAACCTCCTTTGTGTGTGTTGGGGGGGAGGGGGGGGGGCGTTGTTTACACAAACGCTACGCCCGGCCTAAAGTAAACAAGGTGTGCCTTGCATCACAATAAGCAGATTTTTTTTGGTCAAATATTTCTTTTGGTGTTTGGTACATGACCCGAGCTGTTACGTAAGTGCTTTGTGTGTAAATATATGAAGCGTTTTGTGTCAAGATATAAAAAAGTGTTTTGTGTGCGGATATAAGAAGTGCTTTGTGTATAGATAAGAAAGTACCTTTTGTATGTATGTGAAAAATGCTTTGTGCACAGATATAAGATATGCTTTGTGCATGAATATAAAAAATGCTTTGTGTACAGATATAAAAAGTGCTTTGTGTATGAATATTTCGTAAGGTATATTAATTATCACGTGTGCATATTTATTCTATTTATAGATACGCGCTTTACAAAGCAATAGCAACTCTCAAAATTCATTCTCTAAACGCATTGACACTTTGACCTCGTATTGACAGTTTGACCTTTTGACCTTGACATTGTTTTCTCGTAAGGCCTAGAGCGTCTCTCACGATGCCAAGTTGGTCGCAGGAATCCTAGGAATCCTTGGAATCCTTGGAATCCTTGGAATCCTTCCGAGGGATGATATGCAGGAACTATCCTGCCGTCCAGTTTTGATGCGTCTGCATAGTTCATGAAGGATTGCGTCATTGTTTCTGGCGCCACGGAATTATTAAGCGGTGGTCATAACACCAGCATGTATCTCTCTCTCTCTCTCTCTCTCTCTCTCTCTCCTCTCTCTCTCTCTCTCTCTCTCCAGAGCAAGTTTATTCTTTACAAAAATATTTCTAATTTATTCTGTGAGGAATATTATCTTAGGCCATTGCCCAAGTTATACTACTGCAACTATATTTTGTAATTTGTATTAATCTATCTATTTATCTTTCTATTTATGCACACATACATGCATACACATAGTGTATATATGTATATATATATATATATATATATATATATATATATATATATATATATATATATAAGAAGAAGTAGAAGAAGAAGAAGAAAAACCAGAAGAAATTTTGCAGTAGTTTCCGTAAGAAATAAAACGAGGGTGATGGCGAAGACAGAACCACTTGGCTGCATTTCAATTTTCGAGGGGAGCCGATGCATAGATTTCCCCCCGAGGCAAATCCCTTTCACTACTACTACTACTACTACTACTACTACTACTACTACTACTACTAGTACTATTGTATCGCATGGTCTGTCGTTCTCTGGTTCTCCAGTTGTATCTCTTTTTGCTTTTATTTTTTTACTGGGATAGATAGCGGGGGAGCATGATATAAGAGAATAAAGATGATGATGCGCGTAACGGATGAGAGAAAAAGAGGAAGAAGGAGAAGGAGAAGAAGAGTCCACGACGGAGAATTGGCGGAAACTAGAAGACCGAGGATTCCACCGACTTTATCCCTGACGAGTATCGTCTGCATCGGCAGATTCCTCGAGCAACTCAATTTGCAGAAGGCAATTTGAGGGGAAAGTTTGCGGTCGGCAAAAATTGGAGACAGTAAACACCGAGAGTGAGGTTGGCTGATTGGGAGAAGACGCCGGAAAACCGGGAGAGAAAGTGCGGTGGTTGTGGTTGGTTGTTTGGTTGGTGGATATCACAGCTGAAGGAAGCAGAATTCAGAACCTTTAGTTTTACCTATAATTTTTTTGGGGGGAAAGGAAAATATGGATGTCCGTTAATATGTCTAACAACGAATGGTGCTGTTCTTTTAATATGCTTTATATTTGCTGTAAAAATAACATGGACGAGAGGGTTGTCTTTTTCAGTTAAATGCATTATTTGTTCTGTTAAATTTTCTACCGGTCCTTTCCATCGAGACCCTGTTAAACACCCATATCCTTTAACCGCTATTAACGTCTAAGGCAGCTGTTAATACAGAAGTATTCTTCGGCAACTGTGACAGGTGCTAACGCCTTTAACTTCGAATGCAACTGCTAATGCCTCATTCATTCTTTTACTTCTAATGCAGCTGTTAATGTCTCAGTAATCTTGTAACTTCTACGGGAGCTCTCAGTACGCCAATCAACCTGTAACTTCCTTCATAAACGGCTTTAAATACCTCAGTGATCTAATAACTGGCGAATCAGTGATGGAATCCCTCTGAACAGGAACTCATTGTTCCAGAAACACACTGAGGTTATGTGCCTCTTGTATATTTAGAACAGAGACCACATGGCTTTGCATCAGTCATTTATTGGTGTCTGAGATTATATGTATTCGTGGAATTCTGTCTTTCTCACTTCTGATGACACAGATTTTTAGATGGGTTTCATTCGATTCAAGCCAGAAAACTCACAGGTTTTAGCAAGTATTGGAAAATGATACATCCTGTCATGTTTAATTACTTTTATCACAACTGGTACAGTTATATGAATTACATTACATTTTTCCTTTATTCATCTTTGAACATTCCGTAATAGTGTTGTTACCTAATGGGAATAAAAATATAGTAAGGGTGGTGACTAAAAGATAGTTTATAGATATGTATCATATCTCAGCATGGTTGTGGATATGGCTCCAGGATACCTCTTTCTGAGCAAAGATGTCGGTATGCCTTGACAGGCTCACAAAGATTTTCAGCCTCTCGGCACATTTGTATGAAGGGACCAGGGTCTACAAGCGGGTTGCAGCGAGACCGCATACCCAGGAAGGTATGGCAGCTGACCATTCTAGATACGGGTACGTCAACTGGTTCGATGGCGGGTGTTTGGCAAGAGTGATCCTCTTGCCAAGACGTAACAAACTCCTGGACAGTGTTGGCCACAGCACCAGTCGGCATTATCCACTCGTTGCCTCTTTCACCGTCGAAGGTACCCAGAACCCCAGCTGTGACGCCGAAACCCCATCCTGATGCCTGCACTTCCAGTATCCTCATGTTCTTGGGCATGTAGAGAGAGAGGTAAGTTGTTGTGACACGCACGTGGTCTTGAGTGTTCTCGATGACTAATCCCCGCATCTCAGAATGTTCACCGACATTCTGTCCATTCAGAGTCACTTTGAAATCTGGATGGATGATAACCGTATAAAGTGTGCTGCGAATTCTGTGACTGACTGTGACTGTTGGATACCGTTCATGCACCTGATGCTTGAAAAAGAGTCTTGTCCTCATAGCATCGACCAGCTTAATATCACAAGGAGTTTTGGGAATTCTGAATCTAACACCGTCAAAGGTCAACACTTCGTTGTTACCGATTAACATAGCAGTTCCATTGAAAGGTGGCAGATATCTCCTCAGGTGCCCAATACCAGGAGAGTAAGCTATCTGAATCAGTTTCCGCACTGGCTGGATCATGTAGGTGTCGTAGTTCCAGATCAAATTTTGTATTGTTCTGGAAGGATATGGCCAAGCTTCCTGAAGTAGTTGACTCAAAGAATAAAGCTTTTCTCGTACAGGAATCTCAATCTCCATGTACCCTGGGTGATTTCTTACAGTGAGATAGACTGTTTCTTGGAGAACTCTGGACACGATACTGTCTGCAGCAAAATTTGCCATGTGATCCTGAAAAGGAAAAGAAATCCATAAATAGTCTGTAAACAACTTGGCTTATGTAATTCTTTATAGTTATTGCCTTTAGAGTGCTTTCAAAAGATTAATGATTGACGACTGATACTTACCTCCCTCATGTCAGTTGCTACCCAGTTAATCAAGTTCACAACAGGTGGTATAGTGAGGAACTTGACACGTAGCTTCTCAAGGTCTACAAGAAGCTCTCTTCTGAGTTGAATCCATACCTCCTGCAGACTCCTATATTGGGTTGGGTATTTTTCTTCTAAGATGCTTAGTTCAGCTTGGACTTTCTGATATGGCCATGACTCTTCAAATTCCCTCCTAAGATTAAGGATAAATTCTGGTACTTCTGCAGTGCGCATCATGTGGGCTAGGCCCTTGAGTCCTGTCAAAAAGCATAGTGCGTAGTATGTGCATTTTCCTTCAGAATGTGTTAAAAATTAGGCCTTTCTAAATTAACTTGTCTTGATGTTGGGTATACTGGTAGTAATGTTGCCATCTAAGAAGAAAATTTTCTTTTTTCTTGAAAGCAAAATTTTAAATTTCATCATTAAGTTTGTGAAGAAATAATTACACTTTGATGCAATCATCTTTTGATAGGAAGAAAATATATAGTCTCAAATTATCTTAGTAATAATTATCACAGTACTTTTGCCAAATGGAGAGTAAAAGTGCCTTATAATGAATAGTGGTTTACAAAGTGATGAAGCTCATTTAGTTTTAGACAGAATGGAAACTTACCTCTGATTACTGGAAAGTATGCGTCTTTAAAGACACTCATCATATTAAGAATAGCACGAGATACTTCTTTCGTAAAGGACCTTTGAACCTCGGCCATTTTGATCCAAGCAATATACTGCTCATTTGCAACGTACGCAAGAGCAGGACTGGTAAGTAAGTTCTTTATCTTCATGACCACATGATCAATTTTGTTATCTCGTACATCATAGAAAATAGCAGCTGCTTCTTGAACTATTATCTGCCATTCCTTGGACAGTTCTGGACTTGGGAATTGGATGTTCTTGGCCCTTGCAGCCTCTTGAAGGGCCTCCTTTACCATTTGTACCCAGGACTGTAGGGAAGTAGTGACAGTGTTTGCATTGTCACGAAGGTAATTCTGAAATTGAAGAATTGTTATTTATGATTGTCCTTTTCTAGTTTCTGTCATCACATTTGACGTTATAGAAGTAAAATTGGGTCGTCTCATGCCAGTGATTTGTAAACTTTATAATCAAAGAACTGAATGTAAGGAAATGGAAGTAATACGTACAATGCTTGATTTGAAACTTTTGCCATAGATTACTTACGAGGAGTGTATGTGTTTCTTCTGGTTTGTAGTCAATTTCCAACCTAATCATTGTTGGTGAAGCGAGCATCAGTCTAGCAAGGAAGGCCTTCCTATTTTCAGGTGCACCTTTGTCTTCTGTAGATAAACTGATCTCAGCCTTGCGTGGATGTTCTATTCCAAACTTGCCAATGTACAATTTTTGTTCTCCATGTTTATTAGCAGACACTTCTATGTAGAATGGCTTGCATGCATCTGCCTGAATATTGTAGTCCCCAAGGAAAGATGTGGCGACAGAAGCACTAATGTGCGTTCCAAAACACTGAGATTTCATCTGGTCTTTTGTCACTGCACTTAATAATATGACAGGTTGCCCTTCACTTTTGATTTCAAAGGATACAGCTTTGTTTCTGAAGGTGCTTCGGTCATATTTTCCAGCCATCATGAAAGAGGCTGGTTCAGATGGTGTCTTTTTGAACAGAACGTCAAATCCAAATGTATGGCGTGCATGAGCAATTACTACTGTTAAGACAGGGTTGGCTCTCAAAACCTGAAACAGATCAGAAGAATTGTTAGTCATTTACTTCTTAAATTTTAAATGATTATATGAATCTGTTTACAGAATCACATCATACTGTTGGCATACTAACCCTTGCAGAGAGCTTGGCCTCTATTTTTGTTGAATCTTCAGTAAGAGGAATAGAAGTTACAGTTCCTGTGAGTTTATCAGCTGAATCAGGAAGTATATCGATTTCTAGTCTTCCCTGCAGTCCTGCACCCTCATTTGTTACTTCAAACATAACTGTTTTATCCCTGGGGAAATGAGGGTGACATAAACATACGTTCCACTGAAGTTTATCTGGGGAGCTCATGGTCCCTTCAATTGAAGAGGCAAGGAGCTGTATTTCATACTTGTCGTCACTTCTGCTCTTATCAGGGTAGAAGTGAATCCTAGCAGAAGTTGGTGAAACATCGCCTTCAGCATGTATTCTGCGCTCGGGTGTGTGAATCCAAATGGTATGTATGTTATCTGGGTAGTTTTCGTAAGTGGAATGGTAAAGATGTCTCCCCTCACCACCAAGTTCATATGCAGCCAAGGCAGAAGGAGAACCACCTTCACCAACCACTACTCCCCTCACTTTCCTCAAGAGTTCAGCCAGTCCAGTGAAGTCTGTTTTGACTTCGAAGAACCTTAGTCCCTGTCCTCGGTCGTGAAGTAAAGTCTTCCACAGGAAGAATTCAGGCGGTGATGTTGCAGCAGATTTAGCCTCGGCAGAGAAGGAGTTTCTCTCGGCCAAAATTTTGATCTCTGTATCTACTGGGTGGGTACCTGGAACTGATGCAGCTACCTGTATTGAGTTTACAAAAAGAATGTGATTATCCAGGGATGTGTATTGGTATATATAGTATAAAATATTTCATCATGGTTTGTTAGGTAGCACTTTTTGTATTCACAAATATTAAAAGACCAAAATTTCCTTTAATGGGGATTTGCTATGCCTCTAGAATCATTTACAGCCGGGGGGAATTATAATTTATATGTGTGTCTGCCCTAGATAGCCGAACAGTCAGAGTTGACTGTCTGTCACTGTAACTACATCAAAGGACCAAGTTCGGATCATGGCAGGGTCAGATGCCCGATGCCCGTGTCAGATATAACTTCCCTTAGGTGTAAGTTATTTTAAAGGTATGCTAATATTGGTTAGTTCAATCAATTTGTTTTAATACTTGTTGTATTTTCCAAAAACAATCCTTAGAAATGTCAGATGATGTGCTGTAAGGTTAGGTTTAGTTTAGTTATCCAGGTTATCAGTAGTCATAGGTAATTCTCTAATATTCTCAGTCATTTTGTGGATGGTGATTAGTTTTATGAATCCTTGATCGACTCACCTTAGTTGTTACTTCTCTCCTTGTTGAATCAGCTGTAGACTTCACTCCCACTTTAAATTCAGACTCACCACGCTGGGACGTTTTCCACATAAATTCTGACCTGACGTCAAAATTATTATATCCACCTGAGTGGCTCAGGTCAATGAAGTTGGTGATTTTGTAGTCATTGTCTTCCCAGCTCTTATATCTCATACGTGAATCCATCTTAAAGCCAGATCCACTTCTGTCTCTCTTCAGGTCACCGTCAAGAATGAGGGTTTTTCCTTCTGCGTTGGTCAGTCTGAGTTTTAATTCATTGTCACTGTGGGTTGGGTGCGTAATGTGTTCTGCATTGACGTCGAGATGTGCGTTGTAAATCTTGCCTTTATGGTTCACAACTGACCTAAAGTGAGAATAGAAACCATATGGTTACACAGTTTCATAAGATGGCATCCTTATTATAGTTTTATAAGAAGATACATGTCGTTCCCTAAAGAATCTATTCTTGGACGCTGCATTAAAATATACCAAAACAAACTAACATATACTAACTCAATGGAATATCGCTGGGAATGTGATGGATTTCTAGTCAGTTTAGAGTCAACGGCGAGTTTCTGACTTGGGTCTTGATCTGCATCCCAGAGTACTTCAAACTTTGCTTTTTTCTCAGTGTAGATGACATCCAAATTGGCCTTGACTCGCTGGGGTCTTTCGAGGTGGAGCCAATTGTCAGTTCTTATTTCGATTTGATTCTCTTTGGCTACAACGTGAACTATGTGCTTTATGAAGCGCTGGGCATCAAACCGGAATATCATGTGATTCTCGTGAGGGTTTCGGGTTTCCACCTTCCATTCTACTAGTAACATAGATTCACGTTGATTAGCTACGTCAAAGAGTATCATGATCTTTTCATGGGTGAATTCAATCTTGGTGTTCCATTTGAAAGGCTCTCGGTTGAGAACCTTGACTTGTAAGGAGTTCTCAATGTTGAGATCCAGCGGTTGAAGTTTCAAGCGGCATGGGCCAGTTACCTCTAAGGCCTTATGCTCACCATGTAAAAGAGATGCATGTAAGTCATATTCATAGTTTCCCCTTGGTCTTAGAAGCCCTCTTAGTTGAACAGGACTTGTCATCGCTGGAATATCAACCTGTCGACAAATTCATCCATATTTTTTCGGTTATTGTTCTGTCTTTAAAAAGTGAGGCTTGAATAATAAATATTTGATTCATATTTTACAATATACAACGCTGAAGTTTAAAATGCAATGTTTTTCAGAGGATTAGATCTTACCAAAATGATCACTCTGTGATTTCTGTCTTGATGTGATAACATAGCCTCAAAGTTCATGTGGTGGTTTGATCCAGCGTAAGGCAATATTTTCAATTCAATTCCAGTCTTGGTTATGCCATAGAAGAACTTCTGGTCGATCTTGAAGCCTGACGTCCCTAGTTTAACTGAATAAATGGGTGAATTAAAGAAGCTGTGTTACATAACATAGTCAGTGATCTGAAATTGAAGTAAATTGCTTGTAGATCCATGTCAGAAAAGTGGTGTTTAAGAGAGCAATTTCGGTACAAAGTTTAAAACAAAGCTGAGTTCTTTTCCTGGAAAATGTAACGTGAATTTCATAGATATGGCCAAATGTATCATTATTTGCATACAGTACAGATTGCGCAATACTTACAGTCAATTCTATTCTGCTGGGAGTAGTCGCGACCCATGCTTCCAGTGGTTAAATGTGTTCCAGTATATTTAATGATTTCATTTTCTCTGTGACGTAAGTGGAAGGCTGTCGTGACCTCACTAGACTCCGGACTGTCACCACCGGGACGCACGTGAGAACTTAGCTTCCATCCAGCAGCACCTAACTGCAGCTCTAGTCTTCGCAATTTCTTCACCTCAGTCACAGCATCAGTTATAGTAAAGTCAACTGCATTAGGTGAATTCATATCGACAGCAGCTTGGAAAAGAAAGATTCCATATCAAGTAATATTCTAATTATATCTGATGTCAAGAGAAATTTCTGAACTTTCATTGGCTCTTTTCTGTTGTTTGTGAATATGGGTTATTGTTTAAAATTATTCGCATTCAACTGTTCACATTTTCTGTTGGCAGACACAATGAGTTTTCTCCATTGCAAATTCTTTCATTGAGTAACTTTGAGCAAATATTCTTGTGTTTATGAATGAATAGTATTACAGAGAGCAGAGGTGCTAGTGTGCGTGATGGTCCGTAGTACTGAAATTTAGGTGAGTTGTTTCATTGTTGTTGCTGAGTATTGTTTTTTAATAGACTTTAGATATGCATAGAGCAATTCCACATATACCATTAAAGGTTTTCCAAGAATTGCATTAAGACAATGGTAAACAGAAGAATTGTATTTGCTCGTTACTTTAAAGCCTCAGAAATTTGTCATTGATACGTCAATTTGGTAACTGTGCAAATTCAGAATTATCAAGGAAAAGTAACTTACCTTCGAAATTTAGATCAATAACATTGACCATAGCATTATGCGTCTTCATGAGGACAGATGCAGCGAAATAGGGATGACCTTTTGTTAACAGGGTGGTATAAGAAATGATTTTACTTGTTGGAGGAAATGATCTGCTTTGACTTGCGAATACTGTGAGATCAGTAAAACTCTTAGAAGAGGAAACCATGCTTTTGCGTTCTATCCTGATTCCTTGAGATAATGTTCTAGCGTTTGACTTGTACTCTCCAAATACCTCCAGATCGCTGTGAGATTCGTCATCATTTAAGGTGACCCAGACTCCTCCACTGAGACTTGTCCCTGTGAAAACTGCCTTAATATCACAGGCGTTCCCATGTTTCGTGTAGGAAATCACAGCGTCGGTCTTTCTGGGAGTAGATAATCCTTTTGTCTCAATATTTACATTTAGCTCCTTATTTCCAGAATTATCATGAATTGCAGCTTTTATTTTGTAGCCTTTCAATGAAGGATCAGTCTTTTCAATGTGGAGTTTTACAACTGATTTAGCCCCGAGGGGAAGACCATTGTTATGGAAGATATCGGGGACATCCATGTTGTAACAAAGCTTAAAACCAAGTATTGACTCCCCCTCACTTGTGCAGGATGCTTTTCTGATTCTGTCATCTCGGATTGATCCCGGAATAATCACGTGTTCTGGGGAACCTCTCACACCTCTCATGAGGTAAGTCTCACTTTGTGCTTGGACCAGGTCCATATTTTCGGGAAGGTCAATATGGACTTCGTATCCACCGCGTGCTGCGTTCTGGAAACTTACTCCCATTCCACTATTGAGAGAGAGAGAATTCTTCATTTGAAGACCCGTTTTTGCAAAGAAGCAGTCGAAGCCTATGAATCCATTAGCTTCTACAGACAATCCAGGTGTCATTTTAAGGTGGTTTCTTTCACCAATGGACCCTGAGAGAAGCTGCTTCATGTCTAGTTTACCTTCCATTGTCGTTCCAAGAATTGCTGTCTTAGTAAATTTCATCCTGAGGGGTGTTCCATGACCCGTTGGCAAATAGTAGTCCAAATCTACTTGATTCATGTGGGAATAACCTTGTTTGCCATTTATTTCCATTGCAAGAATCTCATTGAATTTGTTCATCAAATAATCAAAAACTCGTTGAAAGTCCATGTATTCAAGATTATTGTGAATAAATTTGTAGCCTATATCTTGGCCCATAATGTTAGCATATAACTCAATATAAGGATCCCAGGAAGTTCCTGCTTCATAAACCTTTCGAAGCATTTTGCCAACATCTGATAATTCCGTCTCTCGTCTGTGTAGCATTTTCCTGAAAATGCCTCCCAGACTAAATTCACTTCTCTTCCCAGAAGAATGTCGGTAACCTTCGAGGAACAATGAGGCCGGACCAAATATGTCCCTGATCAATTCGTCCAGTCCTACGAGACGGGCACCCGCCTGACCCAAATGGAATGTTTGACCATATAGCATTGAAGTTAAGTTAAAATCAACAGAACGAGGAACAAAAGATCCAGGTCCATAGATGAGATTAGTCTCAATCCCACCGCCTAGTCCAAGAGCAGGTGCGTAGAAAGTTGTGTCGATGTTGCTGGAGTATCTTCGGAAGTCTTGGCTGTGGTTGCTTGGAATAACCAGGTCTTTCACCAGATATCTCAGATGTTTCTTTTCTGGATTAGTTGATTTTTGCAAGTTCACCATGTGGCTTAATACAAATGATCGAACTGAAAAACAAGTAAACAATGTTATATAGACTGTTTTAAACTAATGCTGAAGCTATGAAGCCAGGGTGCTAATGATCAAACTGACAAATATCATATTGCTGTTTGAGACTTATGTGAAAACTAGGCAATTCACATTTATGTTCTTATATAATTTAACTTCCTTATTGGATTGAAGTTACCTTGTGTGTTTTCTTCTTTTGGAATCTTGGATATTATTTCTTCAACATCTTCCTTTTCAGCACAGCGTATAGCAGTCAGATATGATGCAATTCGAACTTCATCTTTCATTTTGTGGTCAACAGCTATTTTTATGAGATTTAAAGTAACCTGAAAATTCACAAATAATTTAATGTATAGGAAACTGTAGACTTCTAATTTCTTTCAGTTTTCAATCTGTCAAATTAACACACGCAAATTATTACTTACGTGTCGCTGGCACTTAGCATTTCTGAAAGATCTGGCTGCAGCTACACGAACACTGCTGTCAACTCCTTTCGTTTCAATACATTTGAGGGCTGAGGCAGACACTTCTGGAGTCATGACACCTATGTTGCCAAGTGCTTCGAGTGTTTTGAAGGGAGCGTTGATGCCAGGAAAATCAACGTGAGGGGTACATTGGTGCTGCAGTTTACTGTTCAGGACATTGATAATGTCTGCCACTTCTGTTCTCCTGTGACATTCTGGATGGTGACGACAGAAGGTGTTGACCATGGTAGCAGCAGAAAGCAAAACATTTGGAAAGTTTTTGTTACTGTCGAATAATCTTTTTAGCTCCTTAAGAGACTGAGGGTTAGGATGATGCGTGTTGTAGAGGGCCGAAGCATAGAGCTCAGTTCTTTTCGGGGATGTACCTTTTAGTAGTTCATCTACAATTATTTTCACAGAACCAGACTCATAAGTATGGCCAATGGCGTTTAGGAACAGAGTCTCAAGCCTCTTTTTAAAGGGACATAGCTGGCCTTCGCGAATTTTCCCTAAAACTTGTGGAAGCTCGTTGTCTGGGACACGCTTCATAACCTGAATAATTTTAGACATTACTGAGGCGCTGTCATGTTCAAAGGTCTCTCTGGTCTTTTCACATAATTCTTTCAGCTTTTCTTCCAGCACTGTAATGGAAGAGGCGTGCTTCTGCAGTGGTCGATGATCAAAGAGCAGGGTGCCATAGTCATATTCTCCCCGGATGGTGGAGAGAGATTCTGGTGCATCTTGACTTTCAGAAACAAAACGAAGTGTTGATTCCTGATTTGCTTCTATGTGTTTATATGCTCCAACAGAAGGTCTTAAGACTGCCTTGTTTCTACACATGATGCTCGAGTAGATACCATTGGTAATTTCTTGCTTGCATGTCGACCATGATCTTTCTATAGGAACTGGAGCTTTTAGCCAAATCTTATTAGTTTCTGCTGGTGTGACATATTGGTCCGAGCACTGGCGGTGATCCTTCTGCTTCGTGACAACTACCTTATCGCTCTGTCTCTCTACTGTGTACTTAGTAAGGCAGCGGCCAGAAAGATCTGTCTGTTGAAAGAGAATAGACATTCTTGTGAGATGGGAGTCCTTTCTCTGATAATAATGTATGTAATTCTAGGAAGTAGAATAATTCCAAGATCACAAGTGGTTTTCCAGCCAGGTGATCCCATGCTGACCCAAAAACCACCTGACCTATGATATAAGTAACCTGTGAACCTCAAGAACCCAACACCTAATGTAGAAAGGTGTTCAGTTAAGCCTAATTCCTGATCAGTTTGGTGCTGCAATTTTAATCAGTTATTAGAAGTTACAGTAAATCTAACTGTGAGTGGAACTGAAGTCACTTTCTGAAGTGCCCAAAGAAAGTCACTTGCAAATCATGAGTAGAGAACCCATGAGCTAGAAGTTTATTCTGTACTGTTGAATAAATATGTTATATTCCAGGCTGTTCCTTGATGTTTCCAGAATTTTATAATTATTTCAGAAACCAGGGGAAATATGTTCAGTATAACTGAGATTCTGCCTTTGTAGATAAATATGCAAATAATATGATTTCTTTGGTAACATAAAGATAACATGATGAACCACAGCACTTGGAGTTTTCAAGTTAAGATTGAAGGATACTTAGAAGTATGGGGTTTTGTTATGCACCAAACAACATAGGTTCTGAAAAGTTCAAGTGGAAAAAAGAATATAGAATAAATAAGACTGATATAAAAAAAAACAATATTAGAAGGCTAAAAATATATTTTAAAAATTACCTGAATGCTGTAATCTTGTTAACACAAAGTCTGCTTAACTCCAGCTAGAAATATGACGTACTGTTGCTGCACTTTTAAAGCTTTCATGTACGTACATGCATTTTTTTTAATGTATGCTAGATTTTATTATATAGTTGTAGCTCAGGACATTGTCGCTCAAGAACATCTCTACCTAGAACATTCTTCCTTGGTTCTAAAACCAAGGCAGCCAGAGTGTGGGTGGACCTTGTATTGGTGATACGCACCTCGGTGAAGTTGACGCCTGAGCTGACGGGACTTAGAGTGGGTAACAGATTCTGGAAGGCTGTCGCAACACCCTTTTTCAAGTTGATTGCCCAGGGCTCGTCTGAAGGGTGGCTGCACACCCTCTGCACTCTTCCATCAGTGACAGCCACCACCAAGGGGTACTTGGTGAGGAAATTGTTCTCATCACTGTGGGCTGTAGAGAGACAGACAGCATTAGTATCTCAGTACTAGATGGTGCTTGCTTCCTGTAGTGTATTCCCCCCTAAAAAAAATCTTTGACGCACTGTATTGTCCAATGTTTAAAGTTACACAAAACTTGCAGGAGCAAAGAATATTCTTAAAACAGGTTCTGGAAGTCCAAAAACATGTGATTCAGCTCACGGTTTGGACCGTGAACCTCTGATCACTGACTGAAAAAGACTTACGAGCTTTGCCATCCACGTTGACGTCTTTGAAAGAGATGGCCATCTCACAGGGGTTGAGCCAGGAGAGGAGGACCGTTTTCTTCCAGTGGGATTCCGTCACGGCGCCTTCGACTCCTTTCAACTCCACGCGGGAGTTCCCGGAGTACTGGTAGACATAGGTTTTGTCTGTCAGGTACCTCAACTTGGTCCAATCGGTGATGGGACACTCCCTCGCGCACACGGGAACAGAGCTAGGCCATGGTGCTGTCAAAGTTTAGATATAGAATTTAATACATCCTTTATGTGATATATCATTACATATAAACATTTCTTGATTTACAATGCCCTGTTCAGTAGATAGTATTAAGGAGTTGAGTTGAATATAAAATTTAGGCCAAAGGCCAAGCACTGGGACCTATGAGGTCATTCAGCGCTGAAATGGAAATTGACGGTGAAATGTTTGAAAGGTGTGACAGGAGGAAAACCTCAAAGCAGTTATACTATGAATCAAGTGTTAGAAGAGGTTGGAAAGTAAGATGAAGAAAGAGTTTATGAAAGGAAGTACAGTAAAGGGAACGAAAGTGATTACAGCTAGGGGTCGAAGCCACGCTGCAAAGAACCTTACGTAATGCCTACAGTGCACCGCATGAGGTCCTCTGACGAAGATAGTATGAAGGAGGTCACAGTAATGTGAAGAAACATCCTGATGTAAGGCTAGATAATAATAAGGGGTCCAACTCTGTTATCTGAACCGTCTGCTGCCAAAGTCTTTTCTCAAATATTTTTTATCATGACCTCTATAGCAATGATTTCACATATGAACTTTAAAGATTTTGTCCATCTTATTTTCCTGTAACTGAATGAGATTTCGATTCACCCCTATACTAGCTAGTTAGCGCAATGGCTTCTCTTGTACTGGGTTGTAAAGCGGGGAAAAGTATATGTTTAATTTACCAGACCACTGAGCTGATTAACAGCTCTCCTATGGCTGGCCCGAAGGATTAGATATTTTTACGTGGCTAGGAACCAATTGGTCACCTAGCAACGGGACTTACAGCTTATTGGGGGATCCGAACCACGCTATATCGAGAAATGAATTTCCATCACCAGAAATAAATTACTCTGATTCCGCGTTGGCCGAGCCGGGATTCGAACTTCGGACCACCGGATTGGCAGCCGAGCGCGAAAACCACTCGTCCAGCGAGGAACTTGTAAAGCGTGGAAACTGCCAGTGATGTGTTACTGGTTTATGGCATATGACTGATATGTTATGCTCTCGGGTCCTGCTAAATTACTTAGATTTTTAGGAGTTAAAATTCCAGTTATAATCTACTCCAAAGACCCATCTTCCTTCCTTCCTTCCTTGCCTCAAAGATTATAGAAGGGCCAAATATTCACAAAGACTGGAAGAACTGTTCATTCGAAAATCGTTTCTTATCAAACAGGTACCCCGGTTTAATTAAGGTAGTTTTGTTCCCTGATCACGAATATATATATGCGAACTTTCAGTTATATTGCAATTTATTTTCAATACAGTTATGCTGCAAGCTGGTAAAAAAAATCGGTAAAACATCGCTTGTAAGCAAATTGCAATTTATTACGATTTTGCATTCATATTAGCAATTAGAGGAGCACAATACTTCATTGTACCCATTACGAGTGATAGGTATCTACTTTGACCCCCTCCCCCAAAAAAAGAATAAGGCTATAATTAAAGTTTCAGTGTATTAGCCAAATGTACATTAAATGAAGCATTGATATTCTGCAACGAAATTGCAATTTCGCAATCACTTTGCGTGAATCGTGACTCAGAATACTGCATTATACCCTGCTTGGAGAAAAGGTCTCCTTGAATCTGATAAAATCAGTCCTGATCGCTATATTTCACGGGTACAATGCAGTATTTTGAAATATTTCTCTGTTCCTCATCTGTAACACCTAGAGGATGTAACCATTAATTTAAATACTCTTTTCTGTGAGTTGAGGAATAGTAAACCTTTTTTTATGAGTGAGGAAGTTGGTCAGAGTATCGAAAACAAAGTCTTTAATTAAAACTTTTAGCCAAAAGGTGATGCTTGTAGGATCGTTCCCTTGTCTGCATAGCATAGTTGAATCTATTACATTGTATTTGAAGGAGGCATTTAATGAGAATTATTTGACTTTGTGATTCGCATGGAAGCAAGGGTTGATGGAAAATCGAAGAGTTACGTAGATGTAGGAGACTGAATGGGCATAATAATAATAATAATAATAATAATAATAATAATAATAATAATAATTGGTAATATTGACAGAGCTTAGGTTGCGTCAATGAAAACTAAAAATGCTGCCAGTAATAATGATAATAATAATTAATAATAATTAATCAATAATAACAATAATAATAATAATAATAATAATAATAAGAATAATAATAATAATAATAATAATAATAATAACGGAAAGCATCAAGCGACCCAGGAAAAGTAGGAATACTCAGCATAAAAGATAATAATAAATAATAACCCCCACCCCCCCAAAAAAAGACTCATTGAAACCACCAGATACCTGCAAAGGCAGCTCCCACCAGCCAGCAAAGGAAGAGGAACACTTGTGGTCCGTAGTACCTCATCTCGAGGTCCTTCTCATCAGAGGTCTCGACTCCCTCTAGATGTATTCCCTGAGAACAGGGGCCTTTTATACGAGAAGCTATCAGTTCGAAGGGACGCAAATAAGAAGTAGAAGCAGCTTATCTCTTGATTTTGCTGACCCCTGTCAGAACCTCGGACTTGAAATTACAACTTGGGTACGGTTCCTCTTCTGGTCGTACTTTGGAACGTGTTATGTTTTTTTTTAGTTTATTATTGGGAATGAATTTACACTTTTTTTTTTTTTTTACCAGAAACTTACTCCGTGATGAGTGCCTTTCATTCACGTGAAGGGGAGAATGAAGACAGTGAAATTTACCTTTGCACCAAAATTTTTTGTGAATATGGCTCGTATGAGATGCAGTTCTTGAAAAATGACAGTACTGGCCTTTTTTTTCCAATCATTTTAGATTAAGGATAATTCTTTTTTCAATTGTTGCAGTTTGTAAAACAGTATACGTAAATAAACAATGGGATCCATCTTAAAAAGTGATAGTAATTTTCAGGGTTTTAAAACTGTTTTATCATCGTCTGTTGACTCTGTGCATGAGGGTTTTATTCAAGTTGGAGATTTAAAGAAAGAAATGACATTCTTTTATTTATAAAAAAAAATCAATCTACACATCTATAATTCCAAAATATTACTTTTTAGAAAAAAAATTATTCTCAGGCGTATGAAAAATAATAATATAAAAACATTTAAAGAATATTTGTAAAAAAAAAAAGCTAATGTCAAGTCTGAAAATAATAAGATAGAGATATTTCACAGATTTAATATTATATTATATTAATTATTATATTATTATCTGATATATATATATAGATATATATATATATATATATATATATATATATGTATGTATATGTATATGATATATATATAATATATATATATATATATATATATATATAGATAGAGAGAGAGAGACGAGAGAGAGCGAGAAAGAGAGATGAGAGAGAGAGAGAGAGAGAGAGATTTCCCATGCCGACAAAGCGCATTGCAAAATTGACGCCCCTGTCTCGTGCACCTCCCATCTTAAAAAATAGAAATAAATGTACCCTCTCCTTTTTTTCGTAATGAGGGAAGGCTGAGTTATGCTTGATTTTAAAAGAGGAACAATCCATAAATGCAAGCAAAGCTTTTGTCTGACAGTCCAGACGATAAGAATATGCCCCCACAGACGCTCACGTTAGGAGTTTCGTATCCGATAATGCTGAAGCAAAGGGCAGGTGGACTCTCTCTCTCTCTCTCTCTCTCTCTCTCTCTCTCT
Source organism: Macrobrachium nipponense (assembly GCF_015104395.2). Classification (NCBI taxonomy): domain Eukaryota; kingdom Metazoa; phylum Arthropoda; class Malacostraca; order Decapoda; family Palaemonidae; genus Macrobrachium; species Macrobrachium nipponense. The sequence continues at coordinate 6,778,677 of NC_061098.1, forward strand.
CTCTCTCGCTCTCTCTCTCTCTCTCTCTCTTGTAGAATTCAATTAAAGGTCACCGGTATATTATTGCACGTGAATTATGTCGGTTTTATGTCTCGACTATGTGGCTATGTGTATGCTTTATCAGTGCCACATAGACAAAATACATAAATACACAAACAAATATATATATATATATATATATATATATATATATATATATATATATATATATATATATATATAATAAAAGGAGCCATTAAAACGCCAAAATATAGAGAGAAAATGCTATATTTCAGAGACTGCTGTCTCTTCTTCATCTACCTGAAGAGGGAGACAGCAGTCTCTGAAATATAATATTTTCTTTCTATATTTTGGCGTTTTAATGGGCTCCTTTTATTAGATGGAATTCTGTTGTAACAAAACATTTTTACCAGATATAGTATATATATATATATATATATATATATATATATATATATATATATGTGTGTGTGTGTGTGTGTGTGTGTGTGTGTGTGTGTGTGTGTGTGTACGTGTTTAGGTTCTAGCAACTGAAAAATCTTCAGAAAAGTTTTTATTTTCTGCTTTCGTTGAGATGGTCGACGTAAATGCTTTCGAAACAACGGTTTAGATGCGCAGAAGAAAGGTAGGAAACTACTGCGCAGGCGTGACAGGATACTCCTTTTTCTTCTTCTTCTTCTTTTTGCTCTTGTGTTGTTGACAAAAATAAAATCCAGCCCAGAGGAAATGAGTAAGTTCAACATTGCACTCGTAAGCTGTCAACATCCCCTATACTCTGTTTTTTTTTCATCTGTCCATCCGCCTGTGGTGTTTTTGTATGGTAACACTGCGTCCCGGGCTTTAGATAGTTACATTCAGCTCACATTCAACGATTATAATAATATTCTATTTCGAATATTAACTGTGTAATTCGCATACAGTAAATTATTAAATCACTTTTCAGTTGCAAATGTACACCCAGATATCCTTTTATTTACCTAAAACTTACACATACCGTAACTATCTAAAGCCCGGAACGCAGTGTTACCATACAAAAACACCACAGGCGGATGGACAGATGAAAAAAAAACAGAGTATAGGTACGTTGCATGTCTTCCTTCCGTTCAAATACATTCTCTTATTTTCTAGAAAGGTCATTAATCATACGTTTTCTTTCGTCTAACGTTCGACGTTCTCATAAAGAAAAGTGTCGTTGATCGCGCTTTTGCATTTGTATAAAGGTTATCTTCTCTCAGAGGGTCGTTAATCATAATTTTTCTTTTCTGAATGTCATATTTTCGTGCGTTTTTTTTTTTTTTTTTTTTTTTTTTTGTCTAAAGCAACGTGTCTATAAAGGCCCATTATGAATCATGCCTTTTCCTTCGATGAACATCTACATTTTCTCAGTGTCGTTTGTTTTGCATGTGTCTAACTTGTAAATTTTCTTAAAAAGATCATTAACCCTACATTTTCGTTTGTCTAATGCCTACATTTTCTTAGAGTGGTCAATAATCATTCGTTTCAATTTGTCTAACGAATTCAATGCCTTGAAAGTTCATCAGTCATGCATATTTATATCTCTAATGAAACATTTTTTCTTAAAGCCTCATTACATTTGAGAGAGAGAGAGAGAGAGAGAGAGAGAGAGAGAGAGAGAGAGAGAGAGAGAGAGAGAGTCTAGTATGTGGAGGTACTGTATTTTTCATACTTTTCATCATAAAATTGCAAACAAAAACTTTTTATTTTTCAAAAACTAAAAACAAAAAAACTTCATTACCGACCTGTTTTATCACTCAGTAACCCCAAACACACCAGCCACCATAATCCTGCCTTTAATTCTTTATATAATAGTAATAAATCAGTTTGCACACTTGAAAGCCTTTGGGTCTATGAGTAATGGCCTGAGAACAATAGTCCTTTACAACTGAATACGTTAAGCATCAATACGCCGACACTCAATGCAAAATGGAGGTATTGAATGCTCAGATTAAATTCATATTTGCCTTTATTCCAATTTGATGACTTGTTTTGCATACGCAGCTATCACCAGGAGCTGTAGAATGAATTTATATTAAGAATCTGGAAGATTGTGAAGGTTTTTTTTGAAAATATATGACAAAAGTGGCAATGCATCGACCAAGGATCCGAGTTATGTGGCTTCACTTCTTCTTATACACTATGCAAGTGTTCAGTGTTAAGATTTATGTTGTTTTATTTCTTTTTATATAAGTGTTCAGTGTTAGTATTAGACTTCTCTTGGAAGCCACTTTCTGATTTGGTTTGGGGAAACAGGTACTGTATGTATGTATGTATGTATGTATGTATGTATGTATGTATGTATAGATAAAGACAAATTCCACGGAGGAAAGAGAAACGACGGAGTCCTGCAAGGCCTTTCGACTTCTCGTCCTTGACTTAGCAGACTGAAGTAAAAGGACAAGCAATCGAAAGGCCTTGCAAGTTCTCCACTGTTCCTCTTTCCTCCGTGGAATTTGTCTTTATTTATATATTCATCACGTTCCATATTTTCGTGATTCAGGTATACATATAGACATATATATCTCTATATACGTATGGATATATATATGTGTGTACATACTCAACACATTATTATTTACAATGAAACTTTTCACACATTTGCTAAATCTCACTATTTGTCCATCAGAAAAGCGACGCTAGAAATTGAAAATGTCGAGTGAGTTACTTTGGTAATTTCGTTAGCGAGAGCTGAGGGCTTAGCAGGCACACACTCGCACCTGAGCCTCTATCTTCCGAAAAAAATGATGTAATTTACTTTACCTCCTTTGTTGTTCACCAAACGAATTGTGAGTTTATTAACTCGGAGATTCATTCCTAGCCATTTTAGGCTCTCCAGCGGAAAATTGTTTAGGATTTTGTTAAAGAGACAAAAGGGCGTTTATGTTAAAGCCTTCAGCGTAACTTTCACCTTTTGATTCGGTGAATCTGAATGTAAAGTTTGCTTCGGCTACGTTTATTCACGGAGAATCAACACGATTCGTGATTCGTCTTGATTCGCCGAACTCATTTCAACGCAGCCGTTGACACCGGGTGAATCGGCACGATTCGAATTGACTCGATTCGCTTGGTGTCAACGGTTATACATTGAAATGAGTGTGGCGAATCAAGACGAATCATGAATCGTGTTAATTTTTCGTGAGCTGAATCGAGTCGATTCGCTTGATGCATATGCACCTTAGAGGTTGAATGTGACTCAATAAACCCACTTGACTGATAATGATTGCTGTCTGTTGTTTCGAAAGGTTTCATGACTCAGATAACATACCAGAACACAACTTTGCAGAATATAATATATATACATTTTTCCAGGGTTTTTATCTTGGTGAAGTTAAAAGTGGAATATTGTAGCACAGTTGTGGAAATCAGCTTCTTTTTCGTGTTCCCAAGTCTTATCTATTGATTTATTTATTTCTATCGCCTTTTCCTGTAACCTGAGTGCGTCTCTCTCTCTCTCTCTCTCTCTCTCTCTCTCTCTCTCTCTCTCTCTCGCTCTCTCTCTCTCTCTCTCTCTCTCTCTCTCTCTGCCACTGGAAGTTGTAAACAGCAAAGGTGTAGAAGAGTTTAAAAGAAAGCTAGATAAAAATCATTAGGACACTGTGGACGAACAGTAAAACCTGCTCCTACAGATAAGTGAGCGCACGATGTCTCCTCTTAGGATGGTTTAATAAGTCCTTGAGACATCCTAATCCTTGTAACTCCTTAAAACTCCCTGCAGGCTGGTTACTCTATGGTATCCTCTTGTGTTGTCTGTCTGTCTGTCCATAATGGTTTTCGGCTGAAGATTTAAAAGACTATCATATATATATATTATATATATATATATAATATATATATATATATATATATACATATACATGGTATATAATATGTTATAATACTATATATATATATATATATATAATACATATACATGTATTATGTATATATATATATATATACATGTATATTATATATATATATATACATTATATATATATATATACATATATATATATATATATATATATATAGTATATATATATATAATATATATATACATATACAAAGAAGAGAAAAACAGTTCTTGCCTTACAGTAAGAAATGCCCGTGACTGCTTTAACATTTAACATTTTCACACGACAGTGGCAAACGCCGCTAAAAAAATAAACTTTGTTCTGGCAGTTATACTTGTCAGTTTTTGAGCTATAAGAAGAAACGGCACTTCTGATGTGCCCTCACGGGTCAGTTTCAAGTCTGTGGCATCTGACACAGATTGGGGAGCATTCCGGAGGTGTCATAAGCCAACACGACGAAAGTTTTGCCGTTTTTGTGGAATTCAGGATTGGACGGCTTACCTTAGTTATATTTTGTCACTTTCTGTCTTTATATAAAGAGGAGAAATTAAGAATATTTAACAATTTAACGCATTAAATTGCTAGGTTTGTGTTTTTTTTCTGGTGAGGAATACCAGCAACTTAAATTGTCCTTGATCCAGTAAATAGAATTCCTTTCTAATTTACACGATGAATGAAACAGTAGCAAACGAATGAAAAAAATATTTAATGTCTTCACTCTCATTGAATTGTCAGGTGCTTTTGTGTCAGCGATAACAGCAGGTGAAAATTTTCCAGTCCTTGTTAATGGAATATAATGTCTTTCCTTTGGTAAAAAGAAAAAGAAAATATCTCCGATTATGAAATATGCTAAGAGGGCATAACTTATATGCGTCGTCGGGCGTAAAAGAGAATTAACCGCAGGTAAAAAGAAAACATATTTCGTTTTATGAAATATGCCATAAGGGCCATAAACTTTGCATTGTCAGGCATAAAAAGAAAGGCGTTTCGACGCAGAATCTAGTTATCCTGGGCACTGTAGTGTTTTCGACAACACTTGCCCGGGTTTAGGAATTCCAGAGGAACCGTGTTTAGGTGAAAGGTCCTCTTTAGGTTGTGTTCCGATGGAGGTTTCATCCCACGCTCTCTCTCTCTCTCTCTCTCTCTCTCTCTCTCTCTCTCTCTCTCTCTCTCTCTCTCTCTGTTCCAGGGCCTGATACGAATCGTAATGCTTTGTACTCGCAAATGTTGGACAAATTATAACAGTAATTCTATACACTTTCATTACGAGCCGTAATTATACTGCTCACAATATCTCACAGAATGAACAGCATCAAGGACTTGTCTCATGCATGTGTCATAGCAAAACATGCGCGGCAAAATTAATGCAATGCTCATTCCAGGTAACAGAGTTTTTGGGTCTAATATGCTACTAGAAACAAAGATTTCGTAACATATTCTGATTATAAGAGCTCATTAGAATCACGTACCATACCACTCTCAAAACCAAGATATACAATTCAGAGGATTTTACAAATAGAAGAATCGTTTCCCTTTGGGTAAATCCTCGAGTGACCATTGCAGGTTCTGATTGTACCTACACTCGACAGCAGCATTACTTCCTTTTCTGTCTCGCCTTTTACTCTCTCAGTCAAGAATCCTGCCTTACACCTTCCCTGTTAGTCATTCATGTCCCCGTGAACTTCACACAGTTTAACAGTTGTTTCCATTTTCGATAACCAGTCAACCTCACTCTCACATGCGTATCGCAGCATTGTGCGTGTAACCCATTAGCTCCTGGTTTCTCTCCATTCTTCAATCTTGAAACTATCTGTCTTATGTCCATAAAAGTCCCTGCCATAGCCATTTTCAAATTCACACAAACCCTCCTAGTCTCGCATCACTCAACTCTGCTTGTCTTCTGTCTCCCAAACTCAATGAACATTGAAAATGTCCACTGAATTCAAATCCGGTACTACTTCCACTTCGGACGGCATCTCCCCCGTTTGCATCTTGTTTCTAGATGTTTTCGTTTGCTCGTTAATCCTTCTCTGTTCGCTTTCTTCCCTGTTGAACAAAATCTGGATCTCCCTGCTGATCTTGCACACCTTCTCCCTCTATCTTGATTATGTGGCTCGCCTTTCTTGGCCCTTTATTCTTGACAGCTGTATCCATCTTCCTGTACACAGGTGCATCATGATCTGCGTCATCTGTCACGTAGTAGTTGTGTCGTCATTATGAATGTTAACTGTAATACGGTATATGGTTGTTGTGACGTGATGAAGCAAGATGTGGAGTGAGAGGGAACGTCGTAGAGTTGTTTATAGGAAATATGCTCTTTTCATCTCGACGTCAGCAGAACCTCAGGTATATTAACGAGGTCACGATGCTAGACCGTTGTCAGTTTGCCAAATAAGGGCATAACCTTTATATTAATAAGGATATAATTTTTTTCTTTATTTCAATTAGAAGTGCCTTACGCATTAAATTTTTATGTCTAACTTCATGTTTGTGTCATGTTTCTCATTTTACCTCACATTCGAGGTTGAAGAGTGAGTGTCTCAAGACATGAGTTGCATATTCTTGTACTTGAAGCTACGAATATATATATATATGATATATATAATATATATATATATATATATATATATATATATATATATATATATATATATATATATATATATATATATATATATATATATATATATATATATATATATATATATATATATATATTATATAGTATAATATATATGTATATATATATATTATATATATATATATATATATATATATATATATATATATATATATATATATATATATATATATATACATATATATATATATATGTATATATATATATATATATATATATATATATATATATATCGCGAATCCCACAGGAAAATGATAGTCAGAAATCCAAGCGCTTTCGTCTTTACTCAGACATTGTCAAGGAGTTAATGAAGTACAATTGGAGAAAAAGTCTCAGGTACAACACAAGAAAGCGCTTGGATTTCTGACTATCATTTTCCTGTGGGATTCGCTTATTTATGAAGTCACGTGCATCTACAGTGATTTTTTAAGCATATATATATATATATATATATATATATATATATATATATATATATATATATATTTTCATATTTAATACTTCTTAGGGCAACAATTTTTCACAGGATACAACATTCATTGAATAGAATGGCTTTCTCACTGTTAACCAGCTTTTTTGAAATTGCTTCATATTTTCTAATTATTTTCTTTACTTCATTGTTCAGGGTACTAATGGACACATAATGGGGTTCTTCCATTTACTCCAGTATTTTTACACGCGACAGCTGTTTCGTCAACCTATACGTATTGACGTTTTCAAGCGTACTGATACAAATATGTTGTTGTTGTTTAAGATTAAGCTGGCCTTGTGCCAGCACGGGCTCTTGCTCACAGAGCAGCCCGTAATGATACAAATATGAGCCTACATGCGTTTTGTGACGTCATGAGGACGGAAAGGTAGTACAATTGCCAGATACCTAGTTTTAAGTATTTACAAAAGACTATAGTGGAACATAAAATAAGACATAAAATAAATATGTTAACCAACAGAAATTATATAAAAAAAGTGAAAGTAAGTTATTATATACCACACTTATACATAAAAATATATATTAATTACATATATGTTTAATTCACTGAATGTCAGTGTGCGCTCCTGTCCGCGTGTGGGGGTTTTGTCCCACGCGGATGAAGGTCTGCCTCCTACACGAGGGCAAGGAACGGTCTGCCTCACGTTGGATGTTAAGGCTGGGACGTTGCATTGCGATGCTGACTGCTTCTGATATCAATAAACGATTGTAGTTGCCTTCCTTGTGTATTATTTTGGTGTTTGTGAGAAGTTCTTGTAATGATGGTTTTTTATTGTGGGTATCCACAAAGTGCTGATGAATGGCTCCTTGGTTTCTGTGGGCCTGCATGCGACGTTTGAGTGTGGTGGTTGTGTGTCCGATATAGCATTTTTGGGGGGACTGACACTGCTCGTCAGCACAGACAAATTTGTATACTATATCAGATTTAACCTCTTTCTCCGTCGATGGGGCCGTACTATTTTTCATTACCAAAGAGGCCGTAAGGTTTGGTTTGCAGTAAATCCTTGCTGTTATTTTGTATATGGCGCTAGGGGGGGGGGTGGTTCCTCTTCGCAGTATACCAAGGATGGCTTTCCTTTCATCTTCGTGGTGTTTGTTGTATGGTATCTGATGGTATATCACTATTTCTTTGTCTTTGTCTTGTGTGTTGTTCCTCGGGGTCGGATTATGGAAAGCCTCTAATCTCTTTTTGACGACTTGCTGGATCATGTCGTCTGGATATCCGTTATTTGTGAGCAGCTGTTGATTTCTTCGTTCGTCGCTTTCCACGTGGAACAGTGTGTTATGGCACGTTTTATGTATGCATTTACCACAGATCGTTTATATGCATCAGGGCATTCTCCTCTAGCATTTAAGCATCTTCCAGCGTCTGTCTTTTTAGTGTATACGGTGGTATTGTATTTGTTGTTCTTTTGGGTCACAAGTACGTCCAAGAAAGGGAGCATCTTCTCATCACTTCTTTCTACCGTAAAATTTAATGTAGAATTTGCTTGGAGTTTATTTACTAATTCTTCTAAGTCATTGTCGCCCTTTGTTGTGATAAAGATATCATCGATATATCTCCCATAGATTCTGGGTTTTGGGTGTTCTTCAAATGTGACCTCTTCTTCGTGTGTGCCATGTATGCGTTTGCGAAAAGAACCCCGAGAGGGGGAACCCATTGCCACGCCGTCCTTTTGTCGATATATTTCGCCCCTATGTGAGAGGAATGGGGCTTCCTTGTACATGCTTCCAGCATCTCTTTTAAGATTTTTTCGGGGATCGGTAATTGGTGGTTTCTTTCTCAGAGCGGTATATCTTGTCCATGATGATTTGTATTGTTTCATCCACTGGTACGTTAGTAAATAAACTTTCAACGTCCAGGGATGCTATGTCTTCGTCGGGTGCTACGGCACAGTCAAGATTCACAAACAGGGAAACCCGCTACGGCCCATTATATCCCAAATGACATCCCCCATGTATAAAGTGGCTAAGAAATTGAACGAAATTATAACGCCGTACATTCCCTCAACGTTCTCGCTGAAATCATCGACGGAATTCATCGACCTACTGCAAGACACCGCACCCGACGAAGACATAGCATCCCTGGACATTGAAAGTTTATTTACTAACGTACCAGTGGATGAAACAATACAAATCATCATGGACAAGATATACCGCTCTGAGAAACCACCATTACCGATCCCCGAAAAAATCTTAAAAGAGATGCTGGAAAGCATGTACAAGGGTAAGCCCATTCCTCTCACATAGGGCGGGGCGAAATATATCGACAAAAGGACGGCGTGGCAATGGGTTCCCCCTCGGGGTTCTTCTTTTCGCAAACGCATACATGGCACACACAGAAGAGGTCACATTTGAAGAACACCCAAAACCCAGAATCTATGGGAGATATATCGATGATATCTTTATCACAACAAAGGGCGACAATGACTTAGAAGAATTAGTAAATAAACTCCAAGCAAATTCTACATTAAATTTTACGGTAGAAAGAAGTGATGAGAAGATGCTCCCTTTCTTGGACGTACTTGTGACCCAAAAGAACAACAAATACAATACCACCGTATACACTAAAAAGACAGACGCTGGAAGATGCTTAAATGCTAGAGGGAGAATGCCCTGATGCATATAAACGATCTGTGGTAAATGCATACATAAAAACGTGCCATAACACACTGTTCCACGTGGAAAGCGACTAACGAAGAAATCAACAGAGTTCAACAGCTGCTCACAAAATAAACGGATATCCAGACGACATGATCCAGCAAGTTCGTCAAAAAGAGATTAGAGGCTTTCCATAATCCGACCCCGAGGAACAACACACAAGACAAAGACAAAGAAAATAGTGAGATACCATCAGATACCATACAAAACAAACACCACGAAGATGAAAGGAAAGCCATCCTTGGTATACTGCGAAGAGGAACCACCCCTAGCGCCATATAACAAAATAACAGCAAGGATTTACTGCAAACCAAACCTTACGGCCTCTTTGGTAATGAAAAATAGTACGGCCCCATCGACGGAGAAAGAGGTTAAATCTGATATAGTATACAAATTTGTCTGTGCTGACGAGCAGTGTCAGTCCCCCCAAAAATGCTATATCGGACACACAACACCACACTCAAACGTCGCATGCAGGCCCACAGAAACCAAGGAGCCATTCATCAGCACTTTTGTGGATACCCACAATAAAAAACCATCATTACAAGAACTTCTCACAAACACCAAAATAATACACAAGGAAGGCAACTACAATCGTTTATTGATATCAAGAAGCAGTCAGCATCGCAATGCAACGTCCCAGCCTTAAACATCCAACGTGAGGCAGACCGTTCCTTGCCCTCGTGTAGGAGGCAGACCTTCATCCGCGTGGGACAAAACCCCCACACGCGGACAGAGCGCACACTGACATTCAGTGAATTAAACATATATGTAATTAATATATATTTATGTATAATGTGTATATAATAACTTACTTTCAACTTTTTTATATAATTTCTGTTGTTAACATATTTATTTATGTCTTATTTTATGTTCCACTATAGTCTTTTGTAAATACTAAAACTAGGTATCTGGCAATTGTACTACCTTTCCGTCCTCATGACGTCACAAAAACGCATGTAGGCTCATATTTGTACATTACGGGCTGCTCTATGAGCAAGAGCTCGTGCTGGCACAAAGTCCAGCTAATCAAAAACAAACAACAACATATTTGTATCAGTACGCTTGAAAACGTCAATACGTATAGGTTGACGAAACAGCTGTCGCGTGTAAAAATACTGGAGTAAATGGAAGAACCCCATTATGTGTCCATTAGTAACCTGAACAATGAAGTAAAGAAAATAATTAGAAAATATGAAGCAATTTCAAAAAAGCTGGTTAACAGTGAGAAAGCCATTCTATTCAATGAATGATATATATAATATATATATATATATATCATATATATATATATATATATATATATATATATGTGTGTGTTTGTGTGTGTGTGTGTGTGGTGTATGTATATATACGTATATGTATATATATATATATATATATATATATATATATATATATATATACACATATACGTATATATACATACACACACACACACACATATATAGATTGCAAGCACTATATTCTTAACGTAAATTAAAATGTACTAAAACTCAAGGTCAAATAGAGCGTTGTTTCACCAACGAAAATTAAAACAAATACGCCATATTTTATTTGGAATAATTTTTCTGCACTGTTTAACATGCACAGTATTTATTTATTTACATTTTCATTCTAATAAATAAATCATAAATATTCTATCCTAAAATTCTTGTATCTTAAACTCAACGCGAAACATCCTTTTCAGACCTTTTCAGGTTCTTCCATACAACTTTACTAACAACCCCCCGCCCTCCCCAACAGCTAAGTAGTTCGTAGGCTTACTCCCCGAGTAAGCGAAAATAGGAGATGGTGTTTCAGTGAAACGCATCATCTATCTCGACAAAGTAATGACGTTGCACCTGAAATAATGTTTCATTTCCATCTTGTCTTCATTCTCTCTCCTAACCAAATATTCTTGTGACCTCATCAAAGAATTTCATAAGCTTTTCAATACTTCTGTCTGTAAACCTGACCCATATCTCAACTGTTTTGTTTCTCCCTCTGCTCTTATCACTTCCTTTTGATAAATCTCATTTGTTTTTAATATTGTTAGAGTCAAATTTACATCCCATCTCTTCATCTTAAACGTACACATCTGTCTTATATTTCGTTGCAATGAGATAATGATCAAGTATACCTCCAGCCACTCGTCTTTTAACTTTACTCATGTAAATTCATGGACGCCTCTCCAGTTTGCTTTCTATAAATAAATATTCCAGCACTTTTTTTTTATCCTTCCTTTCCAGAGTGTCCTGATGACTGTTCCTCTTTGAAAACTGTAATGCCTATGAGATCCAAGTCCCTTTCCAGGCGAATTTTCACAAAGGCTCTCCATTCTCGTTCATTCCAGGAATCTCTCTCTCTCTATCTCTCTCTCAGTAGAACCTAGTACACTGAGTCACTGAGGCAATCACTGACGATTAACGATTGCATGCTGATAACGTTATCGTGACTCGTTGCTTACAAGTAAACGACACAGACTTAGCAACGTATCCTTGTTAATTATAGTCTCTCTCTCTCTCTCTCTCTCTCTCTCTCTCTCGGGGTCTCTCCTCTCTCTCTCTCTCTCTCTCTCTCTCTCTCTCTGGGTTTCAAACTCAAGTGCCCTTAGACGCTAATGTTCCTAGACTCTAGGACCCTCAAATCTAGGGCTTCGTGTTTTAGTGTCTTATTCTCATAGGCTGTCTCAACTTCCTAGACTCATTCTCAGTCTCTTAGCCTTTCAAGGCTCCTAATCTAATATAGGCTCTTAATTTCGTTGATTAAATCACGAAGTTAATCGATCGTAATGAAAAGTTAAGTATCAAGGAAGTCCCGAATCTGGATCTGATGTGGATAAATTCAGAAAATTTTAATATTTTCTTATTTTCATCCTACTTTGACCACTACAAACTTATTCTAAACAACAGAACGTAGAACAGATTATTTTTCTCTGTCTGTAGTTATTAATTAGTGTTTAACTACTTTTTTCCCAGTTAATAATAGCATCAAATTGTGCGTTCTTTAGTCACAAGCAGGTGTGCCGTTGTATAACTGGTGCCTACTGCTATAATCGTGAAGTATTTTCCACGTGACTGCTGAGTGCTTCCACTTGATTGGCTAACTTAGAAGCACGTGACTGACTGACCGGCTGCTCAGTGCTTCCACATGACTGACTGTCTGGAAGCACGACTGGTGCTTCCACATGTCAGTCGCCTCGCTATTGATTGATTAAGTGGTATAACTATCCATCCACTAGTCTCACGGAGCTGTAACTCAGCTTTAGAACAGGAGTAACCCCTTTTCCCGGTTAGGTCGTTGTGTCTGAATTCCTCCTGCGTTTATCCATGCTCTTCTTTGTCTGCTGGTTTATTGCTTATCCCCATCAGTAACTGGCTCTTTCGTATTCGTTTGTACTTTAGGCTTTGTCTAGGTATGCAGCTCATCAGTTACCTGAGAGTGTGGTGTCTTCGTGTGAAACCTTCAAAAATGTAAATTGTGTTAATGTGTAGATTATCTTTTAGCTGGTCAGCCTCCTTGTTAATAACAACTAATTTTAATCATATTACGTTATTGTTATTATTATTATTATTATTAATACTTGCATATCTTTTCAACGCATTTTCGTTTACTTTTTTAAGTTCTATCACCTTCGAAAAAAAATATATGTAACTGGCAGAAAGCATTCTATGTACTAGATATAATATAGTCATATTTATATTTATGAGCCATTCCTGTCCTTTTTTTTTAATTATGTAGATCTTCCCTCATTTCGGCTTAAGCTGCGTAAACTAAACATTAAAAAAGAAGAAAAAAGAAAAAAAACAGCTCGGTTCAAAATCTGCTGGTCCCTTTTCTTTTCGAGAAGGGTGAAATAACGCATGGACATACGAACAAACACTATAGTGATCGCGGAACAAATCTCATGTAACCTACAAGTAATTTTCAATACAGTTTCACATATGTGTGCATGGGAAATTGTGCTGTCACGGGTTTGCACACGGAAGGAGTACATTGCATTTATAGTAGTAGTAGTACTAATTGGGGTGTGCCTTTCAAACGGCTCCCTTGTTAGCTCTATTTCGCCGTTGGTTGCGAACATGAACACTATACTCTGTTTTTTTACATCTGTCCATCAGCTGTGGTGTTTTTGTATGGCAACACTGCGTCCCGGGCTTTAGATAGTTACGCTATGTGTAAGTTTTAGGTAAATAAAAGGATATCTGGGTGTACATTGCAACTGAAAAGTGTTTTAATAATTTACTGTATGCGAATTACACCGTTAATATTCGAAATAGGATATTATTATAATCGTTGAATGTAAGCTGAATGTGACTATCTAAAGCCCGGGACGCAGTGTTGCCATACAAAAACACCACAGGCGGGTGGACAGATGAAAAAAAACAGAGTATAGTTAAAAAAGGTTAATATAGAATTCGTTACGTCACGATTAATAGAACCTAAGGATTTCCTGTAGATTTTGTCGACGTTTCCATAGAATGATACAAGTGATGGTACTATATGTGTCAGTTATAACGTAGCGTAGAGTAATAAAAAAAAGCTCTTTAAGTCGTTAATCTCCTTGATATGTAAAGGATGGGGCTATGCATACATGTAGCACTGCAGTATTCATAAACTCCCAGAATCACTGGAATCCCATGCACTTCCAAAAGGATTCAGATAATAGCATTAACCTATCAGTGAAGGAATTCTTCAAAAGATTTTCCTGGCCAAGAGGTTTTTTCCCCTGCGCTTCCGCGCATGCGTAGTTTGCCCAACTTCCGAGTAGGTCGGAAGTTTGAGCACGATGTTACCATCCATCTACGAATGTATTCCGCTATAAGTAAATACGAGTCAGTTTACCCTTTAGTAGGTAGCCACAACGAACTAAGTCAGTTCACCCTTTAGAATATTTTCCTTAATCCTTTTAAAGCTAAAGTAGACCAAACGTCAATACTGACAATACACGCGAGACTTTTTTTTTTTTTTTTTACTTTTTCTATGATCCATAGTTCGACACATACTGAACTGACGTAGACGCTTAGTGATTTTGTTGTAGCAGCGGAGCTGTTCCAATGATTAACGAGGAATTTCTACAGCAGTCCGCACTGCAAGGAACGTAACCGCGGATACGACATCCACTAGGGATTGGGGGCCGTCCAATGTATTTCGCCGTGTTTAGTACTGGCCCCTGGGGGGTTAATTACAATCGTCCGAATAAATATTACTTAAAATTCCTGTTCAGTAGGTAAAACTGCATAGAAAAACCGCAACTGCCATAGTCTAGGCCGCCGCGGATAAGTACCCTAGATCTACCATTAACGATGATAATATGCTGAAGTTGGTGCGTTAACCGTGACCAACGATATGACTACTTATCTTGAATGCTGATATGAGAATAACAAAGGCAAATAGCTCTAAATAACCAAGGAATTGTGTTTACGGATAACATGAATAACTGAGAATGACTAACATGAATGTACGTTACATAACTGTACATATATTTCTCTCCGAGTCAGAGCATTTTCTACATAACACATTGAGAAGGATCAGAATCTTCCATTCTAGGTTCTGTGGTAAATCCCCTTGTTGCTTCCAAGCTTCTTGGACGAAGGCAGCAATCGGCCGTTGATCGCATCTACATTCAAATTTCCCTCTTGAGTATGTGGGTCTACGACATGTTACTTGTTAGGAACATGTATCTTCTAACATGATTTATAATATTTTGTAGGAACTTGAAGATATTCGTGCATAACGGAAATTAACACTGGCATCGTTATTGTGAGAACTTTCCGCTAGGCCAGATTATGTGCCACGTAGCATTTATGAAAACTGCAGAAGTGCACACTGCCTGTAACAAGAAAATAAGATGCTGCAAAGTTAGAGAATGCAGATGCAAGGACAAAGTACCGGCTAGTATCTGGCAACAATCTCCCCTTCCTTCAGCAACTTTCCGCAATCAATACACATTCTTGAAGTTCTCTTGTTATTTTCCATTGGTTGAAATCACATTTCCTAGTGTGACAAAAAGGTTGCTATGCAACAAATTGTTTCTTGACGATTACTGGTCTCCTACGCCCGTTAAATATTCAGAGAAACGGCGAAGGAAACATTTTATCGAGCGAATGGTTGTCTAACAGAGTATTCTCGAGTGGCCGCGGAAATTTAATATATTTGGGCGATTGGTTTAGGTTATAAACTTGATTTTGGTTTTGGATATATCAATTCATCAGCTTAAGAATGAAGAAATATGGGCGATTAACTACTAAAGAATTGAGCGGGAAGTAAGCGTACTCTTGGCAATGATTCGGCTATCGGTTTTGGTGACGTCAGACGCATGCGCTCCGCCTCTCACCTCTCGC
>NC_061098.1:6795145-6817229 GCF_015104395.2 Macrobrachium nipponense
CATATTTAATGCTACTCTTCCCCCAGATTATTTAATTTCCACTTTAGACCTTTGTTCTTCTAAAGTACATACAACCATAATACTCTTGCTAGATATACATCATCACTGCTCAGGGTACAGCTCCAGTTAAGACAGAATGGCATAAGGTACTGTCGAGAACTTTCAGGTTTCCACTGGTCCTTATGACAAAGTCTGCAGTAGACAGACAGACTAAAGTTTTGTGGGACGTCATTGAAGGTATGAAGCTCATTCTGTATTTGTGAGGCAGCAAACACGAAGGGAAAGTTACTTGCATTAAGTAAAAGGACTTGCCAGACAGTCAATAAGCATCTTGTGCTGATCTTCTTAAAACCGTGGATATCGTCCCTATAGGGGCTGATTGTCCATAGAATCAGCCTTTCAAAATGTCATCACAGTTATTGTATGTAGGAGAACACAAATGCTATACATCAAGATCTAAAATCTTTATGGCAATAAAAGAGAATCCTCACTTATTCCTCTTCCCTTTACAGAGTTGTCTACTTCATGACCTACTGAATTTACCATGTTAAAACACAATGTGCTATAATAATAATAATAATAATAATAATAATAACAACAATAAAATAATAATAATAATAATAATAAACCAGGAAACATATGACAATACACAAAGCACTACACCCAAGAGCAAATACGGACAGACTATACATAACACGAAAGGAAGGAGGGAGAGGACTACTAAGTATAGAGGACTGCGTCAACATCGAAAACAGAGCACTGGGGCAATATCTGAAAACCAGTGAAGACGAGTGGCTAAAGAGTGCATGGGAAGAAGGACTAATAAAAGCAGACGAAGACCCAGAAATATACAGAGACAGGAGAAAGACAGAAAGAACAGAGGACTGGCACAACAAACCAATGCACGGACAATACATGAGACAGACTAAAGAACTAGCCAGCGATGACAATTGGCAATGGCTACAGAGGGGAGAGCTAAAGAAGGAAACTGAAGGAATGATAACAGCGGCACAAGATCAGGCCCTAAGAACCAGATATGTTCAAAGTACGATAGACGGAAATAACATCTCTCCCATATGTAGGAAGTGCAATACGAAAAGTGAAACCATAAACCACATAGCAAGTGAATGCCCGGCACTTGCACAGAACCAGTACAAAAAGAGGCATGATTCAGTAGCAAAAGCCCTCCACTGGAGCCTGTGCAAGAAACATCAGCTACCTTGCAGTAATAAGTGGTACGAGCACCAACCTGAAGGAGTGATAGAAAACGATCAGGCAAAGATCCTCTGGGACTATGGTATCAGAACGGATAGGGTGATACGTGCAAACAGACCAGACGTGACGTTGATTGACAAGGTCAAGAAGAAAGTATCACTCATTGATGTCGCAATACCATGGGACACCAGAGTTGAAGAGAAAGAGGGGGAAAAATTGGATAAGTATCAAGATCTGAAAATAGAAATAAGAAGGATATGGGATATGCCAGTGGAAATCGTACCCATAATCATAGGAGCACTAGGCCACGATCCCAAGATCCCTGAAAAAAGGAAATCTAGAAAAAACTAGATGCTAAAGTAGCTCCAGGACTCATGCAGAAGATGTGATCCTAGAAACGGCACACATAGTAAGAAGAGTGATGGACTCCTAAGGAGGCAGGATGCAACCCGGAAACCCACACTATAAATACCACCCAGTCGAATTGGAGGACTGTGATAGAGCAAAAAAAAAAAAAAAAAAAAGTAGACACTCTAGTATGCTGGTGCCTGTGTAACCAAAAGGATGACCATATCTCTATATATGGCTCGATGAGGGAAAATTTCAAAAGGATTGGATGGATAGCAACGTGGGTTTAGTAAAGTGTGTAGATGAAATATTACGAGACAAAATTACCTCTATCACATCCACTATAGTGGTGGATATTAGAAAACCAATTTAATACTAAAATTATAATCACGGCTTGTACATGACTTCATATATATATATATATATATATATATATATATATCATATATATATATATATATATATATATATTACCATCACTTATGCACTAACCTTAACGTCATCTGGATCTTCTTCACTGGTCATAACAATACCTGCTAACACTTTACGTTTGGCTACAGTGGGATTCCCAGCAGTTAACTCTAAAAATTTATCACATACTAACCTGAAACAACAAAATATCATTACTAATAATTTATTACAACAAAATGTCATTACTAATAATTTATTACAGATAAGTTTGTGCACTGATAATCTCATAAAATCTAGTGAATTATTTCATGTTGAACCTTCAAATTTTCTCAGAAGAGGGGAAAAAACACCAGCACATTTACATGATCCATTTTAAGATTTGACCCTGGAATTGTCAAAAACTGAATACCATCAACTTCATCTTTAAAACTGTAATTCCATAAAATATATAAGGTTACTGGAGACCCCTATTTATATGTAAAAAACCATTAAAACTTCAAAAAGAAAAAAACTTAATATTGTACTCATTGTATAACCAATGTAATCAAGCTACTTTTCCATTTACTGAGTAAGTGGAATGAGTGAATATGGTCTGGATCATTGTATTGGTCTTAATCTGTTATTTCTTTTTTTTCCTGATTTTCTATTGAAGACCTTGACCTATTTCTCATCCAATCCAATGACCTTTCTTACCACTTCCACCATCACAGCTTGGCATTTATGCTTAAAATTACGCATTTCCACTTCTAAGTGCTCTTCCTCTCTCACTTACCTTTTTGCCGCCCTCTAAACATTTTACATAGTATGTATTGCCTTCACCCCAGTAGCATCCATTAGGTCAATTACCTGACTACTCTTTTCCGTTTTGTTTTTTTCCTTCTCTATCACCACAAGTTTAATGTTTACAATGAATTCCCATTATTATTGTCTCTTGCATACCTCCATATTTCTGCAACCACCTACTCTCAATATTATGTCAACATATAGCACCTCCATTCCTCCACTACATTGTAGCTTCTTCAACCAACATAAAACATTGAGGACTTGATGCTTACCCTTGATGTGGCGAGATAAAAAAAATTATGTCAAATTCTTGACACCAACTATTGTCTTCAATACCTGTGTTATAATAGTCCAACATTACTAGCCTACCTTTGTTTTCAGTGCCCTTCTAATTGCTAGCCTTGGTACTCCACTAACCAAATATACTTCTTTCAGTAAAGCACTACTATGGGAATTACCTCGTTACAAACACTGGCTCTGCAAAGTTTTCTGGTCTTCAGTTCATCCAATTACAGTATCAAGTTTTAGATCTAAGGAGGAGTTATATATATATTATATTAAACTAAAATCTATTAAAATCATAACAATGAAACAAAACCATTTGAACCAGCTCTATGAATCAAGAAAGTTAACTAACTGAATGGTTAAAATTACCAATTGTAGTTTTAATAGAAAAGCATTAAAAATTAACCCATTTTATTAATAGTATGTTCATATGCAATTACCGGCATTAATAAAAATTTTAACGGTGGTTAACTTCTTATTTTTACTGATGCAAAAAGATATGCAGATCATAATTTGGATACTTTTTTTTTTCTTACAAAATATACGTATACTTTTTTTTTTCTTACAAAATATACGTATCTGTTCTAAGCTAACTTAACACATTCTGACTATATAACTTTCATGATCTTTTATAGAAAGTTTAAAAAACACAAAAAGGTGAACTTATTCAGCTTGAAAATGAGACAAAGACAACACAGGTGGTGAAGCACAATTACCTCTAAGCTACGGTGTTACGCAAGAAACAGTGTTTTTACCAATGAAGTTTTGGACCCCAAAAAAAAATCTCAAAAATGTTCAAAGCTGGGCCACCTAAATAAATAATAAAAAAAAAAAAAGGCAAATTAGGAAACACCACAGAAGAGTTGGACATGTGTATATTGCAGTGTTGACCTTTCCATCTCACATTTTCAACTATATGGTGCATTATGATGTTCTGTCATGCAAGTGGTTTTTTTAATTGACAGAAGGGAATACAGACAGACCTAATTCATATATATTTTATCGAGCTTTTAGTGGTGTGGAAGTGAATTATTTTGAACCGCTAACATTCAACTTACCATTAATGACATTAGTTGCCTTTTTAATTGTTCAACAATACTTAAACGTGTAGGGATGTTTCCTCAAGGAGCCAAGGTTCCCTGGGCTTCCAAAATATCTAGCTCACACTAGAACCTAAGTGATGTAAAATTCCCCTCAACAGTGTTTTCATAATTTTGCTGAAGGCTATGTAGAACAGTCCTAATACAGTATAACCAGCATAAACAGTGTTTTATCCTCACACCTTATCTGGTGGTGATGGATTGTTATTAAAAAATTATCCTGGAGGGTCTAGAATTGACAGCAAGTATTTAATACAAATATATCTATACCCATTGTTAATGCATTTTATGTATGATGTAACTGTACCAAATTCTTTCAATAATCTGGGTTTAACACCCTTAGCTTTCTTTTCCTTTTTCTCCCCCTCAAGTGTGATTATGTAATCTTAAAGAGAAAAACTTGTCCTCACTACAGTAACCAATTATGACATGCCTGAATATTTGGAACTTAACGGGATAGGCGAGAAAAAAAAAAATCCAGTCTATGACAATATCGTCAGAATCCAATAAATTTGTACAATTTACAACAGAAAATTTACTTATACACTTACTTGGCAATTTTATCTGCTAGAGTCTGAGGTAAATGGAGATCTGGCATTGTAGCAATAGGCATGTGGTGAAGAACAGAAGATCCTGCAGAAGCTATTACACCATAGAGTTTACTCAATGCCTGACGAGCTGCTGCTGCTTTAGCTAGTTTCTTGCTGTTGCCTATTCATACAAAAACACAGAAATTACAAATCCTGATCAGACATTTACCGAGACGAAGATCCTATCTCATATGTTGAACGAATTTTCACTAACAAATTTATAGCAAGGAATTTCCTTTACGACACTTCATGGTTTTAAAGAATGACAAAGGTACCACTTTCAGCCAACATTTGTACCAACTATCACCCCCTTCTGAAAAAACCTGTACTTCAGATTACGTATACTGATCTAGCACCTGAACTTTCATTATCAAAGATGTCCCATCTACAGAGTATTACAAGAATCACAGACAGTCCTTCCAAACTCCCATGCAAAATCTGCTTAAACCCATATTTCTGATTTGATGAACTTTCGTAAATTTCTGGCCTATTATTTCAATACCTACTGCTTTTTTTGCTAACTTTTCCTCATTTTAGGCCCAAACCACACCAACCTTTAAAAGATTTTAGTTTTCCAGCTGCTGGACACCAAAAATTTTCCCGCTGGCTCCCGATTCCTCATTCGTATTGTAACATCCTTCCAACTGCTCTCTGACCTTCAAAATTAATGCGCTATATATATAGTATACCTTTTCAATACCTCCATCTTTTCCCTCTGTGCCTACATTTCTGCTGCATAAAGCAGTATAGGTCTTAAGTATGCAACAGTTGTTTTGTTCTCTACAAACCTTAGTCTAGCTACCATTTTCTTTTTCATCCATGCTTCAGTTACTTTTTCATAACACACTACCTACTTCAGTCTGTCACACCGAGAAGGTACCATTCTTTACTATATTATGAAATATCCTCTCCCCCTTATTTGCTCTTAACATTTGAGGTTCTAAAAAAATCTTGATTCATGCACATTTTGAAAGGAGGGGAAAAAACGGGTATACTGTTAAAGCAAAACGAGGCAACCATCTCTTCAAGACAAAAACACTAAAAATTTTTATAGCAATAACTTTTACATTAGACAATTACAAGCTCATGGGACTTATTAATTTTTAGTAAATGGCGAATAAGGAATGATGAAATTTCAATGTTGAAAACATCTGGGGCATGTGTTACATTAACCCTTAAACGCCGAAGCGGTATTTTAAAAATCGTCTCCCGTATGCCAGCGGCGTTCGCGAGTGAGCGCCGAAGCGGAAAAAATGTTTTCTTCAAAATATCACAGCACGCTTAGTTTTCAAGATTAAGAGTTCAACTTTTGGCTCCTTTTTTTGTCATTGCCTGAAGTTTAGTATGTAACCATCAAAATGAAAAAATATATCATTATCATATATAAATATTGGGATATATGACAGCGCGAAAAAAATGTCATATATAATTGTATACAAATCGCGCTGTGAGCAAATCGGTTAAAGCTAATGAGTTAATTTTCTGTTGTTGTATTGTACATTAAATTGCAATCTTTTGGTATGTAACACATTGTAAAACAATCAAGGCAACATAGAGAAAATATTATCACAAAATTATGCATGAATTTGTAACGCGTGGACGTAAAAAAAAAAAGCAGCTTTCAAAAATTCACCATAAATCGAAATATTGTGCTAGAGACTTCCCGTTTGTTGCAAAATGAAGGTAATTGATTGAATATTACTAGACTAAGTGTTGTAGCTTACAATTGCAGTTTTCGACCATTTCGGTCGAGTTAAAGTTTGACCGAAGGAAGAATTTCTTCTATTTATTGTTATTTATATGAAAATATTTCAAAACTGATAAAAGCTACAACCATTGGTTGTTTTTGTTGTATTCTACATGAAATTGCGCACATTTTCATATATAAAAATTTATATAACGGCTAATTTAAAATGGTGCAAACACTACGATAATCAGACAAAAAAATGTATGATTTTTTCAGAAGTTATCGCGCGGACGTAAGGAAAAAGTTTTTCATAAATTCACCATAAATCGAAATATTGGGCTAGAGACTTCCAATTTGTTGCAAAATAAAGGTAAATGATTGAATATTACTAGAATGTAAGAGTTTTAGCTTACAATTGCATTTTTTTACCATTTCGGTTGAGTCAAAGTTGACCTAATGTTGAAATTTTGGCACATCGTTACTTATATGAAAATATTTCAAAACTGATAAAAGCTACAACCATGGGTTGTTTTTAGTTGTATTCTACAACAATTGCGTTTTTTTACCATTTCGGTCGAGTCAAAAGTAGACCGAAGGTTGATATTTTGGCACTTAACGTTATTACATGAAAATATTTCAAAACTGAAAAAAGCTACAGCCATGGATTCTTTTTAGTTGTATTCTACATGAAACTGCGCACATTTCCATATATTAAACTTTATGTAACGGCTAATTTAAAATGGTGCAAACATTACGACAATCGGATGGAAAAATTTATGATTTTTTTGGAAGAGTTACAGCACGGACGCAAGGAAAAAATTTTTTTTTTTCATAAATTCACCATAAATCAAAATATTGTGCTAGAGACTTCCAATTTGTTGCAAACTGAAGGTAAATGTAACGGCTAATAAATGATTTAATATTACTAGAATATAAGAGTTTTAGCTTACAATTGCGTTTTTTTACCATTTCGGTAGTCAAGTTGACCAAAGGTTGAAATTTAGGCACATCTTTATTTATATAAAAATATTTCAAAACTGATAAAAGCTACAACCATGAGTTGTTTTTAGTTGTATTCTACATGAAATTGTGCACATTTTCATATATAATACTCTATGCAACGGCTAATATAAAATGGGGCAAAAATTATGTCAAAGTGACGAAATAATTTCAGAGATGTGTCGCTGATGTTTTTTAGTGCAAGAAGAAAGAAATTTGCACTTGCGCGCCTGGGTAACGATTGTAAACAAAACAACGCCTTGATCCGTGAGCTCCAGCATCCCCCAAGGCGCGTGATTCAAAAGTTTTTGCCTGGTAGGCCTATAAGTATTTTTCCGCGAATTTTTAAAAAATCTTTTTTTTTTTATCAACATACCATACTTCCAATCGGCACCCACCAGACAATTCATATCGACATTTAATACATCCAATCGGCGTTAAAGGGTTAAAACCACAATACTACAGTTAAACTTACGTTTAAAGGCCAATTTAAAATGACAAATTTTTAACCAATTTGTATTTTTCATAGCTACCAAACCTTCAGTCTTAACAATTAGATATCCCTTTCTTAAGACCGAAGGTTTGTTAGCTATGAAAAATACAAAGTGATTAAAAATTTGTTAAAATTACTATTGTTAAAGGAAAATTTTTTAAAAATTATGCAAGGCTTCAATAATACCAAAGATGGGAGTTAGATGTGTCACACTCCCAAAAAGTTAACTTAAAAAACTATCTTCTGTTATTTTCCAGTTATATTTTATTTTTGCATTTGTTGTATTCAGTTGTCGAGCATTTCATAGAGGCTAATACGAGTGTTATGAGTGATACCTAAGTTTAGCACACTAATTGTATTAAGAAGTCAATTTCCTTAGAAACACTAGGGGTTGGAGTGCCATATGATCACTGCAAAAGCTCGGGGTATGAATTGAGAATACTCTGTGAACACTTTGTAAATAATGCAGATTAAATGGATTCTAATGCTCAAGCTGGTATTGCAAAATCAGTCCAGAAAATTTTCCTCCAATCCTATATGCCTAAATCCCATACATTCTCTTTTCTGCCTTTGGACCAAGCCACTGGATAATTTGCTGAGAAATACACTAGAGACTTCCAGTTCATGCAGCTGTGAGCAGGTTCCCAGAGGCATGGGTCAATTGTCCCAGAACAACTACAACCTTCATCACCCAGTGACCATCCTAATGGCACCACCAATTTCTGTATGACAAGGGCCCTATATCTTCTGATGGTACACTGATTCAGTGCTTCCCTAAATCCTCTGATGGCAAACACTGATTCACTTCGTTAGGCGAAAAATCTGTGGTCAAAGGAATAGTGATATTTACTATATCAATACACAATTTGTCACAACTACTTTAAAAAACATCTTTGCCAGAAGTAGGTCTCGTACGACTATCTCAGAAGAACCTGATCTCAGAGAGAATTACTGCTGAATAATATCAGTCAATGTGTGAACATAATTTTCTGGATATTACCAGTGGTTGAACATACTTTCTAAACAACTGCGGGTTTTATGGAATCAAGACTTTTTGAACTACTTTCAGACTTAAGGTCATAGGACTGTCCATTATAAGACAGGGTCCACTAAGCATTCCTGCTACAGTCAAAAAATTATTGCTAGAAAAATTAAAATCTTAATGGATATGCAGTATAACACTCAAGTAAAAATTTGTTTGTCAACTTGATCACGTTCATACCATCTACTTCTTACATGGGAATGTACTTTACGATTTCTACTGCAATGATTTGAAATGTCTAGCATGGGGGAAAAAACAAATAACAATAGCTAACCAAGACTAAGCTTCATCCATATCACTAAGCAAAATACCCAAAACCTCTGCATTTTAAATTGCCTTGTACATTCACATGCTGTACCTAACAGCATTCAAAGAACTACAACACAAATACTCCACCAGCAGCTTATGGAAAAATAAGATCTCTTTTGTATGAAGTCCTGCAAAAACTAAAAACTCAATGAAACTATGGCAACATGTACCAAAACCAGCTGTTCAAAATATGGGGACATGTTTATGAAAGTAACATATAAATACACATTTCAATAATATTCTACTTCCTAATTGTATCTTACCTGTTCCTTCAAAAGTTTGTCCTTCCACAGTAACTTGAAAAGCAAATGTCTTGGCATGGGGTTCTCCAGACTCCCTCTTCAACTGATATTCTACGCCTTGTCTCAGTTCATTCAAGAGCATTATTGGGTTCTTCGTAGTCTGAGAGGGTCCTCCCGTAGGTGTAGTTGTAGTCACGGTATTGGTGGCTGTCGAACCCCCTCCAATTTTATTTTTACCAGGTGGAGGAGTTTCCTGTAATTCATAACACTAACCTCCTTGAGAAGACACACTGCCACTCCTATAGAGGGGTTTGGCACTAAGCTTCACACCGCCACTTTTGCAACCAACAAATATACAGCCCCCATTAGCATCGGTAAAAGCCCGAGCATGGACAAGAACAGGAGTGAGCAAGTGAAAGATATAATGAAAGGCTCGTATAGAATAGTACACTAACATCTAGGGGCTCTGGAAAACTGTAAACTACTGTACTGGTATAAACATGTGAAAATTTGTCAAAATAGAATACCTAAGAATCATGCAAGCCTATTATAATATAGAAAGGTAATAGATAAGGGGAATTAATGCAGCACTGTACGTACATAGAAAAAAAAAAGTGCATGCAGTTTTAGTGTAATTTCTTAGAAAGGATTGGCAATGGAATACATCTCACTGCTAAACTCAATTACAATTATTTCAGAAAATTAGTATACAAGGGTACGTAATATAAAAACATTCAACTCCTATTACAATTTTATCAGTGAAAAGTTCACTAACTGTAAACCTCCAAAGGTAGGGCATGGGCTAAAATCATATACATGCCCAATAAATCTAAACCCTAAGCAACTACAATTGAAAGCAACCATGTAAAGTGGCAGCCAAACAATCCTAGATAAAGTATCCATATACTGTCCTGGCTAAGAAATACTAGTAATAAACAGTGAAGGCTTTTAAAAACTTTTTAATGCATTTCGTTTAAAGGTAGAAGAAGGTACTCAAGTCTACAACTGATGCTCTACCCTGAATAAAACTTTTAGAAGAGCAATCCCATACATTATCCTTGCTCATTATGGGAGCTGAAAATGTATATTTATTTAGCCCCACGAGTGATGGGTTGAAGCTTAACACGTGCCAAATAATCCAACTTCGGATATGAGCAATGCTTAATAGTGCTCTACCTTTAGTGTAGATTTTCTTTTCAATAAAGAAACCAAGACTTCAAAAAACACTACCACTCAAATTAATATATAATGTTAAAAGCCTGGAAAATTTTAAACACTGAACCTACCTACATGAATTTCAGAATGAATTATTAATCACATCATTATATATTGGACAAATTACCCAACTACCCTTATAAATAAAAATTTGAGAATACCAGATAAAAGAAACTTACGCCAGCCGCTACATTAGAATTTGAACCAAACCCAACTTCCGAGTCATCGCTGGTAAAATCTTGAACGGCAGACGAATTTTGGCCGAGAGCTTGTGCTGCATCAGAGGCATTGCGGAACTGAAGAAAGGATCGAAGTGTGGCCTCGGCAGCAGAGTGCTTTGCCAGCTTTTTGCTTCGTCCTGATCCCTTGAAGATTTGACCATCAAGCTGTTGAAATAACTTCCATTAAACTTTTATACTCAAGTGCTAAATGGCCTCATTTCAAATTTAATCATTTCAACTTTTCCTCTATCTAAACCATATGCATTTATGTTTATAAAGAATAAAAAATTGCAAGTGGCAAGCTTATTAATATTAATTAAACTAAACATGAACATATGAAAACACTGAAAAATGACAATTTGTCCAAAATTGCATTTTTCCTAACTATACAAACCTGAGGTCCTTTTACAATAGGAAGGTACTAGCGGCAGCTGGATAGGTCGTAAGCTTTCGAACAAGGGGTTCGGTAGTAACTGCTTGTCAGACCCGGCGCGCGCGCGCGACAATAGGAAGACTCACTTCTTGGTGGGAGGAATCTGAGTCTTTTGTGAACAGACTGGTGTTTCGCCCAACCTTGGAATGCCTCCCTGGTCGTAAGAGCGAGGGAGGGATCCAAGCCTCTGTCCGATTGATCGGGGTGTGCACCGCAGGATCAATGGTCAGACCTCTGGACCAAGTACTAAGAGAGAGGCAAGCGTATCTCTTCGTACCAGCAAACAAGAACAAGTTCCTATTGCAAGAGGCAACATAAAAGTTATGGTTTGTCTCTTGTTGGCATCCACTTCCCCCCCCTTGTAGGAGGAAGTGGTGGATATTCGCTCCCATCCCTAGTGAAAGGGATAGGATGGGGCTCTGTCGAGTAGCTCACCGGCATCTCGTCCTTATCCAGCAAGGTGATGACCGTATCCCTCTACCCACAGGTAGAGAGAAAAAGATAGGAAGAGAAGCCAGTCACTCTCTCATTCACTTATCCTCTTATCTATTCTTACAGTCACACCAGGACTCGATGCTGTTCAGCCTGCTAGGGTCTGGGTTAGCTAGACAACGTGTTGAGCAGCCACCCACGGGTGGGTCCTAAGGAAAACGATCCAAGGACCTGTGGGCAATATCCAAAAGGTAGAAGGAGGTGCCGGTGGTCTGGTTGTACCAGAACCCCTGCCTTCAGTACCTGCGCCACGGAGGAAGTTCTTGTGTAACTCGAGGGAGTGTAACTTCTAGGTCATCTTGGTGCTGACGAAGAGTCTTCAACACTCAGCCTGGGATGTCGAGTTTCTTCAGAAGCGCGGTCGCGCTTTCACAGGACAAAGCAGCATCTCCTTCGCATCGAAGGCGGTGAAGTCCATTAGGGAGGGGATTGTGAAGGACTCTAACCGATCGTCAGGAACCGAAGGGTTCAGAGTCTTCGCTACGAATTCGGTACGAAATCGAGCGTCACCGAATCCCCATCCCCTGGATGCTTGACTTCGCAGTAAAAGTCATGCAATTACCTCAGAGGAAAAGAAGGGAATGGTCGTATGACCTATCCCTCTTCTCAACTTCGGTGATGTCCTGTACCCATACTGGTCTATCCGTCTGCAGCGAAGTTGTTGTTCTCGGTAGTGGATAGGACACCGACACTCAATGTTGGGTGTCGATGGTATGGGTACTGTGACAAGCCGTTAGGACGAAGAAAGATTGTTATGGAACAACCGAACTAAGTCCACAGCGAAGTTCGTAACAGACTTGGGAGCTCTGACAGCTGCCGACTGACTGCGTTCGGTAGGAGGCAAGTTGTCCAAGCACCCGAGCAAGTCACGTGACCTTCGCCTTAAAAGGGTTATGCCAAGAGACTAAACAAATAATTTGTTCGTCACCGATGCCAGAAGGCAAAGGTGATGATCTCTTAAGGCATGTGCCCAAACAGGCGAAAGTCACTTGCCTTCTAGAGACCGAGGTCCTTGATGGCAAGATAACTCATAGTATAGTTGATTCTCGCTAGGAGAAAACAACACTATGTGCGTTGAAGACGAAGGTGTACAGAAAATGCAACCTACGTCTTCACAGCTGAACCGAGAGAAGGATTCTCAAGATTCTGAACCTGTGCTACAAAGACTGAGAACGCTAACCGCTATTCATTGCTGTCCGTGAGGATCGTAGTTGCAATAAAAGCGGAGCGCTTTCAGTAATGAAGACAGGGAAATACTGCCTGAAGAACTGCTTCTCATGGGCTGAACATTTGGAAGTAGAGCTGTCAGGTCGGAGAGTAGGCGATGTCTTCTGACATATCTGTTAATTCGGGCGAGCAATGAATAATTGCACACCTACGAATACGAGATATTTTGAAGACAAACTCAGATGTCTGCAAAAATCATTCGCTTATCGCGGTGCGATGAAGCGGTTGACTAGTAACAGACTTCTGTACCGTTGCGGTAAACAGAAAGATGAAAGAGTCCAAGAGATATCTCTGTTGAAAATTCTCGCAATGTCGAAGGCGATGAAATCGAGCGTCACAGCAGTAGATGGCCTTCATTATTGCGAGAATCCCCGTTAATCAGAGACCTAAGTCCATGATTGTTGGGCAGAGATACGGTTCGGTAGTCAATCAAACCAGGGGAGAGAGAGAACGTAACCGACCGTGCATCTCCGAGACCTAGCTGATACTGAGCCGCTATCAGGCAGTTCAATACGCAGTAGCTCTCGGTGACTCGTCATCCACCTGAGTTGCCAGGTAATCCATTATTCCACGAAGGAATGCGTTCGGCTAGAACCATCGAGCATAAAAGAATACGCTCGAGCAATTATATTTAACCGAAAACGGATTTCGGTAAATACAAAAGCTGATTTGGTGTTGTCATGACAATACCAAGTATCTAAAATCGAAACTGATAACTGCTGGGAGGTTGCAGGCAACCCCGAGTTGCAGTTCAATTAAGATACAATTCGTCTCGGTCACAAACCGTAGAGTTAACTACGGTATGCGCCTACCCCCCGGACAATTCAACTGTTACAAGAATCATGTCGCACGAGGGTAATATACGTAGTATATTGTAGGTTCTGTACCACGACCTGCATCCTAAATTCTTTCCCCTCGAGGAATGAGAAATAAGGATTGGAGAATCGACCACCTTCGTTCTCTAGTCAAGAGAGTGAAGGAGAAGTCTTTCCCAAAGGAAAGCTTCAATGGTGTGAACAGAATACCGAAGACGATAGTTCAAGCCAAACTGGAAGTTCCCGTCCGTTCTTCTCTATTCCAGGTTAAACGCCTACTGTGAGCTACTTCTTCCAGCAGCAGTCTTCTTCCAAATGCTAGAAATTACAGGAATTCGAGCATAAGCGAGGTTCCCGATTATTGTGTAACAATTATCGGGGATTCTCGCTCACTTTGGACCGTGGTCTCGCCTAAGTGTTTGGAGATCGTAAAAAACTCGAAACACTCTGAGTGCGCTAGAAATTCCGTAGAATTCTAAGCACTCTGCGAAACCCCCCACCGAATTCGTCAAACGATATCGGCTGGTGGTCCTCTCGATTCCGTAGGAATCGAGAAAGGGGGCAGGATCCCTCCTCAACAACCCGGGGCTTACGTCAGTAGGACCCGAAGGTCCCCCCGGTAGCGCAGCCCCTAACGTGGGATCTTACAGAGAAATCTCTGTAGGATCCCTCCCCTTTCCCTCGTAGCCGTAAGGAGAGAGGGAATGGGGGAGGAATTGGATACTGGCTCGCCTTCCCCAGCGGAACTAGCAGTTGGAGAAGAAAAGGAGCAGCCATCGCCTTACGGCGATGGCCTCTCAGAGCCTGGGAAAACGTATCGTCAGGAGAAAACGTTTTTCCCCGAGGAGGGTTACGAACTCATACTGTAGGTAAGGGTCTGCCGCCACTGTGAACGTCGTCTGGGTGGGGCTGATCGACACCTGACAGGAGAGAAGCCGATACCGTCCTCCGACTCATTCCAGTCCTCGTCGAGGTCGAAACCTCAGGAGGACCGAAGGGGTATTCAACTACGGTGTCCGAAGACACGTAGAAACGCCTCTGTCGCAGTAGAGGAAGTGAAGTAGCTTGTTCGACCGGCCAGAAACTGAGAGAGCCTTCTTGTCCGGAGACGAGAGACTACCTGGTTCAACACAGTCGGCAAGCTCCGATCGCGGCAGACCCACCGTCGATTTGGGTTCCCTCTCGGGCCCCAAAACGACTCGAGCCGAGACGTGGCTCTGCTGGTGGGAGTGGCGATCCTTCCCCGAGGTCGTTGTGCTGACGAATCAGCGCCATAACCTCGGCAAAGTTCCTCTAGATCTCGGAATTCACAGCATCTTGCAAGAGTGGGACCGTTAAGCCCTTCGAACAAGAGCAATATTCCGAGAACCTTCCTCCTAAGAAAAAGGGGGAACAGCGACAGCCCTCTCGGTCTTCCCCATCCACTTGCGCATACGTCCTGGCCGGTCCAAGAACCGTGGCCTGGCACGTAGGGCGTCGTGGTGGGATCATGAGGGGCGCACCCCTCACGATCACTCCTCATACCTCGCTCCTCCCGGTGTAACCCGAGGAGGTTGAAGTACGGGAGAGGCAGACCTGACGCTCCCTCCTCGCTCGCTGCAGAACCAGCAGGCTTGGAGGGCTGCAGGCGATCGTCAACCCGCGGTGGCGATCGAGCTGCAGGCCTGGTCGAACCGTCTCGCTGTGTAGGAACGGCTGGACTGAGCACAGCGGCCCCGATCGTCGAGTGTCAGAAGAGCTGGTGCTGGTTGCCGTACCCGATCGCTCTCTGTGAGAGCGGACGGTCAGGCGACCTGCAGGCTCCACTGTCCACAGTGAGACCGGTGCTTTGTCCTCACGGCAACGTCACGTCGCTGGTTCCAGCCGTGGCTGGCACCGGCGAACGGGAGGACCTCTTCCCAGCCTCAGCCCGTGGCCGGTAGTGGACCGTCACGTCCCCGGGTAGCCAGCTGTTCGCCGCAAGAGTGAGAGCTGGTCCTGGTGAGAGTCACGTGAGCGGCTTGTCACCAGTCTTCCGCCCCGTGCCGTGAACCTGACGCTGAGCGGACTCAGAGGTCTGGTTCCTGGCTGCACGGTCGCTGGTAGGCGACCGTACACTCCGGTACCTCCCGCGAACGAGAGGCCGAGACGGACCCTGATGCAGTGGCAGAACCACTGACACCAGGCGAGGAAGTACCGGTGTTAGCCGGTACCCCTCTGGTCCCCGTAGTCTTCTTCCTTGCGGAAGAAGAGACGGGCCCCGCTCCCGAAGGAGCAGGAGGACCAGCTGGAAGGAACCCTCCCGTCCCACCGAGGTGAGACGGGTCCCGAGAAGCTCCCGAGGGAGACTTCTTGGAGGGGAGGAGGCAACCTTCTTCTTCCTCGGCTTGTGAAGCCTTGGAAGTCGAAGGGGAAGAGGCGGCAGCCGACGACGATTGAAGAAGATGAAGACGACGACGACGACACCTTCCTCCTCTTCTTCGTCAGCTTCCTCAGGACAGACGTAAGATCTGCTATCCAGCGCGGAGCCGGGGCTGCTGTAGCGAAGCCACAGGGCCCGGACGCACCTGTACAGACAGACCAAAGTCTGGGGTAGTACCACCACGAACAGGGACGACATCAGCAGGTATGGGCATCTCAGGAACAGCAGGCACAGCCAGCACAGCATCGGTAGGGACAGCCAGCGCAGCAACGGCAGGGACAGCCAGCGGCAGCAACGGCAGGGACAGCCAGCGCAGCAACGGCAGGGACAGCCAGCGCAGCAAACTGCATGGACAGTCAGCCCAGAATCGGCAGGTACGGCAGGCAGCACCGGAAACACAGGAAGTGGAGCAGCAGCCAGCAACATCCTGGTACCGGCGGCAGGTCCATGGGGCGAGCTCTAGGGCAGCGGGAAGTGTGGTCGCTGCAGCGCGGCAACCACGAGCGGCGGCGGCACGCCCCCCTCTCGGTACGGCGAACGGCACTTCACAGCGGCTGTAGGCAAGACTGTTACCACTGAGGCGAGTACACCAGGTGAGGAGGGACGTCGTCACCTGGTTGCGTGGTCACCACTCCATGGGTGACCGCAGTAGGCCCAGACATAGAACCGCAGCCCCTGACACTAGCACGCCCTGCAAATGGAAGGACGCCCATACCTCACCAAGGTCCACCCTCGTGGCAGTAGCACCTGCGGAAATAACAGTAGTAGCGATTAGTGGGGGGGAAAAGTCCTCGCGCGGGGGGTGAGCCCTCTCCGAACGAGTTGGAATGAACCCCGAATGAATGAAATTGTACATCGGGGCACCGAAGCGCCACCTCCCCCGCGCTCGGACGGATCGGGCGAGGTAGAAGAACGCCGATAACCTTCCCCCCCCCAAGGGGAAGGGCCATCTGTGGAGCTGAGCGGGGGGGGGGGGGGGGGGGGGGGGGGGGGGGGGGGGGGGAGGGGGGGGGGGGGGGGGGGGGTAGGGGGGGGGGGGGGGGGGGGGTTCTCGTTCCCCACCCCCGCACAGCACCCATGTACCCCAACAACAATATAAGAGCCCGAGAGCAATCGTGCCATCGGCCCGAATGCAAGGGCATAAGGATCAATTCCCTGACTGAGCGGAACTTGAACAAATAAATATTGATGCAATCAATAATAAGGAATAAAATGAAAATGCATCTTGCATTACGATTCACTTCACAATGAATAACGGGCTCGGATCGGACGCATTTGCGCCCTCTGGTACCGAGCGCCAAGGGTAAAAGGATCCATTCCTTACCTTTATGGATCAAGGTTTATGGAAACCTTGATCCATAATGAATTGATGCAATCAAAAAAAAAAATGAAAATGAAAAAAGAATACTGCGCTTGCGATTTCACGTTCATACAAATAAAAAGGGGAAGGATCAATTCCCGGGAAATAGCGGAAACATTGATCCCAGTAAACAATGCAATCTCAATAAAAATGAAAATGAAAAAGAACTGCACTTGGGATTTCACTTTCATTCAAATAAAAAAGGGAAAGGATCAATTTCCGGGTAAGCTCGGAAACTGATCCAAAATGAGTATTGCTACAATCAAAATAAATATATGAAAATGAAAAAGAATACTGTACTTGCGATTCCACTTCCATACAGAATAAGTTTTCGTGCCGAGCGCATTCGCTCGCAACGGGCATACAGGTCAAAAAAAATATAAAATGAAAAGAGCACTTACTTACGATTTTCATCTACACATTTCCAACCCCAAATATACGCTCGGAAGCGAGCGCTCCCGCCCTCGGCACCGAGCATACACAATACGAGGATCATTTCTAGGAAAATGAATTCCCGCACTTACGCCCTTCAGTCCCGGCACTCGGGTAATCGGAGGGCGTGGTGAAACCAAGATCCTTTTAATTCACACTTGAATTCAATGGAAATAAAATATAGAAATGATTGTACTTACAATTTCAGTTTTCACTAGATAAATAGAAAAAGAAAAACACAAACCATGCGCAAAGCAACGACGATGAAGCGGGCAGAGAGCGATGATACACGTCCCACACGCCAGCAGGCCGAAAGCAAAAGTGATTTGTTACCTACCAGTCGCGCGCGCGCCTGTCGGACAAGCAGTTAACTACCGAACCCCTTGTTCGAAAGCTTACGACCTATCCAGCTGCCGCTAGTACCTTCCTATTGTCAAAGGGACCGAAGGTTTGTATGCCGTGTCGGAACAAATACATAAGCCACATCTGATGTATTTAACAAAGACTTCAGACTAGGTAGCGGTTTGATGTTTACTTTTAACAGGAGGATAACCATCAGTTTCGTACATAAATTATAAAGGGAAAAAAAAAAAGCAGCAGAGTACAGAAGTGGAAAAAATATGGTGTAAAAAGAGGAAAAAGAAAAAAAGTAAAGTGAAGTCAATGGTGGACAACAAACATACAAGAAGTGCATGTAACATTTACATTTCTTGTACTATCCTTCATTGAAATCACACTCAATGCCATCAAGGTTTATGATAAGGCAGTCCTGAACACCTTCCAGCACCTGCGATACAAAATTACAAAAATGTTATTGTTATAATACAATTAAGTTTGTTCATACTTACCTGGCAGATATATATATAGCTGTTATTCTCTGAAGTCCGACAGAATTTTCAAAAACTCGCGGCACACGCAGTGGGTCGGCCAGGTGGTAGTACCCATTCCCAGTCCCGCCCTGGGAGGCGGATATCGGAGGAACCATTCCCATTTTCTATTCATATTTTTATCAGTGCCACTGTCTCCTGAGGGGAGGTGGGAGGTGTGGGCACTTAATTATATATATCTGCCAGGTAAGTATGAACAAACTTAATGTATTATAACAATAACATTTTGTTCATGAAACTTACTTGGCAGATATATATATAGCTGAATCCCACCTTCGGATGGTGGGAAGGAACAGAATTAGGATTTGTAGGAAACTTAATTAAGTAGATGATATACACCTTGGTTCCTCACCTGTTAGCAAAGTAGACTCTGTGATTACTGTCACTTCAGCCTGCTTGTGCTTAATCAGAGTTGCCAGCCAGGTGGAGACCTGTAGTGCTGGTGCGCTCTGGATGCTCTGTCAACGGGGACGTGACCTCAATGTGACAAGAGCATAGAGCCATACAAATGAGGGCAACGAAGCAACTGACCACCACCTGACCAACTATCCAAGACCCCCTGAACACTAAGCTAAGAGATGGGAGGTCTTCACCAAAGCCTCACCACAACCAAAAAACACAACAACTAAAAACTAACCTAAACCTAACTAAGGGATAGGGAGAGAGCTACCTTCAGCCCCCAAGACTGTGTCTGCAGAAACGTATGGCCCAAGAGAACAACAGTCCTCGTATATCGTTTCTCACATCTCTCAAGTAGTGTGAGGCGAATACTGAATTGCTCTTCCAAAGGTGGCGTCAAGGATGTCCTTGATCGACATGTTCCTTTGGAAGGCAAGCGAGGTTGCGACAGCTCTGACCTCGTGAGCTTTCACTCGCAAGAGGCTCAAATCGATCTGTGTGGGGAAGACGAATGAGCCTCTTTAATGACGTAAATGCCCTCAGAAAGAACGCCAATGCGTTCTTGATAATGGTATATCGGGTCGTTTAACCGAACACCAGAGATTATCTGAGGGACCTCGTACTTCTTTAGTCTTGTGGACATAAAACTTTAGAGCCCTGACAGGGCACAGGACTCTCTCAGGTTCTTGGCCCACAAGGCTTGTCATACCCTTGATTTCAAAGCTCCTTGGCCAAGGGTTCGACGGGTTTTTCATTCTTTGCTAAGAAAGTGGGACTCAAGAGCAGACAGCATTGTCCCCTTTGAAGCCCACTCTCTTACAAATGGCCTGAATTTCGCTAACTCTCTTCGACGTCGCCAGAGCAGTTAGGAAAAGAGCCTTCTTCGTCAAGTTCCTAAGAGACGCTTCATGTAGAGGTTCCAAAGGACTCGACATTAACAGTCTAAGGACTAAATCCAAGTTCCAAGAAGGAGGCCTCGCCTGAGGTATCTTGGATGTCTCAAATGATCTCAGGAGATCGTGAAGATCCCTGTTATCAGACAGGTCTAGTCCTCTGTGACGGAAGACTGCCGACAGCATACTCTTATATCCCTTGATGGTCGGGACCGCCAGCTTCTGTACATTCCTTAAAAATAGCAGGAAATCAGCTATCTGGCTCACAGAGGTAGTGAAGAGGAAAGTCCCTCCTTTCTACACCATGCCCTGAAGGAAGCCCACTTCGACTGGTAAACAGCTCTCGAGGACGTTCTCCTAGCATTGGCGATCGCCTTTTGCAGCTGCTTTAGAAAAACCTCTCGCTCTGGCCAGCTTTTCGATAGTCTGAACGCAGTCAGACCCAGAGCGGAGAGGTTTCGGTGATATCTTGCGAAGTGGGGCTGTCTTGAGTAGATCTTTCCTCCAGGGCAACGTCCTCGGAAAGTCTATGATGAATGACATTACCTCTGTGAACCTTATTCCTTCGCGGGCCACATCGGGGCGATCAGGGTCAACCTCGTCCCCTCCGATGCCGCGAACTTCCTTACTACTTCCCCCATGATCTTGAATGGCGGGAAGGCATACAAGTCCATGGTTCGTCCAGTCCCAGAGCAGAGCGTCTATCGCGAACTGCTCCCGGATCCAGCACAGGGGAGCAATAAAGAGGCAACCTCTTTGTTCTCGACGTCGCAAATAGGTCGACTAACGGACACCCCCACAGTCTCCAGAGCTCTCGACAGACGTCCTGGTGCAACGTCCATTCCGTCGGCAGGATCTGATCTTGTCGGCTGAGAAGGTCTGCTCTGACGTTCTGGACTCCTGCGATAAATCTCGTCAGGATCCTTATCCGTCTCGCATCTGCCCACAGCAGAAATCTCCCTCGCTAAATAAAAAAGAGGACGGGAGTGTGTACCTCCTGCTTCTTTAGGTACGCAAGGGCTGTGGTGTTGTCCGAGTTGACTTGGACTACTTTCTCTGCAACCTTTTGTTGGAAGAACTGTAGCGCCAGAAAACCGCCGCTAGTTCCTTTACATTGATGTGCCAGGACACCTGTTCCCCCCTCCAGGTGCCTGACACTTCCTCCCTCCCAGTTGTTGCTCCCCATCCCGACACCGAGGCGTCGGAAAACAACACTAGGTCTGGGCTCGAAGCTTTAGGGACAACCCCTCTCGAAACTTTCCGAGGATCTAGCCACCATCTTAGATGGTTCTTCACCGATTTGGTGATGAAAAGGGTCGCATTCAGATCCTCTCTGACTCTCCATTCGTCTGCTAAGAAAAACTGGAGAGGTCTGAGGTGTAGTCTTCCCAGGGAAACAAACTTTTCCAGCGAGGAAATGGTTCCCAGCAGACTCATCCATTCCCTCGCCGAGCAAGCTTCCTTCCCCAGGAAGGCCGAAACTCTCTCTAAGCCTTGCAGCTGTCGTTCCTGGGACGGAAAACGCTCGAAAAGCCACTGAATCCATCTGAATCCCCAGATACACGATGGACTGTTGTTGGGGTCAGATGCGACTTTTTCGAGGTTGACCAGAAGTCCCAGGGACTTCGCCAAGGCCAAAGTGAAGTGAAGGTCCTTCAGACACCTTTCTTCTGACGATGCTCTGATCAGCCAATCGTCGAGATACAGGGACACTCTTATTCCTGCAGAATCTAACCATCTCGCTACGTTTTCATGAGCATGGTAAATACCATCGGAAGCCGTGCTTAAACCGAAACAAAGGGCTC
>NC_061098.1:6817729-6836608 GCF_015104395.2 Macrobrachium nipponense
AATAGTGCTTCTTTTTATCTGGTCTTGCAAAAGCAGTTAACCTCTTTCCCTGAAGTGGTTGTGTTTGAATATTAAAATGTGACAGAAATGTGTGCGGTACAACTGTGCAGGAGCAGTTCTTACATTTACTTTTGATTAATGCTGCAGGACATCTTTTTTGTATGTTGTCTTTAAAAGTCTCCATTTTTTTGCTGAAGCTAGCTTATTGCTGTTAACGCTTTTCACTGCCTTTTTTTTTATCATGTAATTGTGTCTGCTTGTGTTATTTCTGGTGAGCTTGCTACTCGATGATTGATGTTGTCTTGTAACTGAAAACATTGCACTAAGTTTTCATCAATAATTGATGCCAGGCGATGCTTCTCTCTGTGGGTCACTCTGCTTCGAGATGCTGAAGTGTTGCAACAGCAAGCTGACCAACCTACGCCATGAAGCATGCGCTGTGCTCTACCTGCTCATGAGAAGTAACTATGAATTCACTAGGCGGAGTGGTATCAACAGAGTTCACTTGCAGGTACTGAAAAATAAATATGTACATACATTATTAACAGACATTCTAGATAATGCTGGCTACAGTTTTTAGTAAAGATAGAACTACCTCCTTGTAGCATAAACTTTCAATGCATCGTGTTCTCTGGCGCTTTTTAGTAATTTTTGCATGAGAATTATGATTAAAAGAGATACAGTGACACAGATAAGGTTAAACCCTGTGTACTGCTCATTATTTGTTCCGATACGTAATACAAACCCTCGGTCCTTTAACAATAGGAAGGTAACTAGCGGCAGCTGGGACGGTCGTAAGCTTCGAACAAGGGGAGAACGGTAGTTAACTGCTTGTCCGATTGTGCGCGCGCCCGCGCGCCTGAGAGGTGAAGAATCACTTTTGCTTTCGGCCGCGGGTGTGAAGGACGTGTTCGTCATCGCTCTCTGCCCGCTTCATCGTCGTATGCTTTGTTTATATTGTGTTTTCTACTAATGGTTTGTTTGACTTGAAAATGAAACTGTAAGTACACTGTTTTCATTTTCATTACTTAATTATAAGCCAACATGGAGCTATCGCCGTAGATGCGGCGATTTCCGCTCTTTTCATGAAATTTATACCCTTGAATTATGTCTCGGTGCCGAGGGCGGGCGCGCTCGCGCCGAGTCATGTATTTTGGGCGAAAGTGTGTAATTGAAAGATGTAAGTACTCTTTTCATTATATTTTCCCCTGTGCGTTTGTTGCCGAGAGCGTGATTGCGCTCGGCACGAGCCTCTTATTTTTATGGATAGAATGCATGAAAGTGGATTCGCAATGCAGTATTCTTTTCATTTTCATTTATTAATTGCATCAAATTTAATTTTGGATCAATTTCCGCGCTTCGATCCTTACGATTGATTTTCTGTGAAAGTGAAATCGCAAGTGCAGTATTCTGTTTCATTTTCATATATATTTTTATGATAGCATCCATATTTATTATGGATCAAGTTTCCACTCTTACCCGGAATTGATCTTTTTCCCTTTAAGTTCTATGAAGTGAATCGCAAGTGCAGTATTCTGTTTCATTTTCATATTACTTTTCACTGCTGTGCGGGGGTAGAGGAAGCGAAGGTCTGCCAGGAAGTCGTCGGAAAGCTCTCCCGCGACTCCCTTGGTATCCGATTCTTCGTCTTCTTTCCTGACCCCCGCTCAGTTTCTTCCTCGTTGTGTTTTGTTATTTGGGTCTTCCTTGCGTTCGGGTGGGACATGTCTCCCCCCGTGCGTGAGGGAACCCCTCTTACTAATCTGTCTGTGCTACCGCAGGTGCTACATCCGTGGGAGACGACCTTGGACAGGTATGGACCACTGCGGCTGCATGGCGTGCTAGCATCCACGATCTGCTGCAGCGGCTAGCGAGGTCTGGGGCAGTGACCTTGGCACGGTCTACACTACAACCTCCATGGCCGCTTATGCTGCTTCCCCCCGCTGGTCTACACTCCCCATGCTGTGTCGGTGACGCCGTCTGCCGCTACTAGGGCCGGTCGACGCCGTACCGAGGGGGGGTATGCCGCCGCCGCCTGTGTTTTCTTGTTGCCTGCCCCAGACTTTTCCGCTATTCCAGCAGCTCGCCCCTGACCGGCGCCAGTACCAGGTCCCAGTTCCCGCTGGCTGCCGATGACTACGAGGTGATGGCTGAACCTGCCGCTGATGTTGTTGCTGGCCCAGCCGCTCGCGCCGCTCCTGTGAGGCGTGCTGTGCGTGACGCTCCTGCTGTTGCTGGTCCTGCTGTGCCTGCCCCTGCCCACGTCGTGTCGCGTCATGGAAGTGCTGCCCCGGACTCAGGTCTTTCCGGACAGGTTCAGTCGGGGCGTGTTGCTTCAGCAATTGGCCCGGCTCCTCCGTGGATGGAAGACCTGACGTCCGTCCTGAGAGAGCTGATGAAGAAGAGGAAGGTGTCGTCGTCATCTTCATCGTCTTCTTCGTCGTCTGCTGCCGCCTCTCCCCCTTCGACTTCTAAGGCTTCCAAGCCGAAGAAGAAGAAGGCTGCCTCCTCCCCCCCTAAGAAGGCTCCTTCGGGACCTTCGAAGGGCCCGTCTCACTCCGGTGTGACGGGGGGTTCTTCTGCTGGTCCTCCTGCTCCTTCGGGAGCGGGGCCCGTCTCCCTTCCGTAAGGAAGAGATAGACGGGGACCAGAGGAGTATCGGTTAGCACTGGGTACTCCTCACCTGGTGCTAGCGGCGATGCCGCTACGCCAGGTTCCGGCTCGGTCTCTCGTTCGCGGGAGATCCCGAGTGTACGCTCTCCCTCGGGAGACCGTGCAGCCAAAGTTTCGGCGCCAGAGTTCACTCGGCGCCAAGACTGCGGCACGGAGCAGAAGGCTGGTGAGAGCCGCTCAGGTGACTCTCGCCAGGCCAGCGGCCGCTCTCGCAGCTACCAGCTGGTAACCCGGGTTTCCCCCCTAAGAAGACTCCTTCGGGAACTTCTAAGGGCTCGTTCCACGCCGTGGGACGGGGGGGTTCTTCTGCCGGTCCTCCTGCTCTTTCGGGAACAGGGTCCGTCTCCTCTTCCACAAGGAAGAAGAAGACGGGGACCAGAGGCGTACCGACTACCACCGGTACTTCCTCGCCTGGTGTTTGCGGCGCTGCCGCTACGCCAGGTTCCGGCTCGGTCTCTCGTTCGCGAGAAGTTCCGAGTATACGATCTCCCACGGGAGAGCGTATAGCCAAAATTTTGGCGCCAGAGTTCGCTCGGCGCCAGGACCGCGGCACGGAGCAGAAGCTAGCGAGAGCCGCTCATGTGACTCTCGCCAGGCCAGCGGCCGCTCTCGCAGCGACCAGCTGGTAACCCTGGTAGACGTGACTGTCTCTGACCAGCCACGGGCTGAGGCTGGGAATAGGTCCCCCCGACCATCGGTACCAGCCTTGGCTGGTACCAGCGGTTTGACGCGCCTTGAGGACGCTCACCGGTCTCACCGCGAAAACGAGCTCTGCAAGTCACCTGACCGCCGCTCCCACAGGGACCGCGCGGATAGGGCGACCAGCAGCAGCTCGTCTGACGCATGGGACCGGGGTCGACGTGCTCAGTCGAGCAGCTCGCCACAGGTGAGCGGCACGGCCAGGCCTGCAGATCGATCCCCACCACGGTTGGTGATCGGCTGCAGCCCCCCACGTACGCTGGTCCTGCCAGCGAGCGGGGGGGGAGCGTCAGGTCTGTCTCTCCACTACCTTAAACTTCCTCGGGGTATGCCGGGAAGAGCGAGGTAGCTAGGAGTGATCGTGAGAGGTGCGCCGCTCATGATCCCGTCACGACGCTGCACGTGCCACGTATGGTCTTAGGACCAGCCAGGACGTACGCGCAAGTGATTGGAGGCGACTGTCAGGGGGGGGGAGGGGGTAGCGCCAGGTCTGTCTCCGATACCTTCAACTTCCTCGGCATACGCCGGGAAGAGCGAGGTATATAGGAGTGATCGTGAGAGATGCGCCGCTCACGATCCCATCACGACGCCGCACGTGCCAGGTATGGTCTTTAGGACCAGCCAGGACGTACGCAAGCAAGGTGATTGAAGGCAACAGTCAGGGATCTGTTGCTGGTCCTTCTTCTGAAGGAGGAGGGTCTTGGGAGCTGCTCTTGTTGGAGGGACTCCTCAAGACGCTGTAACTTCCGAGATTCAGAGTAACTTTGCCCAGGTTATTGCACTGATTCGTCAGCACAACGACCTGGGGAGAGGATCGCCGCTCCACGGCTCAAGTCGTTCTCGAGCCCGAGTAGGGAACCAGACTGACGGTGGGCTTGCCGCAATAAGAGCTTCTTGACTCGGTTCTGAACCAGGAGAGCCTCTCGTCTCCGGACGAGAAGGTTCGCTCAGGTCTAGCCGGTCGGGCAAGCTACTTCCCCTCCTCTGCGTGACAGCGGCGTTTTTTTCGGAGTATTGCAGCTCTTCTTCTTCGCCCCCCCCCCCCCCCCCTTACCGTCCTCTTGAGAGGTTTCGATCTCGACGAGGACTGGAATGAGTCAGAGGACGGTTTCGGCTCTCCTGTCAGGTGTCGATCAGCCCACCCAGACGAAGTTCACAGTGGTGGCAGATGCTTACCTACAGCACGAGTTCGTGACCCTCCTCGGGGGGAGGGGGGTGGGAGGAAGGCCCATCGCCGCAAGGTGATGGCTGCTCCTACTCAAAGTCTCCAAATGCTAGTACCGCTGGAAGGGCGAGCAATATCCCTTTTCCTTCCTTCCCCATTCCCTCTCTCCTTACCGGCTACGAGGGAAAGGGGTAGGATCCTACAGACTTCTCTGTAGGATCCCACGATTGGGGACTGCGCTAACCGGGGGGACCTTCGGGTCCTACCTGACGTAACCCCGGTCGTGGAGGAGGGACCCTGCACCATCTCCGATTTCTACGGGAATCAAGAGGACAACCAACCGATATTCGTTTAACGAATCCGGTGGGGGTTTCGCTGGGCGCTTAGGAATTCTGCCAGAATTTCTAGCACACATGGCGAGACCACTGTCCAAGGGAGTTAGACGAGTATTCCCGATATTGTTACCTACGATAATCGGGGATCTCGCCGAATGCTCGAATTCCTGGAGTTCTTAGCGTTGGAAGAAGACTGTCGCCGAAGGAAGATATCTCACAGTGGCGGCCAGCCCTGGATTAGAGAGAACGGACGGGAATATCCAGTTTGGCTTGAATTTTTCGTCTTCGTTATTCTGTGCACCATTGAAGCTTTCCTTCGGGGAAGACTTCTCCTTCTCTCTCTTTCTTAGAGATCGAAGGCGTCGATCTCCAATCCTTATTTTGTTTTCTTGAAGGGAAAGAATTTAGGATGGAGATCGTTGTTCAGAATCCTACAAATATACTACGTATATTACCTTGGCGACATGATTCTGCTGAGCAGTTGAATAGTCGAGGGGAGTAGGCGCATATCCCTGGTTACTCTACGGATTGCGATGTAGACGAGAAGTATTCTAATTGAACTGCAACTCGGGGTGGCCTGCAACCTCCCTGGAGTTTCCAGTTTCAATTTTATATACTTAGGGTGTGTCACAACAACACCATTTAAGCTTTTATATTTACCGAAATTCGTTTCGCATATATAATTGCTCGAGCATATCTTTTTATGCTCGGTGGTTCTAGCCGAACGCATTCCTTCGTGGAAAGGATTACTTGGCAACTCAGGATGACGAGTCAGCGACAGCTACTGCATATTGAATTGCCCGAGGCATTTCAGTACCAGTTGGCGCTTCGAGATGCACGGTTGGTTATGTCTTTCTCACCTGCTTTGATTGAATACCAACCGTATCTCTGCCCAACAATCACGGACTTAAGTCTCTGATTAACGGGGATTCTCGCATACATGAATGACCATCTACTGCTGTGACACTAGTATTCATCGTCTT
The DNA here is from genome assembly GCF_015104395.2 of Macrobrachium nipponense. NCBI lineage: Eukaryota > Metazoa > Arthropoda > Malacostraca > Decapoda > Palaemonidae > Macrobrachium > Macrobrachium nipponense. The sequence goes on from NC_061098.1 coordinate 6,823,585, forward strand.
CGGTATTGCGAGAATTTAAAACAGAGATATCTATTCGACTCTCATCTTTCTGTTTACCGCACGGTAACAGAATTCTGTAATAGTCCTCTTTGCGGCAATCGTAATAGCGATAATGCGAATGATTTTTGCGGAATCTGAGTTTGTCCTCAAAATATCTCGTATTCGGAGGTGTGCAATTGTTCATTGTCCACCCCGGATTAGCAGATGTATTGAAAGACATCGCCTACTCCCACACCTGCCAGCTCTACTTCCAAACGTTCAGCCCATGAGAAGCAGTTCTTCAAGCGGCTCTCCCCTGAAGAACGCCCCGCTTTCATTGCACACCGGACAGTAATGAAATGGCGGTTAGCGTTTTCAGTCATTTGTAAGCACAGGTTCAGAATCTTGAGATTCCTTCTCTCGATTCAGCTGGAAGACGTAGGTTGCATACATTGCCTACCTTCGTCTTCAACGTCACATAGTGTTGTTTCTCCTTAAGCTGAGATTCAACGTCTATGAGATTATCTTGCCATCAGGGACCTCGGTCTTTTAAAGGCAATTGACTTTCGCCTTTTGAGCTTATGCATTAAGAGAATCATCACTGCGCCGTCCGGCATCGGTGACTAACAAATATATTATTTGTTTGGTCTCTCAGCATAACTCTTTAAAGAGCGAAGGTCACGTGACTTACCCGGATGCTTGGACAACTTGCCTCTACCGATTCCGAACCAGTCAGTCGGCAGCTGTCAGAGCTCCCGAGTCAGTTACAAACTATGCTGTGGACTTAGTTCGGTTGTTCCAGAGCAATCATTACTTCGTCTTAATAGCTTGTCAGTATGAGTACTGTACATAACCAGTCGAGAAGAGGGATAGGTCATACGACTATTCCCTTCTTTTCGTCTTAGGTAACTGCATGACTTTTCTTGCGAAGTCAAGCACAAGGGGATGGGGATTTGTGACGCTCGATTTCTCGTACCGATCTTCGTAGCGAAGACTCAGAACCCTTCGGTAACTGACGATTGGTTCGAGTCCTTCACAATACCCTCCCTAATGGACTTCACCGCCTCCGATACGAAAGCTATGCTGCTTTGTCCTGTGAAGGCGCGACGGAGCTGTCTGAAGAAACTCGACACCCAGGATGAGTGTGGACGCCTCTTCATCATTCTCCTCGCGTTCCGCAAGAACTTCTCCTTGGCGCAGGTAGTGAAGGCAGGGGCCTGGTCCAACCGGACCGCAATGCACCTCCTTCTAACCTTCGGGATAATTGCCCACAGGTCCTTGGATCTCTTTTTCCTTGGGAACCATGGTGGTTGCTCAACACGTTGTGTAGTTAACCCAGACCCTCGCAGGCTGAACAGCATCGAGTCCTGGTGTGACCGTAAGAATGGATGAGTGAATGAGAGTGTGACTGGCTCCTCTTCCCATCTTTTTCTCTCTACTACTGTGGGTAGAGGGACACGGTCGTCACCCTGCTGGGTAAGGACGAGATGCAGGTGAGCTACTCAATAGAGCACCATCCTATCCCTTTCAGTAGGGATAGGAGTAATATCCACCACTTCCTCCAACAAGGGGGAGGAAGTGGATGCCAACTTGAGACAAACCCATCATTTTATGATTGTCTCTTGCAAACAGGAACAAGTTCTTGCTTGCTGGTACGAAGAGATACGCTTGCCTCTCTCTTAGTACTTGGCCCAGAGGTCTGACCATTGATCCTGCGGTGCACACCCCGATCAATCGGACAGAGGTTTGGATCCCTCCCTTGCTCTTACGACCAGGGAGGCACTCCAGGGTTGGACGAACACCAGTCTGTTCACCAAAAAGACTCAGATTCCTCCCACCAATAAGTGAGTCTTCCTATTGTTAAAGGACCGAGGGTTTGTATTACGTATCGGAACAAATGACAATTTGTCGAAAATTGCATTTTTCCTAACTATACAAACCTGAGGTCCTTTACATATAGTCCCACCTCATGCCACCCCTCACTCTGCAACTTTTTGCATGGGCCTAAAGCAAAAGTGATTCTTCACCTGCCCGTGCGCACGATCGGACAAGCAGTTAACTACCGTTCTCCCCTTGTTCGAAGCTTACGACCGTCCCAGCTGCCGCTAGTTACCTTCCTATTGTTAAAGGACCTCAGGTTTGTATAGTTAGGAAAAATGCAATTTTCGACAAATTGTCATTTTTCCTAGTAAAGTTTTTAGGAATTATGTATTAATGGAATCTCCCAAATTATGATAGGACTACTTTGATGGCTAGTCTTCATTAATAGTTACCATATATAATCTGTAATTATGTATATGTGCTCCTGAGATTGTTTTCAAGTTGGTGCAAAACTAAAATGAATTGAAACACTGTTATGTAAATCATGGGTAATTTATTTAGAGATTTTCAGCCTATAAGCCGAGGAAGGTTTTACCGTCATTAATCTGTATAGGTGTTTCCTAAAAGTTACGTAAAACCTAGATGTGTACTTAGAATGATGTTAAAGGGTAAGTTTGCAAAATTGAGATTGTATTATATACATACTCTTTTCATAATGATTTTGTCTAATAATTGAAGGCTGTCTTTCAAGTTAATTCTCTTGTCATTTGTGTGACCTGCTTCAGAAAGCTTTTATGTAAAGTGTGCTCCTGGAATATTGTCCAATGACAACAAATCTAATATTAGTATTGGCTTGGAAATAAGTAGCTATCTCATTTTCATAGTGCATGGTATAGCCAAGGTAGATTTGTTGATTAATTTTTGGTTACATTTTGATTTACAGCAAATACTCAGTCTACTCAGAGCAAGCCAAAGGTTTTACATTTTTTTATACATTGTATTGTAATATAAACTGAAGTTCTGAGTACAGTACTCTCTCTTGCATTATGTTTACCTTTGGCTCTTGTCAACCAGTTCCTTACAAACAGTGTTACTTTCAGAGTTTTTACCATGTTGACTTACAAACCTTTTCCATGGGGGAAATTCTAGCAAGGTCCATTGGGTTCACTCTTACCCTTGGGATAATGTCATACTTGTGGAATTTCATAGAACATTTGATTGTCTTGCATTCCATCATAAAGGTTCTGGTTCATGCTTTTGGATGTAGAGAACTAGCTTCTGGAAACTTTTTTCTTACCTAATTTTTCTGTTTCTGCTTCCTTCACCATACCTGATGCTGTCCCTCAGGAGGTATTATCTCTCACTTAAACTTTTCCTCTTAATCTCTTATCCATATGTTTGTATTCTCTTATCCTTATGTTTGCTTACAATTCAGCCTTCTATGTCTTCCTTCCTGACCTCTTAGCCATTGTCTGTTATTTATATATGGCTTTGAATTGAAGTTTCTATGTCTACTCTCCTTAACAGTTTTCTCTTTTGTTGAAAATGCTTTTTAAGTGTAAAGGATTACACAAACTTCTTGAAATTGCTTACTGTAATTCAAGTTACAAAGACTGCTTTTTATTTTCTCGTAAGTTTTGATGTTTTTTTTTGGTTTTTGTGTTGTATGTTTTTTTCCTCTTTGAGAATTGAATAAAAAAAATCAACTGGTTACCTTACTCTTAGCTCAACTCAAGAGCCCCTGCCTCTGTGGTGCAAGGTGTGATCAGTGTTGCATTGTCTGTCAGGTTAATTTTAGTCTCTTGTTTGTTTTTATTTCTCTTATTGTTTGACCCATTGGCTCTTATTTGCCTTATCTGCAGATGGTTGTCTTTGAAGCAGTATATGAATTAGGGACATACCATTTTCAAGATGTTTTATTGATAAACATAATTAAGGAGCACAAATCCTCACCAAAGGTTTTTTTAACTTTAACATAGGGAATTTGTATACTAAGTTTAATAAAGGATCTTCAGTTTCATTCAGAGCAAAATGTTTTTGCCATTGATGATTGTTATTTGTCTTATATTATGCTTTATAATCATCAGCTTATTTTTGGTTTTCCCCTGCCTTTATAGCTGTATGCATTTAAAGAAAGATCACTAGCTTTTTTCACATTTTTTGTTTGTTCTGTGCAGTTTATTATATTAATCTGTTAAGATTGTAAGGGGAATTCTGAATTTTTCAATGATTTATCTTTTGGAATGTTATATGTATTGAGCTACTAAGCCCTCACATCTATTTGCTCCTTGTTTTAAGTGAGGCTACTTGTATTTGTGTATCTTTGCAAAGTATTTTTTCTTTTTACTTGCTGTGGGTCTTGTTACCAGTCTTTAGTTGCATGCTAAATGTGTGTAGATTATTTATGAAAAATAGATTGCCAATAGGAACACTAACATTTTCTCATAGACAAACTTCAGGTATTTTAAGCAATGATAATTCATTTTATTTTAGACTGTACTGAACGTATTTACAAAAGCCATATTTTAAGTATTTTATTAATAAATCTCTAGTTGCTATGATCTTTTACTCGCTGACCATAAAATAAATTCCCCAATATTTTCCAGGTCATCATTTCAGTATCACAGCTTCTTGGTGAAGTTATTGGTCTGAATAATTCACGTTTTCAAGAGTCCATGGCACTTATCAACAGCTATGCATCTAGTGATAAAGCAATGAACAATACAGGTATTTCAACTTTATTTCAGCCAGCATTGGATATGGTACACACTGATTTTTACTGCAATACTTAAGCTCTCTCAGAAATGTTTATAGCTTTTGTAGTGACTACGGTATGTCATGGAAAATAACATTGTAAACAGTAGTTCCTAGAAAAGTTCATAGAATTGGTGTTGAAAAAGTAATAAATTTTAGGTGCAATTAGTTAGTGGTTCTAGTGTAATTAGATTTATGCAATACTAATACACAATACAAATAAGGTGAAGATATAAAATTTCATTAGATCCCTTGTTTTTCAGGGTTTGTAAGTGAAGTCCGAGATTTAACAAAACGTATTCGAACAGTGTTAGTAGCAACAGCCCAAATGAGAGAACATGAGTGTGATCCTGAAATGCTGTGTGACCTTCAGCATTCCCTTGCTGCATCATATGCAGCAACCCCAGAACTGCGAACCACTTGGTTGCAAGCCATGGCAAAGCACCATGTCAAAAATGGTGACCTTTCAGAGGTTTGTTCCTCACCTTTTTTTATACAGTGTGGTGGCAACCTTATAAGTAATGTGTTTGTTTTTCAAGACGTAATTAGCTCTGTATTTTTTTATTTTTTAAGTAATGTTTGTTTTTCAAGACGTAATTAGCTCTGTATTTTTTAATTTTTTACTCTGACCTCAAGGTAACGTACAATATTTAATTACTAGACTGCTTGATAATATGTGCTCTTTAATATAGAATTAAGATTGTCTTGAAATTGTTTGCCATAAATATCATGTAAAGATTTATTAGTTATTTATTAATCTGTTCAATTAATATTTTTTCTAGAAAAGGTTAATTAAACACATAACCTAATATACTCTAATCTGGTGCAAATTCAAATTTTTGTTAGCAGTACAATAAGATAATGTGATGGGGAGATGGTATCAGTTTAATTGAATTATTTGTTGATTTTTAATTGAGATGATTCCAAAGAAAAAATAAGACATCTCAAATTTGTTTTTGGTGAGGTGAACTTTTATATGCATTGAATAAAAAATTCTAGTCACTAATACTGATGTTTTCCAATCTTACAGGCAGCATTTTGTCAGCTGCACATTGCAGCACTTATGGCAGAATATTTGCACCACCAAGGGGAGTTTGCTGATGGATGTCAAGTCTTCTCCATCATTTCAGACAACATACCTCGTGATGAATCCAACTTGAGACTGGATGCAGGTAAATCTTATCAGGTTTATAGCACATAGTACTTAAGTAAGGTCTTGTAAATAATTTTAGCAAAACTTCCGTGTCGCAATGCAAAATTTCCATAGGGGCTCTTGTCCAAATTACATAAAAGAAGAAGCTGGACTGATATGTATATGGGGAGAAAGCAAAGGAATGGATGAAAAGTATAAGGCACAAAGTAAGGCAAGTGGGGCTGAAAGATGCTGCAAAGAACCTTCAGTGCCATCTAAAATGGGCCTCAGAAGTCACTGCAAGTAATTCCTATTAATTTGGTGATTCCCTAATTGACAATAGTTTTTCCAGGTAAAATTACCTATTAATTTTTGGAGAAAGTTAGGGTAATCTTGTGTACTTGTCACCAAGTGTGCCGTCTATCCCATTATTTACTGGCTGAGCTGCAGTTCATTTCAGTTTCTTTTACCTTTTATGAAACCAATGGCAATTTGAGCTTCAGTTTTTTGTTAATTGAGATCCTAGGTTTCTGATGATATTAAACCATAATAGACCTCTTACATAAGCACATTCATTGTAATTTTTTTGTATTTTAGTTTTGTACATACAACTTCCCCGGCAGATATATACTTAGCTTATGTCTCTGACGTCCGACAGAAATTCGAATTTCGCGGCACACGCTGCAGGTAGGTCAGGTGATCTACCCCCCTGCCGCTGGGTGGCAGGAATAGGAACCATTCCCGTTCTAGAACCAGATTTTCTCTGTCGCGGTAGTGTCAACATATGTTGTTGCTACCTCCTGACTTGATTTTCGTTTTTCATCGCCATCGATCTTCTGGGCTGTCTTTTGCAGGGAAGTACTGGGTCTTTGGTTCAGCATACGCTTTTATTAACTTTTTAATGAATTTGGCTTCGAAAATTTCGAAGAATATATGACGTGTAACTACCGAAATTTTCGGTAGACACTCACATAGTTTGCAAGAAAGGGAAATATTAATTTGTTCCGATACGTAATACAAACCCTCGGTCCTTTAACAATAGGAAGGTAACTAGCGGCAGCTGGGACGGTCGTAAGCTTCGAACAAGGGGAGAACGGTAGTTAACTGCTTGTCCGATCGTGCGCGCGCCGCGCGCCCGGGCGGTGAAGAATCACTTTTGCTTTCGGCCGTGGTGTGACAGGACGTGTTCGTCATCGCTCTGCCCGCTATTTCGTCGTGTGCTTTGGATGTTTACAATTTTCTTCTGACTGGTTTGTTTGTGGTCTTGAAATGAAATTGTAAGTACTTCTCTTTTTCATTTTTTCATTGAGTGAAGTGAATTAATTAATCATGGATCAAGAAGAGCTTTCGCCGCGCCCACCAGCTGCCCGTAGAGTGTGTCCCGGGCTGGAGGGGCGTAAATGCGGCGGATTCCGCTCTTACCCAGATATTGATCCTCATGAGTTATGTTTTCGGTGTCGGGGGCGAGAATGCTCCCGAACCGAACCATGTAATGTCTGTGTAAATTGGTCCGAGGCGCAGTGGGTGCTGTACGAGGGTAGGAAGAGGCGTAGGTCGACCAAGGAGTCGTCGGAAAGCTCTCCAGCGACTCCTTTGGTTACGGATACCTCGTCATCCTTCCTGCCTCCAGCTCAGCCCCCACGATTTGCGCCTTCCCCTGCGGGGGGGGTTTCGGAGTCCTTCTCCTCACTCGATCCGTCGAGTGTGGAGGAGGGTGCCCGATACCCGGATGTTCAATTGTATTCGGGGTCTTCCGTCCGCCTCTGGGTGGGGTTTCGTCCTCCCCCAAGCGCGAGGGTGCCCCTCTAACTGACCCGACTGTTCCTCCCTCAGGTGTGCCTTCTGTGAGTGACGACCTTGGACAGGTGTGGGCGTCGTTGGGACTGCAGGGCGCCCCCAGTATCCAGGGCTTGATTCAACGGCTAGCGGGGTCGGCAGTTGTAACTCATGGTGTGGTGACAACAACGACCAATACTGTGTCAACACCAGCGTACGCCGCCCCTCCTCATGTGGTGTATACGCAACACATTGCGTCGGTGACTCCAACGGCATCAATTCAAATGCCGATCGCTGCCGTACCTAAGAGGGGCGTGCCGCCGCCACCTGGGTTTTATGTGCTGCCGACTCCCGACTTTCGCTGCCCCAAAAGTTCGCCCCTGGATCTACCGCCCGTCCCAATGATGAGTTTGGCTGAGATGGAGAGGTCTGTGACGCCGCCGGACTATGCTGCCGTAAACCTGCCGTACCTGCAGCGAGTGTTGCTGGCCCAGCCCTCGCGCCGCTCCTACGAAGCGCGCGGTGCGGGACTCTCATGTTGATGTTGCTGCTGGTGTGCTGGTCCTGCTGGTGCTGGTCCTATTGGTGCTGGTCCTGCTGCTGCTGGTCCTGCTGGTGCTGGTCCTGCTGGTGCTGGTCCTGATGGTACTGGTCCTGCTGTTGATGTTCCTGCCGCTCCTGCCGTGCCTGCCCCTGCCCACGTCGCGTCTCGTCATGGAGGTGCTGCACCGGTCTCAGGTCTTTCCGGACAGGATCAGTCGGGGGCGTGTTGCTTCGGCAATTGGCCCGACTTTTCCGTGGATGGAAGGAAACCTGACGTCCGTCCTGAGAGAGCTGACGAAGAAGAGGAAGAAGAAGAGGAAGATGTCGTCGTCGTCTTCATCGTCTTCTTCGTCGTCTGTTGCCGCCTCTTCCCCTTCGACTTCTAAGGCTTCCAAGCCGAAGAAGAAGAAGGCTGCCTCCTCCCCCCCTAAGAAGGCTCCTGCGGGACCTTCGAAGGGCCCGTCTCGCTCTGGCGTGACGGGGGGTTGCTTCTGCTGGTCTCCTGTTCCCTCGGAACGGGGCCCGTCTCCTCTTCTGAGAAGAGAAGAAGACGGGGACCAAGGATGTGCTGGCTACTGCTGGTACATCCGCGCCTGGTCTTAGTAGCACTGCTGCTAAGCCAGGTACCGGCTCGACTTCTCTGTTCGCGAGAAGGTGGCCGAGTGTACGGTCTCCTTCGGGCGACCGTGCAGCCAAAGTCAAGACGCCTGAGCTTGCTCACCGTCATGACAGAGGCACGGAGCAGAAAGACTGTCGAGAGTCGCGCAAGTGACGCTCGCCAGGCCAGCGGCCGCTCTCGTAGCGACCAGCCGGTACCTCGGGTTGTTACGTGACGGTCTCTGACCGGCCACGGGTTGAGGCTGAGAAGAGGTCCCCTCGACCAACGGCACCAGCTTCGGCTGGTACCAGCGGTTTGACGTGCCGTGAGGACGCTCACCGGTCTCACCGCGAAAGCGAGCTCTGCAGATCACCTGACCGCCGCTCCCACAGGGACCGGACGGAGACGGTGGCCAGCAGCAGCTCGTCTGACGCACGAGATTCATGGGGTCGACGTGCTCAGTCGAGCCGCTCGCCACAGGTGAGCGGGCAAACGACCAGGCCTGCAGTCTTCGATCCCCACCGCGGGTTGGTGATCGGCTACAGCCCTCCACGTACGCTGGTCCTGCCAGCAACGAACGGGGGGGAGCGTCAGGTCTGTCTCTCCTATACCTTCAACTTCCTCGGGCTACACGGGAAGAGCGAGGTACCTAGGAGTGATCGTGAGAGGTGCGCCGCTCACGATCCCGCCACGACGCCGCACGAACCAGGCATGGTCTTAGGACCAGCCAGGTCGTACGCGCAAGTGGTTGGAGGCGACCGTCAGGGGTCTGTTGCTGTTTCCTCCTTCTGAAGGAGGAGGGTCTCGAGAGCTGCTCCTGTTGGAGGGACTGGACGGTCCTACTCCTCAGGACGCTGTGATCCTGAGATCCAGAGGAACTTTGCCCAGGTTATTGCGCTGATTCGTCAGCACAAACGACCTGGGGGAAGGATCGCCGCTACCACCATCTGAGCCCACGTCCCGGCTCGAGTCATTTTGGGGCCCGAAGAGGGAACCCAAATTGACGGTGGGACTGCCGCGATCTGAGCTTGCAGAACTCAGTCCTTGACCAGGTGGAGGAATTTCGTCTCAGGACGAGAGGACTCACTTAAGTCAGGACGGTCTTCCAAGCTACTTCCTCCTCCTCTGCAGCGACAGCGGAAGTTCTACGTGCCATCAGTGGATCCAATACCGCCCAAACAGGTTAACCCGGAGCTAGCTAGGCTAACTCCAGGTGTGTCCCTGCAGCAGCTCCTGTCGGAGAACCTGTGGTTCTCGCAGCAGGAAGGCACTGGGCCTGGAAGCTACCGCTATGGCGGCTTTCCAGGCAGTCTCTTGGTTGGATCTGTGGTCCCTCACAGTATCCAAGGTCGCGGCCGACCCGCGCCGGGGCGCTGCCCTCGAAGACGACCCCCGACTTCAAGGAGACTGTGCCAGTCTGGAGGTAGGGCCATCTCCTACCTCGCCCATCAGACGGCAAACCTGTGGGCCAACTTGGTTCTCCGTCGTAGGGACGCTGTCCTTACACGAGTAGCCAAGGGGGCCGGGCGTGAAGCGGTAAATGGACTCCGTAACGGACCAATGAAGAGTTCCTCCGCTCTCTTTCCCGGAGAGATGGTGGACGCTGCGGTGGAAAGACGGCGCACTGATGACAGTGACCGTCTGGTTCACCAGGCAGTTACGAAGGTTTCTGGGCACCTCGTACAACTGCGGCTAAGCCTAAGAGTTTAGCTAGCGCTTCCTCGGCTGCTAAGACGGCTGCTCCATCGAAGCCCCGAGGAAAGACTCTTCCTGCTTCAACTTCTGGTAAAGGAGGCCGTAACCAGCCCTCCTCCCAGCCCTCCTTTCCCCCCGAGGAGGTGCTGGGAAGAAGTCGAAGCGAGGTGGGAAACGCTAGGGACGGCGTTCCCCTCACCAGCTTGCCGGAAGTGGTGGGGGGTGCCTGGCGAGCCATTGGGCCGGCAACTTGGCAGCGCTTACGGTGCCGAGACCTGGATAGTAGACGTCCTTCGGGAGGGATATCTACTACCTTCGAATCTCGGCCACCCTCACCTCCAACCCGGTCCATCTGCAGACATATGTTCTGGGATCCTCAAAGGACGACGCTCTTCGGCAGGAGATCAAGACCATGCTGACCAAGCGAGCTGTAGAAGTCGTAGTGGATCGGTCACCGGGCTTTTACAGCCGCCTTTTCTTAGTGGAAAAGGCATCGGGGGGCTGGCGCCCGGTGATAGATCTCTCTCCCCTGAACCGATTTGTTCGCCAGACTCGGTTCAGATGGAGACGGCACGTTCCGTGCTGGACTCCATCATCAGAGAACGACTTCATGCTTTCAGTGGACCTGAAGGATGCGTATTTTCAAATACCCATCCATCAGTCCTCCAGAAAGTACCTCCGCTTCATCTTCGACGGGACGGTGTACCAATTCAGGGCACTTTGCTTCGGTCTCTCAACCGCCCCACAGGTGTTCACGAGAGTGTTCACGCTGGTGTCTGCTTGGGCCCATTCGCACGGGATACGTCTTCTGAGGTATCTCGACGATTGGCTGGTCCTGGCGAGCTCCCGCTCGCAGTTGCTGCAGGACAGGGATCGACTTCTAAAGTTTTGTCGCGATCTGGGATCGTGATAAACTACGAGAAGTCCGATCTCGAACCCAAGCAGAAGATGAAGTACCTGGGTATGCTGATCGATACGGGTAGCAGCTCAAGTCCGCCCCGCAGACTTGAGGATCAGCAAATTCAGGGAGGCAGCCGGCCGGTTCCTGTCTCGGCAGGAACAGGCAGCTCAGCAATGGGCAAGTCGTGATGCGGCCACCTGTCGTCACTCGAGAAGTTAGTTCCTCACGGACGTCTTCACCTGCGGTCTCTCCAGTGGAGACTAAGGGAGAGTTGGTCACAGGCTAAAGGATCCACCTTACTTCCCCGTGTCCATCACGGAGAAGGTGAGGCAGGACCTAGCCTGGTGGCTCGACGACAGGAACTCTTAAGAGGAGTGCCCCTACGCACTCCCCCCCCGGAGATGCTGCTGTTCTCAGACGCATCGACCGAGGGATGGGGCGACACCTGGAGGAGTTGCTGGCTGCAGGTGTGTGGGACCATCACGACAAAGCACCTTCACATGCAATGTCCTGGAACTCAAGGCGGCGTTCTACGCTCTCCAAGAGTTCCAAGACCGCTTGATGGACACTCGGTGGTGTTGCATGTGCGACAACACCACAGTAGTGGCATACGTTCAACAAGCAGGGGGCCTAGTGTCTCTCCCGCTACACCAGTTGACTGTGCAGGTGCACGAGTGGGCCACGGCTCACTCGATAGAGCTGTCAGCACGCTACATTCCAGGCAAGAGGAATGTAGTAGCGGACAAGCTCAGCCGTCGGGATCAGGTAATAGGGACGAGTGGTCCCTACACCCAGAAGTGGCGGAAAGGCTCTTCAACCTGTGGGGCGTCCGGTCATAGACCTGTTCGCCACCCGGCACAACAAAAAACTTCAAGTTTTTTGCTCAGCCGTGCCGGACCCATGGGCAGCTGCAGAGGACGCTCTCCAACCACCCCTGGGACAACCTCTTCGTCTACGCCTTTCCTCCCTTTTGTCTGATTCGGAAAGTGATCAGCCGAGCGCTGGTCACTCCCAATCTCAGGATGATCCTGGTGGCTCCCAAACGACCTCAAGCCGTTTGGTATCCGGACCTGCCTGGCTCTTCTTGCAGAAGAACCGAGAGAGATGCCCCACTGGCACAACCTTCTAGCCCAGCCACACGTAGAGCGTACCACCGAGCAGTCCAGTCCCTACAACTTCACGGCTGGCTGTTATCCCACCATCTCTTGCGAACGAGAGGCTTTTCTCGCAGCGCAGCAACAGAGATGGCTGGACACGTCAGACAGTCCTCTGCAGCTGTGTACCAGGGGAAGTGGGCCGTCTTCTGTGGTTGGTGTCGTAGACGGGGTCTACTCCTCTCAGAGCCACTCTTCAGCAGGTAGCGGATTTCCTCGTATTTCTTCGCCGAGAGAAGCTCCTCTCAGTACCGCCCACAGTTAAAGGATATAGAGCTGCACTGGCACTCGTCCTTAAAACTGAGGGACTGGACATCTCGAACTCGTTCGAGATCTCCTTGCTAATGAGGAGCTTCGAAAGGTCTTGCCCACCCAGGGAGCTCAGGGCCCCCTGAGTGGGATGTGACTCTCGTCCTTAGGAGTTTTGACTCGAAGACCATTCGAGCCACTCCGAGAGTCGTCAGACAGGGATCTGACCCTCAAAGACCCCTCTTCTTGCTGGCCCTGGCATCGGCGAAGAGAGTAGGGGAACTTCATGGATCTGTCCTTCAATGTTAAACATTCCAGGGGCTGGGCGGGGATCTGTGACGCTCGATTTCGTCCCGAATTTCGTAGCCAAGACTCAGAATCCGTCGATCCCTGACGACAGGTTCGAGTCTTTCACAATCCCC
>NC_061098.1:6837108-6907108 GCF_015104395.2 Macrobrachium nipponense
CCCTTTATGTACCTTTGTGATCGCATTAGTTGAAATGTGGTAGAATCTTCCTTGAATAGATCTACTATTTGCAATATGAATTTTTGTTATTCTTTAAATCCACCATCATATTATGGTTTAAAACTATTTCTATATCTTACAATGAACACCAAAAGTGATAATATGCAACAGATATAAAAGCTAAACTCGCTAAAGGGAGTTAAATTAACGACCAATTAAGAGTTCTAATTCAGTCACAAGATGCGTGGACTGAATTTTGCTTAAAACTAGAGGGGCTATAATTCAACTATCAAAAACTCTATTAAATATTATATAGGCAAATATACACAAATTAAAACTAAAATAGTTAAATAGTACAGATAATTAAGGTTTCATGACAATCCATTTCTAGATTACATCATGTGTTAATCATAGCAGGAAGATCTGAAACCTGAATTATTGGAGACTAAGAATACAATTCATTATTGACTTTTAAATCTGAATTAAAATTTTCTGAAGTAAAAATATTCTTTAACATTTTCAATTAACAATCCAAGAACTCTAACTAAAAGTAGTTATGAAAAGTTAAATCTCTAAGATAAAATTTCAAGGCCATTAGCATATATAACATAATTCTACATGCTATTGTATTATGCTTTGGAGAATTATTATCACAAAGCAGAAATTATTACAAATTACAAAGAACAAATGATACAAAATTGTGCTTCATTCCAACAAGTAATAAACTCAGATTCCTGCAGAGAGCTTTAAGACTGGCTACAATTTATCAGTTAAATCTAGATACAAAATGAGCATTTTTTCACCCTCTTATTTCTTGCTCTGATATAAAGTTTCAGCTTCAACATTAAAAATAAAAGTACATACTATATTTGTAACAACATATTAGCAAAAACCATAAATGACATATACGTGTACGTACATATGTAGCTGCCTCAGGCACAAATCCGACAGTCAGTTCACATGAACTATTAAGAGTATTTCTTTACAAAAAAGAATAAAATATAAAATAAAAAATTGTTAAATATTTTTGGTAGAGATAAAATTTCCTCCTTAGCAATCTATAACCGAACACCTGTTCTAAAGAGCATCTTCAAAATATGTTCCTGCCTAAATGCATTCATGGAATCATGGGAAAGCAAGGCAACTCATGCTTTGCAGAAGGAGTCATCTTGAGATCTAATGACACTGAAAACGAAGCTGTTTGTGACTGGGAGTCCACCTAAACACAATTCAGACATCTAGATTATAACATTCAACAGCTTAAACCAAAAAAAGATCTTAATACTGTACAAGTATTAAGACAATATTCTGAAACCAATTACACTATAAAGTTGTTGACAAAGACATATATTAAATACTTTGTGATACACTACTAAAATTCCACCGGACATCCAATAGTATGCAAGCACATCAGAGGCACCTCTCGAAAGACTAGTACTGTACTGAATAATCAGACTTTACAGACATTCCATTTGCTTACAGTGATTCATGATGAGCCATTTGAAGCAAAGAGCTATAAAGACATCAAGCTAAACTGTTATGGTCCTTTGTATACGTCAACATATAATCATAATGAGCATTTGAGACAGCATTATCACTTCCTTCCAGTGAGGTAAAACTTTAACAACAAACACATAGCTTGCATCACAAAAGCAACTCCCAATGACCTCTTACTTCTACCCCAGAACAGCTGCAAAAGACTAAAGCCTAGAGAGTAACACTCAACTGTGATTTATCTAACATTATCTAGAAAAATACATCATCCATCAAGTGCACATTGGTAAAATTATTAGCACCATCAGCAATATCTAATATATATTCAAACAAGGAACTTCAAAGCATGAGAAGGCTACTACTGATGTAAAATATTTGACAATCAAGAAATACATTCATTCTCTGTATACCAAAAATATTCTAAGTGTTGCAATGTATCCCAGTGGGTTAAGTGAAAGGAAGCTCATAGCAAAGGCATTTACAACTGCAAGTGACTTACGGCTCACAGAACTGGACATTGAAAAAACACAGCTGTCAAATATAAGCACAGATGTAAGTCATAAACAATCATATCTACAATAAGATCTACAAGAAGGAATAAATAACAATCTACCTATATATATTAAATTGTTTAAAAGTAATTTTTTGTTTGCATTTTAAAGTCATGGAAAATGAATCTACAGTAAAATTATGATATTCAAATCTGATGTGATGTACCAAGGTATCTAACTAGAGTGGTCTCAGTTTCCCAGATAGAAAGTAAGCAGTAAAATAACCGCTCAAGTGAAAACAAACATTAAAGTAATCTTCAACATGAAATCCCAGAAGGCTCCAATCCAAGAGTTCACAGTTTTTGTGAATTACTGTTATCTCTTATTTATTTCATTGCACTAAAGTATGTTAGTGACTAAATATACTATTTCCTCTTCTAGTATATGAACTGCATAAAGTCAATTCAATTGTGCATCATCAGTCATGAACAGTTAATTTGTATACTTTTCAGAAATGAGCATAAGTCTTAAATCAGTACCAGATAGCTAAAACAAAAACAGCATAACATATTCCTTCAATATGTTGGTAATGGAATTTTGGACATTCATGTTTTCAATTACCTAAACCTCCGTCCCACACTATTCAAAATCAAGGACTTTACGATATCAATAATCCTTGTTTGATTCATAGGCATTTGCATACTTGCCCACTGACTCATGTCTGCCTGATGATACCTTGCTTTTGCTTGAAGACATGGGTCTGGCATTTATGTTCACATCACATGAGCCATGACTTCACTGTGAAACTGCCTGATGGGACTGTCAGCCATAGTACACCCTTGTGTCTATCAATTACCAAAATAACAGCTGCCAGTATGGTTGCCACTCAGCCATACCATAGTGAGTATGTGTGTCAGTTATCATAACCACAGCTGCCTGTATAGTTGCCTGAAGTGTAATCCATGCCCATCTCCGCATGCCTCAAAATGGTCTGAAGAGTGTCGGGTATCTACGTAGATCCACATCTTATGCATAAGTATTGATATCATGTGTTCCACTATTTCTTATTACAGCTGCCTCATGTCCCCTAACTGTCTGCATTCTTGTACATCCATCCCCAGCTGATCCACAATAGCAAGCTGTTATCATGTACTAACATGTCTAGGAAACCTGAACTTATCATTGTAAAGTAAATTGAGGAATCTTGGGTGTCTGTAACTTTGTTGGAGAGTAGCGGCATCTCTGAAATGTTCATGGATGTCATCACCAAATCAGGCACCCCTGCTGATTGTAAATTATTTTCACAAAGCTGCTATAGAGCTGTCTATGCTTCACTGTGTCTACACCATAGCTGGTGGTATTATTATCAACTGGGTATATTTGTGCTTTAGTCATAAATTTTTCTAAAAAACTCTCTCCATTAAAAGTATTAATATTAAATTTTTCGAAAAAGGTCTCTCCATTAAAAGTATTCATATCTACAAGCTTGAGCATTAATACTTTCTCCTAATTCTTTGCCACACAACACAAGGAAAGATTTCTTGGTACAATTAAGTGGAGAAAAAGATGGTTACTACCAGGAACATCACTGAATTCCAAAGATTCTGAGACAGAGGAAATGAAGTGGTCTGCAGAATTATTACTTTGTTTTTCCTGTCCAAGTACTTACTATATTTTCTTCTGTACTCATAGCTCACGTCACCATAGACCAAGATGCATCCTCAACAAACATCTTGTCCTTAAAACCATCATTGACCCAATATTGTGGGGAAAGAAGAATGAAGGTCCACTTAATGGAAGCCCTGAATTTGCCACAGGATTTCCATGAGACAACATAAAGAATGTGTTTCATAATGTGCAAACATAACTGAAATAAATGGCAAACAACAAATATGATAAGTACTGAGTACCACATGATACTGCTGAGTGACTTACATGTTGTACATAACTTAAATGTTGTAAATAACTTACACAACACATAACTACATATAGTACATTAAAAATCTCTCTTCATACCTATCAAAATGGAAAAAACATTACTACTTTTCTAGATACATATATCCACTGAAAAGAAAGAAACAGTAAATAAATACCATTATGAAAATATAAAAAAATTAATAATTCGGACATATCACTTCCTATTCTTAAATACAGGGGGTCCCTCGAGTTACGACGTTGATCCGTTCTTACGATGCATCGTAACACGAATTTCAGCGTAAGTCGGAACATTGAAAAAATACCACATGATTTAATGTAAATAACCTATCAATAACAACGACGAGAACAATTCCTTACCTTTATTAGTTTGATTGGCTTGCACACTGGAGAGGAAGCTGCGGTGCTGGAGAGACTGGGGGAGGTTAGTGAAGAGAAAAAGAACCTCCAGAAGTTGCTGGAGATGCTGAGGCAGATGATTCTTGAGGTGAGGCAAAATGATTCTAGAGTTGAGGCAGAACATTCTAGTACTGGAGATGCTGAGGCAGGTGATTCTTGAGGTGAGGCAGATGTTGGGGCAGGTGAGTCTTTAGGTGAGGCAGAACCTACAGAAGGTGCGGAGATACTGGGGCAGGTGAGGTCTGGGTTAGCAGAACATTCAGAAGGTGCTGGATTAGCAGAGGCAGCTGAGGTAGAGGGTACAGGATCTTCTGCAGGCCTCTCTACCTTCTTAAAATACTGCTCCAGGTTAGTCTGAACAGAGAGCGACCTCTTTTCATCCAAGATCTCCTTGTAACACTGCATCAAATCCATGACGCCTCTGGAAACCCTAGTGAACCTGTCCAAGTTGGGATCCTGAGCCTCAAAAGTTGACAACGCTTGCTGCAACTGTGCAAAACCTCTTATCAAGTCCTGCCTTGTGAAAGCCTTAGGCTCTGGGGTGGGTGTTTCTTCTTCTTCCTCTATTATCTGCTTCTCCAGTTGTATCAGGTCCTCAGCAGATAACTCCTCGCCATGAGACTCCATCAGCTCTGTAACATCATCAACCTCCATCTCCAAATTGATTTCCTTACTCAGGGCAACAACGTTCTTGACAACTAGCTGAACTGTGTCCTCAAACCCATGGAAATCATTCACAAATTGAGGACAAATTTTCTTCCAGACACCATTCATGTTTGTTTGCTTAACCTCCTCCCAGGAATTAGCAATGTTCTTTACAGCATCAAGGATGTTGTAGGATTTCCAAAAGTCCTTCAGAGTCAAGTCCTTCTTGTTTCAGTTGCCTGTAAAGCCCATAGCAATTGTCCTTCCGTAGGTAGTAGGCCTTGAACGAAGCAATCACTCCTTGGTCCATAGGCTGTAAAAGGGCCGTGGTATTAGGTGGAAGGTAAACCACCTTGACATTAGGGTTGAAGTCTCCCAGCTGGGCAGGGTGTCCAGGGGCATTGTCCAGCACTAGCAACACCTTAAAGGGGATACCCTTGGAGGCGCAATACCGCTCCACACCTTGGCACAAAATGGTTTACGAACCAGTCCTCAAACACTGCAAGTGTCACCCATGCCTTCTTGTTGGACTTCCAAATTACTGGTAGTTGACCCTTCCAAATGCCCTTGAGTGCCCTTGGATTTTCAGCCTGATACACCAACAAGGGCTTCAGTTTGAAGTCGCCAGCAGCATTACCCCCAAGAAGTAAAGTTAGCCTCTCCTTGCTGGCTTTATGACCGGGTGCTGACTTCTCCTCCTTGGCGATGTAAGTGCGGTTAGGCATACGCTTCCAAAACAAACCTGTCTCGTCTACGTTAAACACTTGCTGAGCAGAATAACCCCCCTCCTTAATTATCTCAGACAACGCTTTAGGAAATTCACTCGCTGCTTTCTCATCCCCACTAGCAGCTTCACCTTGCAATTTAAGGTTATGGTAATTGGCCCGAGCCTTAAATCGCATAAACCAACCCCTACTAGCCACAAACTCTTCACTTTCACTTCCCTCCCCCTTTTCTTTTTTCAACGCTTCAAACAATCTTTTCGCCTTCTCCTGAATCACCATAAGGCTGACTGGGATACGCCGTTGATTTTGTTCTTCCAACCAAAGCACCAATAACCTTTCCATTTCAATTATTAGACCACTACGCTGCTTAGTTATCACTGTCGCTTTCATAGGAGCAGATCCTTTCACATGTTCAACGATGCGCTCTTTATCTTTGATAATGGTAGCAACGGTCGAACGGCTAAGGCCAAGCGAGCGGCCAATGTTTGTTGGCGTTTCTCCCTTCTCGGATCGCTTTATAATGTCCACTTTAATTTCCATGGTGATGGCCTTTCTTTTCTTCGATGCACTACCATCAGAAGAGTCCGCCGTTGCGCTTGGGAGCCATAACAAAGAGCAAAAAGTTACAAAAACGATACAACACGAGGGAGAGAGAGGCAGTGTAAACAACCAAAATGGCGTATGGACGAGGACATGAGCGTAGCGAAGCGACGCCGTCCTCTCCCCCACAAAGCGTATTCTTCCGCCGTGCGCCTGGAACTAGTTCGCGTTTTGTTTACGTTGCTTACGACGCTAAACCGCGTAAGACGGAACGACGCAAAATATTATTTTTTATATTTTATGGGGGCGCGTTCGTAACCACGAAACATCGTAAGTCGAGACCAGCGTAACCCGAGGACTTACTGTATGACTTTTAAATGACAGCACTTACGTTCACAAACAATACACAACAAAAGTAAAATTCAGCTACATGAGAGAGAGAGAGAGAGAGAGAGAGAGAGAATTGTAAGCAATAATTTCCTATATAGCAATAATTTCCTATATGTGCATATACAATAAAAAAGAAACACACAGGATTAGTACAAACCTCAAAGTTTATAAAGAAAGATTTGTTTGTTTGTTGTTAATATGCTTCAATCTATATTTATTCAATTGTGCTACAAAAAGAATTTCATATTTATAAAGAGCAATTTAAAGTGCCAAAGATAACTAAAATTATTAGATACATTTTCAAAAAGGTATGAGAATATAACAGGTAAAAATTCTAAAAACATATTCAACACACAAAACAGAGTTCTACATGCAAGTGTCCTGTCTAGACAACAAAAAATTGTCTCCTAACACCATTTAAAATTCTCATAAAAAGTAGAAGAAAGGGAACATGGTCTTATTAAAGACCATTACAAGAGCTTTACTTCTTTGATGAAGGGATTATAAATATTGACTGGCTATCTTTCATCAAATGCAAATGTTTCCTTTCAAAGACCCCAGATGAATGGCACTGCAACGCTGGGGCTGCTTACATTTGTTTCAGCTCATGGACACTAAACATATACGTAGTTACCTAAAATTTCTGGATAAATATCTGCCAATATTTCCAGCTAGTTACAAAATCAAATAACGGCTACTTACAAAGGCCAAGTTAACTACATGAACCTTATACAAAATGCAATAAATTTAGAGATAAACTACAAACAGTAAAATAAAAATATTAGAAATGTCTCTGTAGCAGTTCTGTTAAAATAAAGCTGTCTTTGTACCTTGACTAAACTATAAACATCTTAGAACAGTAAAGATTATTGTCATTTTAAAAGTGAGCAGGAACAGTGTATTACAATAAATTATATAACTTACTTGCGCGATACAAAACTAAGGCACATACCTTGAAGATGCTTTTTCACTCAAAATGCCTATAAAATCCTTTTCTAATAAAATATCTTCTTTGTTTTTAAAGCTTTCAGTCCATTGATGAAGTGAGATTGCGTACAGCCTTTAAGCATTACTACTGGCACCTCCAGGTGAACTAATCATGCTAAGATAATGCTGTGAAGACCTTTTAAAGACACTATCAACAGCAACTTGTGCAGCCAGAAGTGGTTCATTGAGGATACTTGACAGTGACTGCAGAAGCTCAGAGAAATTGCTCTCAAGAGCCATCTGGTACTCATACTGATCACTGCTCACCAGAGTACTATTCAGATCTAGGGCTTCTTTGCATGTACAGACAAAATCTCTGAAAAAGGAAAAGTTAAAGATAAATTTTCTAGAAGAAAACTGAAGAAACTAAAGTTCAATCCCATTCAATGATGACAGCAAGTTTAATGAGGTTAGTCTTACTCAGAAAGTCACACTGATACCAAAGCACTGTAAATTAAATTGCCATGAAATGATGTTCTAGATGCCTAGTTGAAATCTAAGTGCAAAATCTTTATCATTTTTATCACACTTGCCAAAAAGTCCTAATATCAAATGCCATAGCTAGGTAACAACTGCAATGACCCATAAATGAAAAAATAAAGTTGACTTATTTTAAAAGCGAGTACAATCCCACTATCCAATTTACCTGTAAACATCTTTAAGGCGTAGAACCTGATTTACAGGATATGCAGGAGCACTGTTTTCTTCCAAAAATGTTGAAGCATAAGCTAAAGGTCCTGCGTTCACCTGGACACTAATACTTCCCTGAAATATAAGGAAACAGCACACATACATATGAGATTAAAGAGAGCAAAAGCAAGTGGCAAGTCAACAAACACAAGACCCAAAAACTGACTAAGATTTATAAATATTAACGAAACCCATAAACAGTTCAGTGTAGCAGCAAAAATATTTTATCCTTACTGTGTTGATTGTTGAGACAATAGTAGCAACATGAAGTAGAAAAATGTATTAGAAACAAACTGTAAAAATACATAAATAATCCTATACAAGACCTTTGGCAAAGAAAATGGATTTGTTACCTTAGTATAAAAACAAATGTCAATAGAAAAAATTCTAGAAAGTTAAGACAATGATGGATATTTTGAATAAAAATAAAGGTACTGTGCCATATTTTTTTCTAAATAAATTAGTGAAAGAATGACTATCAATACAGTATTCAGTCACCACAATACAACAATTAGGTCATGCCATGACAAGCTTCAATTTTGTGCCCATTTAATGCAACCGAGTCAAACAATCCAGAAGAAAAGAAAGCTACTGCTGTCCCAAGCAACAAAAAAGTTACCAGAAACTGGCATAAGATTTATATTTGAAATTTAGCATATTAACAGTAATGAAACATGAAAAACTTATGGATGTTTTAAAAAATATACATACCTGAAGCTTCAACTGAAGCTTTTTGATATCTGTAGGCTCTTTCTTCACAATTTCAACAAGCTCCTTCACTCGACTTTCCATTTCATCAATAGCGACTTCAATGGGCGACATTTCAAGTACCTTTGAAAAAACAATAACTTTTCATACACACTACAGAAAAAAACCCAATAACATAAAATCTTAATGTGACTCACCAGCAAAGGTTACAAGGTTTGTTAAATTGAAATCGGAACAGTTTATCTTTATATTATTGACAACTCAAGATGGAAAGGAAAAGCAAAAATTAAAAATTAAATGTGGAAGTGTGGTTGAACCAAAGTTTGTAAGAAACTATTATAATACAAGCAGATTAATTCATTCATGATAGCACCATACGCCTTTAATGTTACTATCTTATTAAAATTTCACTTCAATCATATTAAAATGATTTTTGTTTGTTTATTGTTTATATGGTGTTTTTACGCTGCATGGAACCAGTGGTTATTCAGCAACGGGACCAACGGCTTTACGTGACTTCCGAACCACGTCGAGAGTGAACTTCTATCACCAGAAACACACATTTCTCACTCCTCAATGGAATGGCCGAGAAACGAACCCGCGACCATCGAGGTGGGACGCAAACACCATACCAACCACGCCACTGAAGCGCTAAAATGATTTTTGTGATATGTATTCATTTGAATTATGAATCAGTTAAGTGGTCTTTTTGTAAAAAAAAAATGTAAATGTGTTGGTACTTTCTGAGAGAAACTATGAATGAGTGCAAAAGACATCCAGGATTTTCCTTTCAAAGCAAACACACGGTTTTGGCCAAACTATTGGTTGGATATGCTGCTGTCTATTATGAAAATACTCACAAAAAATGGTACCCAGTCTCTAATTACATTTTTAGTAGCAGCAGCATCACACCTGTACATATGAACTCCATGGCAACAATATGATGAAAAAGACATACTCAAATATACACTGCAAATTTAATCAAGTGAATTAACAATAAATTAATCTTGGGTCAATAGTGTAATTATTTTTTCAACGATGATTCGTAAATTCTACAGTGTACTAACTTCAGTGTCTACAATTTGGATCCTCTTCTTCACATAAGGGAAATAGTAATCAGTCTTCAAAATGACCCTCCTCTTCCACTGTTCATCCAACTTCCCATGAGCTTTTCCCTCCTGGGTGAACGGAGTCTCAAACATGAAGGTATTAATGTTGTTATTCATATCAAATTCTGTTATGCGATTCGCCCTTTCTTCTTCTGGGAAATAAGGGTTAACGTGAGTCACTTGAATGTAAGCGTAGCGAGATTCCAGCTCATCCGCATCAACCTATAAAATAAGAAATATGATACATCACATCATAATCAAGTAAAGGAATGACTATATCAGGCATCTACTCAAAACTTAAATGATAGGAAGAACATAATTGTTAATCTAAAATGTGGACATAAAATAAAATTTCTCATCATGATATACTGTACAATAAACCCTTTTATAAAATAAAAGTATTTTTTCACTGCATAATACAATTCTGTGCATCATTTATCTATTCAATCAGAATAAAAATGCATAACAAATCCTAGATTCTTCCTAGTTTTGCATTTTAGTTTATTTAGAAATCATCTAAATGATAAGTAAATAATCCCTAGGCAAGAATCAATCATTCACAGAATTTACTAAACATATAAAAGTTCTGAGTATAATATTGTGATACAGTATGTAGTTCAAAGCATTAAATAGTAAGACTGCTATCAGTAAGAGCTAGCAGGGAAATAACATTACAGTTCTAACTATTGCAACTCACAAAGTTTGAATCCATAATCATCTTGACAGCCTCTTTCCCAAATTTATCACAGTACTGATGGTATAGACGCTCTGATATCTCTGCTAGAGAAGTGACCTTAGGTTCTTTGTATACATATTCTTTGCCTGCTTCATCTTCAAAATAACTCTGAAATTAAGATAAAAGACATGGTGAAGACCACTTATACATGAATACAAACTACATATAGAAAATAACCATTGTAAGTCAACATACTAAATATTGGGTACACAAAAACAAAGATTCTAAAGTAACTCTTGATGACCAGAATGATAATTATAAGCAGCTTCACTGAAAGCTGTCATCCTGAACTTCCTTTCATAACTAGATGACCATGACCTTGGAGGTTATAATGATGATTATATTTATCAAATCATCTCATCAAGTACAATTGCAAGGATATACTTAAAACTAAACTCATCCAGTATGGCTAAAAGATTCCTTCTATGTTGGCATTTCATAGAAAATTTAAGTCATAACTATAAACACAAATCTTTTGCAGACCTTATCAGTTTATCATCAAAGTCTGTCAAAATAAACACAAAAGATTTAGTATTAATACTTACTGGACCGAAAAATGCAACCCTGTAATAACGTCCAAGTAATCTCTTCTGAGAAGCATTAACTTCAACAACACGAGAGTATGCCTGAAACAGAAGAGTCACTTAAAATATAGTGTTCAAATGAATTCTGACACAAGCTAGAATACAAAATGTATTTGAATAATATTGCTGAAAACTTAACAGCAAAATTTTCCAGTTTTATGGAAAAATGAAAAAACTCTGAAATGAAAGTAATCACGCT
This sequence comes from Macrobrachium nipponense, assembly GCF_015104395.2. Lineage (NCBI taxonomy): Eukaryota > Metazoa > Arthropoda > Malacostraca > Decapoda > Palaemonidae > Macrobrachium > Macrobrachium nipponense. Next base: position 6,848,741 of record NC_061098.1, read on the forward strand.
GTGCTGGTATTCTTTTTAATATTCACAAAAAAGTAATGATAAAATACAATATTTAGAAAATCGCTCTATGAATGAAACCCTCTCGTCTTATTCCTTTCAACTGAGCTCACATTACCGGAAAAAGCTAACTTGTCCACGATATCATTTTTGCTTTTCCAACATTTAATAAACTTAATGGTCTATCAGCTTCATTTTTTAAAGGGTTCTCCTTCAGCAACCAAGCTAGATGCAGAATCCTCTATTACCTGCACTTAATGATTTTGTACTATCATCAACAGGAGGGGTCACGCACATCATATTCATGCTAGAAGTCATTGACCATATCAAAGATGTCAATAAGTTTAAGGGGAAGGAAAATCCTACAACTTATCCATTACTATTAAATGAATCACAATGTATGAGAAAAATATTTAAAACTGTAACAAAATAGAATACACTTACGACTTGCATCTTCCTCGCTAGTGAAAAGTAAGCGGGTCATTACATATTTAAGCTATGAAAACTACATGAAAATTACAAATACCTGATATAGATGGGAATAACACTGCACTAGAGCTGGGTAATTTCTTCGATCTTCATAAATCGGAATGAGTATTCGATATAAGTTACCAAGTATTTCATATCTCTCAGCTCTTTCTACCAATCCAGCAGCTAACTCCAGCTGATTAATCAAAACATCCATTGTGAACACTGTATCAATCAATCCTGAAATAAGAATGCAAAATGCTTATTATTTGGTTTATAAATATAAATCTCCAATACTGAGTATGTATTACAACTGTGAATTGCTTTGCAATGAGTTAACAGGGCTATAGTATTTCTTGAAAAATGAGCTTTTATCCCATTGCTCTAATCACTGTCATTGTATTCCACTCTTGAACCTTGACAAGTTGAAGTAATAGATCCCAGTAATACTGTATGCTAGATCTGTATCAATGAAATACTGTATAGATTTTTTTTAAAACAAAATTTATTATTCAAAGAAAAACCCATTACTCTGCAGTGTATCATGCATCCAGAGCAATTCTCAAGAACATTCCATAAGAAAGATGTGGTGTGCAGCCAAGCTCCAAAGTGACCCTGGAGGCAACTGAGTCATTCTCTATGTTGTATGGATTGACTAAAATATAGAGGGGTGAGGAGAAGTGAACTTCCTGTAATGGTTTTGAGTTAAAAGAATCCATTTTATTTTCTTCAAAATAAATCTGCTAGCCTGAGTAGCTATGTATTTGAGTAGGAAAACCTCTTGCTACTCAAACTAAAATACAAAAAATTACAATGAATGTGCTTATGTAAGAGGTCTATTATGGTTTAATATCATCAGAAACCTAGGATCTCAATTAACAAAAAACTGAAGCTCAATTGCCGTTGGTTTTCATAAAAGGTAAAAGAAACTGAAATGAACTGCAGCTCAGCAAGTAAATAATGGGATAGACGGCACACTTGGTGACAAGTACAAAAGATTACCCGTACTTTCTCCAAAAATTAATAGGTAATTTTACCTGGAAAAACTATTGTCAATTAGGGAATCACCAAATAAATATGAATTACTTGCAGTGACTTCTGAGGCACATTGTAGATGGCACTGAAGGTTCTTTGCAGCATCTTTCATCAGCCCCACTTGCCTTACTTTGTGCCTTATACATACTTTTCATTCATTCCTTTGCTTTCTCCCCATATACGTATCAGTCCAACTTCTTCTTTTATGTCATTTGGACAACAGCCCCTATGGAAATTTTGCATTGCGACACAGAAGTTTTGCTAAAATTATTTACAAGACCTTACTTAAGTATGTGCTATAAACCTGATAAGATTTACCTGCATCCAGTCTCAAGTTGGATTCATCACGAGGTATGTTGTCTGAAATGGATTGGAGAAGACTTGACATCCATCAGCAAACTCTCCTGGTGGTGCAAATATTCTGCCATAAGTGCTGCAATGTGCAGCTGACAAAATGCTGCCTGTAAGATTGGAAAACATCAGTATTAGAGACTAGAATTTTTTATTCAATGCATATAAAAGTTCACCTCGCCAAAAAACAAATTCGAGATGTCTTATTTTTTCTTTGGAATCATCTCAATTAAAAATCAACAAATGATTCAATTAAACTGATACCATCTCCCCATCACATTATCTTATTGTACTGCTAACAAAAATTTAAATTTGCACCAGATTAGAGTGTATTTTAGGTTATATGTTTAATTAACCTTTTCTAGAAAAAATATTAATTGAACAGATTAATAAATACTAATAAATCTTTACATGATATTTATGGCAAAACAAATTCAAGACAATCTTAATTCTATATTAAAGAGCACATATTATCAAAGTCTAATAATTAACTACTGTACGTTACCTTGAGGTCAGAGTAAAAAATAAAAAGATACAGAGCTAATTAGGTCTTTAAAAACAAACTCATTACTTTTAAAGTTGCCACCACACTGTATAAAAAAAGGTGAGGAACAAACCTCTGAAAGGTCACCATTTTTGACATGGTGCTTTGCCATGGCTTGCAACCAAGTTGGTTCGCAGCTCTGGGGTTGCTGGCATAACGATGCAGCAAGGGAATGCTGAAGGTCACACAGCATGTCAGGATCACACTCATGTTCTCTCATTTGGGCTGTTGCTACTAACACTGTTCGAATACGTTTTGTTAAATCTCGGACTTCACTTACAAACCCTGAAAAACGAGGGATCTAATGAAATTTTATATCTTTACCTTATTTGTATTGTCTATTAGTATTGCATAATTCTAATTACACTAGAACCACTATAACTAATTGCACCTGAAATTTATTACTTTTTTAACACCAATTCTATGAACTTTTCTAGGAACTACTGTTTACAATGTTTATTTTCCATGACATACCGTAGTCACTACAAAAGCTATAACATTCTGAGAGAGCTTAAGTATTGCAATAAAAATCAGTGTGTACCATATCCAATGCTGGCTGAAATAAAGTTGAAATACCTGTATTGTTCATTGCTTTTATCACTAGATGCATAGCTGTTGATAAGTGCCATGGACTCTTGAAAAACGTGAATTATTCAGACCAATAACTTCACCAAGAAGCTGTGATACTGAAATGATGACCTGGAAAATATTGGGGAATTTATTTTATGGTCAGCGAGTAAAAGATCAGAGCAACTAGAGATTTATTAATAAAATACTTAAAATATGGCTTTCGTAAATACGTTCAGTACAGTCTAAAATAAAATGAATTATCATTGCTTAAAATACCTGAAGTTTGTCTATGAGAAAATGTTAGTTCCTGCTGGCAATCTATTTTTCATAAATAATTCTACACACATTTGTTTAGCATGTAACTAAAGACTGGTAACAAGACCCACAGCAAGTAAAAAGAAAAATACTTTGCAAAGATACACAAATACAAGTAGCCTCACTTAAAACAAGGAGCAAATATAGATGGTTGACGGGCTTTAGTAAGCCTCCAATCACATTATAACATTCCAAAAGATAAATCATTGAAAAATTCAGAATTCCCTTACAATCTTAACAGATTAATATAATAAACTGCACAGAACAAACAAAAAACGTGAAAAAAGCTAGTGATCTTTCTTTAAAATGCATACAGCTATAAGCCAGGGGAAAACCAAAAAATAAGCTGATGATTATAAAGCATAATATAAGACAAATAACAATCATCAATGGCAAAAATGTTTTGCTCTGACTGAAACTGAAGATCCTTCATTAAACTTAGTATACAAATTCCCTAAGTTAAAGTTAAAAAAACCTTTGGTGAGGATTTGTGCTCCTTAATTATGTTTATCAATAAAACATCTTGAAAATGGTATGTCCCTAATTCATATACTGCTTCAAAGACAACCATCTGCAGATAAGGCAAATAAGAGCCAATGGGTCAAACAATAAGAGAAATAAAAACAAAACAAGAGACTAAAATTAACCTGACAGCCAATGCAAACACTGATCACACCTTGCACCATAGAGGCAGAGGCTCTTGAGATGAGCTAAGAGTAAGGTAACCAGTTGATTTTTTTTTTATTCAATTCTCAAAGAGGAAAAAAACATACAACACAAAAACCAAAAAAACATCAAAACTTAAGAGAAAATAAAAAGTAGTCTTTGTAACTTGAATAACAGTAAGCAATTTCAACAAGTTTGTGTAATCCTTTACTCTTAAAAAGCATTTTCAACAAAAGAGAAAACTGTTAAGGAGAGTAGACATAGAAACTTCAATTGATTGAAAAGCCATGTATAAATAACAGACAATGGCTAAGAGGTCAAGAAGGAAGACATAGAAGGCTGAATTGTAAGCAAACATAAGGATAAGAGAATACAAACATATGGATAAGAGATAAGAGGAAAAGTTTAAGTGAGAGATAATACCTCCTGAGGGACAGCATCAGGTATGGTGAAGGAAGCAGAAACAGAAAAATTAGATAAGAAAAAAGTTTCCAGAAGCTAGTTCTCTAAATCCAAAAGCATGAACCAGAACCTTTATGATGGAATGCAAGGCAATCAAATGTTCTATGAAATTCCACAAGTATGCCATTATCCCATATTAAGGGTAAGAGTGAACCCAATGGACCTTGCAAAAATTTCCCCAAGGAAAAGGTTTGTAAGTCAACAAGGCAAAAACTCTGAAAGTAACACTGTTTGTAAGGAACTGGTTGACAAGAGCCAAAGGTAAACATAATGCAAGAGAGAGTACTGTACGTACTCAGAACTTCATTTTATATTACAATACAATGTATAAAAAATGTAAAATCTTTGGCTTGCTCTGAGTAGACTGAATATTTGCTGTAAATCAAAATGTAACCAAAAATTAATCAACAAATCTACCTTGGCTATGCCATGCACAATGAAAATGAGATAGCTACTTATTTCCAAGCCAATACTAATATTAGATTTGTTGTCATTGGACAATATTCCAGGAGCACACTTTACATAAAAGCTTTCTGAAGCAGGTCACACAAATGACAAGAGAATTAACTTGAAAGACAGCCTTCAATTATTAGAAAAAATCATTATGAAAAGAGTATGTATATAATACAATCTCAATTTTCAAACTTACCCTTTAACATCATTCTAAGCACACATCTAGGTTTTACGTAACTTTTAGGAAACACCTATACGATTAATGATGGGTAAAACCTTCCCTGGCTTATAGGCTGAAAATCTCTAAAATAAATTAACCCATGATTTCATAGCAGTGTTTTCTATTCATTTAGTTTTGCACCACTTGAAAACAATCCTAGGATCACATATATGTAATTACAGAATATATATGGTAACTATTAATGAAGACTAGCCATCAAAGTAGTCCTATCATAATTTGGGAGATTCCATTAATACATAATTCCTAAAAACTTTACTAGGAAAAATAATGAGCAGTACACAGGGTTTAACCTTATCTGTGTCACTGTATCTCTTTTAATCATAATTCTCATGCAAAAATTACTAAAAAGCGCCAGAGAACACGATGCATTGAAAGTTTATGCTACAAGGAGGTAGTTCTATCTTTACTAAAAACTGTAGCCAGCATTATCTAGAATGTCTATTAATAATGTATGTACATATTTATTTTTCAGTACCTGCAAGTGAACTCTGTTGATACCACTCCGCCTAGTGAATTCATAGTTACTTCTCATGAGCAGGTAGAGCACAGCGCATGCTTCATGGCGTAGGTTGGTCAGCTTGCTGTTGCAACACTTCAGCATCTCGAAGCAGAGTGACCCACAGAGAGAAGCATCGCCTGGCATCAATTATTGATGAAAACTTAGTGCAATGTTTTCAGTTACAAGACAACATCAATCATCGAGTAGCAAGCTCACCAGAAATAACACAAGCAGACACAATTACATGATAAAAAAAAGGCAGTGAAAGCTTAACAGCAATAAGCTAGCTTCAGCAAAAAAATTGAGACTTTTAAAGACAACATACAAAAAAGATGTCCTGCAGCATTAATCAAAAGTAAATGTAAGAACTGCTCCTGCACAGTTGTACCGCACACATTTCTGTCACATTTTAATATTCAAACACAACCACTTCAGGGAAAGAGGTTAACTGCTTTTGCAAGACCAGATAAAAGAAGCACTATTGCTTAAATAAGTTTAACAAAAAATTTATCTTCACATGAATAAGTTACATTAATCTCAATCCCATTGGAAATTAAGTTTTAAGATACCTAAGTCGACTTTCCTCAATAAGCCAAAAATTTAAATATGCATACACAACTTTTAAGCAACAAATATCACATATAAAGCTTGCAAATTCTTTATCAAACATTTGTACTATTATTAAAAAAAGATCCAAGAGTTAAACTCCAATTTTATGTAAAGGGGCAATGAAAACTTTGGCAATGTCTCATCTAACATGCACTCATTAAGGCTTGACAAGGAAATGCTTCCAAGTAATGGACACAAGCTTTGAGGGACAACTGATAAATGACAAAAGGTGCAACTTTGAGCATCCTAAACCCATATTTGAATTCCATCCCATATGAAAATACTGATCAATATAAAATCATCAAATAAAGTGCAGAGTACTGAAACATCAGTTATGTATTCAAAAAGAATATGTATGATGATACACAAACAGCAACCTTCAACAGAAAAGCACATTGTGAGGTAATGTTTTGAAAAATCAGTCAAAACATATGTTGCTATGATGCATTAGATGAAGGAATCACTGCATGCATCAAATATATTTCTGTTTTATAAATCCTGGATAGCACAGAACTTGACTGGACAAGGCCAAGACAGTAATAAAGACATGGTTAGTTATTAAAGCAAAAAAAACATGTCAGTAAAAGAGATGGACAGAAAAGTAAGGAAGAATTATGTTGGGAAAGAAATTATATAGATCTCTCAAAAATTGTCTAGCAATAAAAAAAGAACAAATTAAGAATGTTAAAAGATAAACACACACACTAAAGTGCCATTTACCTTCTTCCCTTTCTGCAATGAATTCAAAATGACTAAATCAGAAAGTTCACTACCCAAAAAGTATCAACAGCATTTACAGACATTAAAAATACTTTTGACAAAGCTTCCCCCATGATTGTGAAATAATTTATCCCTTGTAATATACTGAACAGTAAAGTCCTGTTCTTTTGACCTTAAATAAGCAAACATGAGAAAAATATTTTGAATCACAATTAATTTTAAAAATTATTCCATAAAAAAAATAGAAATTGCTAAGTAACCTGTCTGAATGAAAAAATTTTCTTAACAAGGAATATTTTGATGTACTAACTTTAATCTAATGAAATAAAAGTTCCAAAGACAGTCCCTTTCTTGTTAAGGAAACCATTAGTTCAAAAAAAAAAAAATCAAGAACATATACAGTATCTGCTTTTGAAAAACACTAGATGTTTCCCTTTCAAAAATAAAAAAATTCAAAAGCACATCTTCCATGTCAGCAATGGGATGACTATAAATTCAGATGCCTGGGATTATAATAAGAGGGTAAATGGTGTAATTGTGAAAAAACTTGGTCTGTTTGCTAAAACCTTGAATCTGACAAGAGGTCTTAAGGGTAAACATTTTATTCACACCATCTGCAAATGAGAATCTTCCTGTTGACAAGGTAGGCACATGTTAATGGTTAAGGGGCTCTGACCTGAAAATCAAGTTTAAGATTACATTGTGGACGTACATACTCAATGTTACACTTTCCAGAAAACAAATAACAGTTCTTCTGAAAGGCTTACAATCTGCTCCACAGATTAAACCAATTTGTATTTTAGTCACACTTTAATTTTGACAATACAGTTTACAGCTGCTCTAATTATTTTATTTCCTGTTAAATGGGATGGCCTTGCTGTTGAATGGCTTATGGTAGATCTTACCTCACAAAAGCATATCTTGGATATCAACTGGGGAAAAAAAGGGAAAAAAAAGCAAGGATATGCTTAATGCCTATTAATGTCAGTGCATAATGTCTTTATATTATTTAAGTTTAACTTCTACCACTGACATAAGAGGGCACACAGTATGACAGGTATGAGGACAAGACTAGATGTATGGAAGTCCTTTTTTACAATTAATTTTCAATGTTCATATTACAACATGAGCTGAATAGCCTAGGAGAGTAAAAGGCTTGGTGCTAAAGGATCAAAGACCACTGGTAATACTATTTAAGCTTCTCACTCTAACAAATACACTGTCCCTAGAAAACTACAAGACTGAAGCTTTTTCATGAATTGTGTCACAAAATAGTAGACGAGCCTCTTCAACAAAGTAGAAAAACTTATGAATTTCAAGTATCTCAAGAAGAAGGATCTCATTCTTGATGGCAGAGATGTTCAAGTTCCTGCTTTGATGCAAGAAGAATAGTATGTTGGTAATTAAAAAGTACAGTATAGTGGAGACTCTGGTAAACGGATTGTAATCCTACAATGCCTGTACCTGACACTCTGATAAAACTCTACCTATGAGTCCGGCTGGATAACCTCAACGTGAAATGATCTATCATTATTGTGCCTGACAGATGGAAAAAAAAAAACCTTGCTGATGTCCAAGTTCAGTGACCAATTTAACAGCAGAACCTAGGAAACCATCCTATATATCCTAAAGTTTACAGCTACAAATGAGAGTGGGCACTTGTCTCTAGAAAGAGTAGCTGATGGAAAACTTTTATAACTTCTACTTCCAACAATTCTGCTATAATCTCCTAAATCTCCAGTATTTTTTGGGGCAGTCCTCCATTGGTGAAAGAACAGTCTGTAAGGAGTAATGTTTCCACTTCCCTCTAACCCCCTGACCAGAAGGCTTTGGCATGAACAATTCACCTATCCTGGTCTAAAATGGCAGTGTATCAACCTGTTGAGAGTAGGAAATAAAATCTCAAAGAGTGTGTAGCATAGTCTGTTTACTACTCAGGAATAGGAAACAGTTCTGGCTGTTATTTCCTTAGGTGTTGATGTGAAAAAAGTTGGTCTGTTTGCTAAAACCTTGAATCTGACAAGATGATGAAGTGCTGACAATTTTGAAAGCTGCCACCCTGGTTGTTGTCAAAAGACTTTCCTAGAGAACTCTCCAACATTGCTCTCTGGGAATAAGAATAACATCCCATTCCTTCATTATCACACTTGCCCAGAAGATAGATGACCATCAAGGCAGGTGTAAAGTGGGTAAGATGAGGATTAAGATGGCACATGCACAGAGAGAGTACCGTCTGTCTACCAGGCAAAATATTATAAACCTGGAGCATCTGGACATGAATTTTAAGATTACCTTTGAGTTGATAGGGTTGTGATTAAAAAAGAAAAATAATTTAGGGGCATCTATAACCGAGTTAGTTATACACAAGATCGTCTTGTACTGTAATGCTCATTAGTGGGTGAAGGCACAAATAGGACTTTATTATAGGTGGAGTGTCCTGACTTGATTTAAGCAAACAGCCTATGTCCTCTTTCTCATTATATTTAACTTACTGTGAAGGCAGATGGCTATATTTATTATAATCTAACTTTAAAACTAAGAAAACAAAAAATATAATAAACTGACTTTACATGGAAGAAAGAACCTTTCACTTGTAAGTCCACTTTACCTGATACTTTGTTTTTCAACATGAAGAACAGAGTGGCATGGAATAATTTCCCCATCTAAACGATAGCCTGCTTTAATGTGCAGTTTCCTGTAGCTCTTATTATACATTAGCTGAAACTTACTTTTGCTTTATTACTTTACTTCCTTATCATGTAATTCATATGCTTGACAATTCTGCAATAACCACTTAACCTGAAGGGAGATGCCTAAATCCCCAACCACCACCCCCACCCCACAAATAATTGTAGGCAATTAACGTTACTTGAGAAAATGTAGCACTGGATGTTCTATTTCTTTCTTCTCCATGGCTAACACAGGCAATACTCAATGATGGTATATTCAGCTCCCGTAGGATAGCAATAAAATGGTCCAGCAAGTACAACTTGAAACATAAGCTGTCTACAGGGAGGGGAACAAAAAAATCATCCTCACAATTAATACTGACAACCAGAAACCTCATATAATCTACACAGCAAAAGAGTTGGTATTTTTTCTTTGAAAAAGTACCATTATAAATCCGACAATTAACATACGTGAATACAATTTCTTACACAATAATTACCAAGACAGGCCTAACATCAATCAAAAAAAGTTCAATTTTTCTGAAACTGATGTATAAAGCCTAACCACAAAAAATACTGAAAAATTTCCCATAAGCACGAAGTATCCCCATAAGCATTAAGTATCCCCATAAGTATATGACAGCACAGTTAAAGAATGCCTTCTCTTACCTTGGAACAATGTTCGAGGAAAGTTGTTGATGAACGCCCTAATAGAAGCAAAAACATGCTTCATCAAGTTTTCTGACTGGCCCAATTGTAAGAAGAGTAAATGAAGAGAGAAAACTTGCTGCATGATCCCTTCAGCCCCATCTGAAGTCAGTATATCACGGCAATGAGTTGTGAAATTCCCCAAAGCATCCAGTACGATCAAACCAACTTCAGATGCTAAATTGGCCTCCTGCAGAGCTTTCAGCCATCCCTCTCCTTCATGGCTGCTCACTGTTTGAATAAAAGAACGAATGAATTTTACCTAGTGTCACAATCTCACTGTTTGAAAGATAAATTATCTATGAAATGTAAAACCATAATGAGTAGGCCCAGACCTATATATTTGACTATCAACATCAGAAATCATACATCAAATAAAATGACTGAATGTGACTGCAAGTCAAAGTATCATTCCCGTCATATATACTAAATAACATACCACTATATGTATCTGTTGCAGTCGAGACTCTATGAGGAGAAAATGGTGCTTGCAGCTTTGCAGGAAGTGTAGATGCCCTCTTTGGTCCCTGTTCTCTTACAATCTGTCTTTTCCCATTATATTTGAAATGGTGCAAGCAAAGCCTGTAAATACAAAACGTGTTAGAAGACTAATTTGTGAGTGAATCTTAAAATATGAAATATGAGAAATAAAAAGAATGGTACAGTAGCATTAACTGAATGACTACCTTTGGTGTAATGATGTAGTTTGGTCAAGTGCAGTGAACAGGTAATAGATATGGAAGTAGAAAGACAATGAATCAATAAACAGGCCTAGAAAATCATGGAGAATGGGCATAAATGAAGACCTAGAGCAGATGAAAATTCATGAAGAAAGTCTCAAGAGGAGAGCGTTTGTTACCATTATTATTATTATTATTTATGAATGAGACCAATCTCATATATATGACTAATTAAAAGTGATGCCTGCATTAACAGAGTTTAATTTATAGTTCAACATCTCTACCTTTCTGATACTAAGAGGTATTTTCTGAAGCAGCCATGTTTACCCTGGTTTTAGCCTCATCCAGAATTGCTAAACCTTCATGTATGGCAATTACCACAACTGCAGATCATCTACCACAGTCCTTTACTAAGTGAGCCAGACTTGTTGACATGCTGTGTTGAACGGCAGTGAAAACTTAATGGCCATGTTTAGAAATTCTTGCAATTATACAACTACGTATATTTGCACTAGTTAAATAAAAATGTTCCTCTCTTGGAGGAAATAAAATATGGGACAATCATTACATGACCTTTGACCTTTACTAAGTGGGCCAGATTTGTTGACATGCTGTGTTGAACTGAGCAGAGGGGATTTTTTTGAGAAATCAAGAAACTTTACTATAACTTTAACTCTGCTGATGCAGCTATTATGTAATCAGGGGGAAAAGCAACCAAAGATTCTGCAAAGAGCCTTTAGTCTTCTCTACAATACACTTCACAACAAACACTGTAAGCAACTTTCCAAGCCAAGACTGTTAGAAGTAAAAAACATCATAGGAAGATGGTACCAAGGTGATAAAGGAAAAGATATGATTTCCACAAGTATATTATGAAAAACTAAATTCTCATAACTTTAATAACTTTCCAAAATGTCTACTAAATGCCTAATGCAATACTCTGAAAGATACCTTGGCCAAGATTAGTTTCCTGGTAAAAATAATTTCTGGAACTCTAGCGGATAATTAGCCTACATTATACATATATGGTTTCAAATTTTCCACCAATCTGATAAGCAAATTCTTCATAACTGAAATAGCTATTACAATATACATGTACTATATTAGCTTCTTGATAAGGAAAAGGAATATCAATTATCTGCTTATGCCTAACTACAAGACTGTACTTATGTATGCCAACACTATAAATCCACTTGGTACCTGTGGAATTTGGATGGTACAGAAAATAACTCATATTGGCTCACCCAATATTTTTCATCAAAATGACAGCTAATTCAAGATAAAGAGGGTATGTAAAATTATTATACCAGTCAATTTAAAATGTTTAAACTGCTTTCTTTCACATTAATAGATTACAAAATGTCATTAAATGACAAAATACTGGAATTATTAAAAAAATGGCTTACTTCTACATACAAAGATATTGTAAGCACAAATTTGAGTGGCCAACCATTAATAATTAGTGTGCTAATGAAGTCAAATTTTCAAACCATTCCTGACTTTAAAAAAGTTGCAGAATCCTCTGGAATTTCTACAATTGATTTATTTCCAAAACTGCATTTTTCAAGTTGGAAGCAATATTTGGACCAGAAAGATCTGACCAACTTGAAGATGGGAGAAAACAAATTCTATATGACATTCTTATTGAAATTGACAATACCATAATCCACCTGTGTGTTTAATATGTTTCAGCTTATTATCAAGTCAGCTATTTATGGAGAATAATGGGATTCTGTGGTGACATAATTGCCTGAAGGAACAACTAGCAATAGTTTATGCATCTTTGGCTGCCTTGTCAACACTCTCATTCCTTTCATACCTATATGAGCTAAAAATTGATTTACTAGATTACAGTACATTTGTATTGGCCTCTTACAATTTAGAGAATGAATATTTAATCAGCTTTACTAACAACAGCTGTAAAACCACTAAATTCTCATCTTTCCAAAACTGAAACAAAACTCAAATGTAACCTCTTCAGATTTAGAAATTTGCTACGACAAGAGATTCATTGTAACAAAAATGTACCAAACTAATACCCTAGTCACTGTTCCTCAACATAAAAAATTAAATGTAACACCTAAACAAACATAAAGTCACTTACTGGAGCAAAGTGAAAAAGTGCCCAAGAGCATCAGTACTTAATGTAGCCCACCAGGAGACGAGATGTGCTTCTGGAATATGCTTCAGGGTGTGGAGGAAACACAAAAGAAGATCTCGAACTTCACTGGGACTCAACTTATCATACCTCACAGGACCTGATTCACCAGCGAATGCAACGCTCAGATTTCTGGTTGGGAAGAAAAATTATGGATACTTTCATTTAAAATAACAATATCACTGACATATGAGGACAAACAATGCTTGAATCCAGCAATATGGCAAATAAAAAAGTTATTGAATTTCTTACAACTAAAATATCTGGAACCTCAAAGTACACAATTTAGAAATAAAATATACAAAATATGTTCCCTTTTTTCAATCTTTTCTCACAAAAATATGCCTATTTCATATCTATGCAGAGTACTGTACATATTCTGTTTCTAACTACAATATTACTTTCATTTAAGCAACTCTTACAGAAGGAAAAGTATTTGATAAAATGTACATTTAACAAAACTAAATGAGCAAATACAAAATTACTGCAAGCTAGAATACTAACAAATTTTACAATATTTACAAATATTCTAAAATTTATCTGGAGTAATAATACCCTGTTTGATGAGGTCCTTTAACACCGCCTTGCTAAGGCTCTTTTTTTATTTCCATAATCATTGGTATGTATATGAATATCAAATACACTAGTGCACTCGACAGGAATCAAGTTACAGTACTTTGAACACATAAGAACATGCACTAATGAAGTTTGGGAGTAAGATGAGAAGAATACCTTTGCCTGGCACTTCAAACATGAAAACTGTGTAATGCTGATATAACTGATTACCCCAGGTTACTGGTTGAAGGCACTCAGTCAGGAATAACAAAATGAGATAGTTATGCAATGGGGGATTTGAAATTCAAAATGGTCATGTTTAATATCATGTCCCAACAGGCACAATCACTACAAAAACAAACAGGAACTATGATCAAGGGTTTCTTCAAAAACTTTTTACCTGGAAAAGCTCTTACGGGGTCTCACCACCCTAGAATCAGGTAATTAATGATTACTCAGCTTAGCAGTAACAAACACAATATATCTTTTAAGTGAGATTCCCATAAAAACTACACTGCATCAAGTAAACCTATGACTTGAAAAAAGAAAAGCATGATTCTTAACCAATAAACACTAAATATTATTTAATAATATACTATATATCTCTAAACACATTAAAGCAATCTAAATAACTATTTGCTTTATGCAACTTAAGAAATCCCAACCCCCAAAAAAGCACCCAAAAATACCAAGTAGTATTTAAAATACAATATAAGCAGTAATGACTTTTATACTATATCATACAATACATACAAGCAATGTATGACAGATTAAGTATAGTGAATTACAGGTTTTAAAGCAATGCCTTACCTAGAATGGCTTTTCCCATCCTCTGCAGCATTTTCCTCCTCTTCTATGGGGACATCTGAATTGGCCACAGAGGAGCCATGGTCTTCTGATTCTAAACTAGAATTGGATTTTCCATTCACAATGTTACTTTGATGAGTTAGCAATCCTCCTGGACCAGCAATTATGGACAGATATGAAGGATCTCCACGACCAGAGAGGCTGGAGACATCCAAACGACTAGATCCTTTACGGGAAGGCGTACTGTAGGTGCTCATGTCTATACTACCTCCACCTGACCTATTTGGAGAGAGTAAGTTTAGAAAAGTACACAGAATCATTCAACTTTATCAACATAATTTTTTTCTTGCAAATACTAGACGTACCTATTTCTATGACAAAGTACAATTTAAACTTTGCTATTTATTTTTTACATGAAATAAAGGTCAACTTTAAACAGAGTACTCACAGTATACCAATATTATTCTTCTCACTTCAATAGCCTTCAGTTTTACATAAGCTGAACAAATGTCACATTAAAATACACTTCCTTACCTTGCAATCCTAGCTCTTGTACTGGCTCTAGGATCTGCTCTTCTTAAAGCTGAACAAGTGGAGGACGACGGGACACTTGGCCAACTCAGGCGTTTTATATTTTCTAATAATACTGATGCAACTGGAAAGTATAAGCAGGCAATCCTTCCTTGTTGTCCCTGAAAAACATAATGAATAACAAAAATTATAACTTTTTCATGCAATATTTTAAGAATGCAATTCACTAGAAACTTGAACATGAAACTGTTCAAAAGGAAAATAATTAGGTGGGAAATACTGTAATGCTTGTCAAACCTAAGAAGAAAAAGAGATTGGACTCAAATCTTAAAAGATGGAATATCAACAGAGGGAATTTTAATGCTTTATGGTACAGAACTTCCCCACTACATATAAAACTTATATCTGAAGTTTTAGTTACACATAGTTTGCCAACATTGAGTTTTTACAGCAAAAACCGTACTTTTGTCAAGAGACACACCTATTCCTGAAGTTTTCTCACTGCTTTCCTATTATTTCATTCTGACTAAATTTTCATCCCACGAGTACATGAATAACACTAAGGCTCATTTTCTGTCATAAACAAATGAAATTGAAATGGTAAAAAGTTAAGACACTTTTTTTAGATGTAACTTTGTTACAAAGACTCAACAACAGTTTCAGTTTGCACTGAAAGATACTTCTAATATGAGGAGTGATGGTTGTCTCCCTACAGGAACAAATAACATCAAGTTCAGTTCGGAGCTATTGCACCTCACTTTTCTGAAGCATTGCAGGCAATGAATTATATGACTAAAATTATAAATGCCAATCAAACTGCAACACAATGAAAAATGCAAAATGCACTTTTGAACTTACAGATTGTAAATATCGGTCATCAAATGCATGCTTGGCAAGAATATCTCTCAGGACACATATAGCCACCCGCTGAACTTCGGCAACTTCACCAAGCGCTGATCGCACTTCACTCAAGAGAGCACCAGCCAGGAAGTGCCTTGATATGAAGTCAGCACTAAGAAGAAATTCGTCTGTGCCTGAAAATAAAAAATCTTCAATTCGAAAATATAAACAATCTTCATTTTTGCAATTCTTACATTCACTCACTCTAATTTCTTGTTTGAAAATAAAAACATTCATACAGTATTAAAAAATAACCTTTTATTACAAACCCACTACATTTCCATACAACTCCTTATTAGTCTTCACAATTCCTGGACAAACCATTCCCCAACAAAATAGAAGATTGCTAGCTAGACATACCATACAAGTGCAATAATTCATACTGCATGAAAAATTGCAATGGGTGGTTTAAGGATAAAAAACCATTTCTAAAAGCTCTTAAGTGAGGGGGGAGGGTGGACCTGTGAAATATATCAAATATCTGACAACGACGTCTACCCTTCGTGGTTAGATATTTGATATGATTGACAGTCCACCCTTCCACCTCACTTCAGAGCTTTCGGAAAAGATTCAGAATATGTATTTGTATGTTTAAAATTTCTCATAATTTACTACAGAAACCATCCATTAGACAGTTATAAGTATTTTAGTTTAAGGGGTACAAGGTATTTGGCAGTTATAAACCAGTTATAAGCATTTCTGGAGGGGATTTTATCTTAATTAAAAAGAATCAAAAATGCAGGTACAAACCATGTCTAAGTTTTGCTTTCTTGGGATCAGCACAGAGGGGCGTGTTGAAAATAGGAAGATTCAAGGGGATGTAGTGTTCGTGGGAACACACCACACGAAGAAGTGTGAACTTATATACATGAAGAGCTATGGGGTCACCGGGACTGTAATGTTCAAGGTATAATTTGATAAGTCCAAACACGTATCCTCTGTCCATCATGCTTAGACAACGCTGTGGAGAAAATGAATTAATTATCAATTACTGTATATAATATAGTTGGCAGAAATAAACAAAAATTAAATTTAACTTGGTCACTGCAATGTTGACATCACTTAATACACTTATTTCCACACTCCACTGCCCTAGGACAGCATTCATTTTAAAAAGTATCTCTCTACATCTTTTATTCTGAGAACAATTTATTTATTAACCTTTATGCTTGCATTTACGGACACTCACTTGATAAGAAAACTCAAGACCTTTCTCACTTACTGAAGAATATAGTCTTGGCTACCATACCAGTCAGTTTAGTGTGACTAAAATCTGAGGATTGTACATGGTAAGGCCAGTCCAATAAATGGCACTTTGTTACAACTGATACCCCAGACACATGCAGTCTGTTTATTGCACAATTTTCCTAAATTCCTAATACAACTCTTCCCACAACCAGAGTTATTAATAAAAGTAAAACTACAGAAAGAAACTGTCTATAAAATTTTGCTCATGAGTATTCAGTAAGCAAAATTGTAATGGCAAACCAATCAAATGAGAATCAAGTACTCATCAACATGAAAATAAACCTAGTTATTAATGATGAAGGATATCAAATTCAGTTGCAATAAATACCTAAAAATACCTACAATATATATTCCAAACGACAGAAGACTTAAAATAACGAAAGACATCTCACCTTCAAGAAATGTGACAAGGCTATGTTTGCTGCTCGAGCTTCAACTGGATAGTCTTTGTGACGTTGAACTATGTGGCTTGATACTAGCTCGACGAGTGTTCTCACCTCTGCATGATATTCTTCGCTGAACCTTTCGTTCCTCACCATCTACAGGAGAAATGAATCTTTGAATGAACGCTAAAATTTGGCATGCAAAATGCTTTTGATATCATTAAAAGGTCAGGAGAGAAACCTTGTCTTTTTTATACTTTCCATACCAGACACCAAGTATACTTTATAATGCAGATTTTGGCAAGCGCAGACATAAACTTCCAAAATATTATAGTAATGTATAAGAAACAAAACAGTGAGCACAAAACAAAAACAATATTAATAAAAAAAAATATGGAAACTATTTGTGCAGATATGTGATTCATTTACTAAAATAATTACATACTACTCTTTGCCATATAAAAGTTCTCCAATCAACTTTTCACATATAGCACAAAAAATTCATTTTAAATAAAAATTAAAGCAACTAATAACTGAACTATAAGCAGATAACAGTGAACAAATGGCAAAACTGTAAGGTCAAGCAGAAACTAAGAAAAGAAGAATAAATTTACAAAAATTACCAGTAGTAAAATACAGGTAGATGTAGGATTTTAATTGCCTCACAGGTTAATTATGTATTATTAGTATATGTAATAATACATGTTAGTTTTCCAAAATTAACATTACAAAAGATAAATATACTGGTTGGGTTAAACTTTCAATACTGAAGTGCTGAAAGTATGCATAATATTTACTTAACATACACAAAAAGAAGAAATGTACAAAGATAAAAAAATTAATATTAATGATGAATGTAAAGAATTATACTTCAGACAATATATATTATCAGAGGAGAATAAATTTATTGTATTTTTCCAAGGTGCAAAATACCTTATGAATCCATATGAGGTCTTTTAAACAAATATTTAATGAGGAAGAGTAAAGATAAGTCAGTTCTCGACTAACTTCTACTCATTCTTACCAAAATGTTCTGATGTTTTTAATCTTTTTAAACACTAAATGATAATTACTTGGTTTCACACACAGACTAAAAGAAGTATTCTGCCATGATAAAAAACTTACTGCAAGCAATAAAAAAAATATCATTGCCAAGCTCTTAAGCAATAAACCATAATAGCATGTGTTTCACCACAATTGAGTTTTGGACTCCATCAACACTAAAAGGGTTAAGCAAGTTAATCAGTTTACTCTGAGATAAATAATTTGAATTCATTTCCTATGAAACAAAGTTGTTCATAAAAATCTAAGAGAAATATGAATTTTACTGGATAAGAAAAAAGAATATTGCAGCCATCTAGGCAGAGCAATGAACAACACTCCACACAACAAGACTTAATCATGACTACCTTTGCTATCAATACAAATCTCTCTCTCCTCATTATCTGAAAAAAGTTGTGATAAACTAGTCTTCTTAAGATCAAATTTCTATTAAGAAAGGCAGTAAACCATATTTCAGAACACATCAGAATACAAAATTATGCTAAAATTCAAAACTAAAACATAAAACTGCATATAAATAATATATACTTCTACAGTAGTATATGGAAACCTTCAATAAACAAAAATGTTTATAGTGATATGAATTTGTGAATTAACTTTTCCCAAAATTCAGGGTTTGATTATTAGATATTTAGTTGTACATATAAACATATATTCTTACGTCAACAACAATGATTAGTATATTTCTTCGCTATATTACCAGAAACTCACCTTGATCCTTGCAGTTGTCAGCAAATGTAAAGCCATTGATCGAGCAATGAAGGCAAAGAAAAACTGACTGTGACGGAGAATCTTGCCCGTGATTAGCTGGTCCAAATTCGAAATGTCTAAGAGCTCAGATAATGATTTGCATAACTCTTCATGAACAGTTCGTCGGCCATGGCATGAAATGTTCATCACATACTGAAAAAAAAAATTTGATAGTGCATTTAGGCTTTATAATTCCTTCACAATATCCTCATTTCAGCCTCCGATCTCATATTCATCAATGTAAACAATCTTTTTGAGATGAAATCTTGGTTATTAGAAAACTAACTTCTCAAATTAAGCAAATAAAATAAAGAAACCAAAGCATATAAAGTTCTTGCTATTGATTGCCAAAATACTGTGAGAACTAGTTGCATGCTGATCTTTTACGATTAAGACCCAATAATTTAACTCAGTTAAATATAAAAATAATTTAGGCATAAGTTGAATAACTGGTGTTCCGATCTTATGGCGCATTTTCAAATACATTTACCAAGAATAGGTATATAGTTACTGCGACATAATCAAATTACGAAGCTTACAACAAGAACAGGTTACGGCACTGTTAAAGTGGTGTTAACACCTACTAACTAATTAATAAGTACTGATTTACAGGCGGCAATTGACTTATGGCATGCCGCTGGAACAGAATTCCTCCCCCCCCCTAAGTCAGGGACTGACTAAAATAGTACTGTACAGATGCTGTTAATGGATACAGTATTTCTTTCTCAATCAACACAGAAAATAGCCTTTAAAAATATCTACAATGAAATTACATTCTCTTATACATATACATATATGAATCCTTAAAACAAGGACATAGCAGTTACCTTGACATAAGAGTTAAGTATATCATCTCTCCCTGCCTCATAAACTTCATCTACTATATGAACCAACACTCTGGTAGCATTTGTCACAGTTTCTGGCCCTCCATGAAGAAGAACACTGAACAGCTGATTGAGCAACGTTGGCAGAAACGTGATGATATTTTCCACTTTGAGAGCGAGTAGGGCCTGAAAAATTGAAAAATTACTTTAACATAAACTATAGTATCAAATGAAAAATAACATAGGCAACATAAACTACAAATCTAATGAATTCTTGAGTCACTTATAATGAGGAATAAAGGGAATATCCTTATGCAATAAATATTCTCATTTAATAGACACAGACCACTGCTTGTAGGGTAAAGAAAAAGAAAAATGAGCAAATGGCATATCAACAAGATGTCTCAAGCCCAAACAAACAGGAAAAACTAAGTTTTTTGGCAAGAGCAATACAAATAATTTGAAACTCCAATTGAAATTACCCCAATCCTCAGCAGTCTTTGAATGGGTGAGGGATATGAAAAATACCTGGACAAAATAAAATTACAATTCAATATATGTGAAAGTTATACCAGTAAATGCTGAACAATATTAGAAAAGTGTGAAGATGGAGATGAAACCAAAAAGAAAAGTGAATCTATGTTGTGTACAGGAGGTAGGTTATAAAGGAATGAGAACCAATAAATCAAACTACAATGACCAAAAACAGTTTTGGAAAACTATTTCTTTATAACAATCTACTGCTTCTCGTCAGGGCTTTAATTAGCCATACTAACACATGAAAACAATGAAGATGATCCTTTCAAAACACTGTATACAGTATTTGTACTCACTTAACCCAAGGTCAGGGATAGTATGCATCACAGGTAAAAACAGGACATTTGAGGTCTGGTAAAATACTATGTGTGTAATAATAATATAGAAATAAACATATAAATTTTAAAAGCCTACCTTAAGATTTTTCTGGGTTTCCACATCCAAGGGTTGCACTGATCTTGGTGAAGAAGCCACGGATGATCCACCTGAATTCATCAATGGCAAGAGCGATGCGCTCGATTGGAAAAAATTGTGAAGATGTTGATCACTACTCAAGACCGTAGAAACTAAACGCATTGAAACATGAAAAATATTCTTTTGGTTGTCAATCCATCGGACTTCTGGTCCTGCATACTGCAAACAGAACAAACATGACTGAATAAATGATTCATATTTGCTAAAAATGACCACATCATGCACATACTAACTCTGTTAAACTAACACACAAATTAATTAGTTTTCAGGGACAAGAAATTAGTTTCACTTTGATATACTGGGTTATTTTTTTCTCATACAAGTTTTATCATAACACAAGGATCATTGTTTTGTTGGAGTCTCCCACAGTGTTTGGCAGTAAACTGAAGAAAAATTAACACAGTTGGAGCATAATTTGCCAAGAATCTACATAGCATAATTGGAACAGTCTATTGCTAAAAGTTCCATTAAAAACCTGACAATTTCTAACTAATTACAAAAACTTTGTCTACAAAAATATCAAACTGACTTATAAATCAAGAGCTCTAGCAGAAGTAATTACGTACGTATATCTTTTATTGTTGATTAAATGTTTCTACTAAAACAAACTAATAATACTTACTCCTTTGCCAAGCCCAAGAGGTTCAATGGAGAGATACCTTGAGGGCAGATTAGCTGCCACAGGCAACAGAACTTCTTCTGTCACTACTCTGCCCTTCAAAGTCAGAGGTACCCACGAATACCCAACAACAGTCTCAACAGGCACGTCTTTCTTCCCTGCCTTTGCTGCTTCAATTGCAATGTGCGAGAAAGTGAATAAGAGATGATGTGAACTGGTCAGATTATATGGCAGTAGAATCTTGACTTCATCACCCCACTCTGGAAATGTATTGTGATGCAAGACACCTGTGTTCATGTGAGTTGTCAGAGCTCCTTGTCCAGGTCGACCATACACGACCTTAAGAGGCGGCGCCCCATCTATATCAGAATCCTTCAATTCAATGGTACAAACCAAATTTCTGGCACGGCTAAAGCTTTTTTGATTATCGTAGTTGAGGTAATGAGGATAAATGTACAGATGGTTGCGATAACTGATGTAAGGCTGAATGTCATCTATATGGCAAGCAGAAAAATCTTGAACTTCAACTGTGGGTTCATGTGTCGGAGGGTTTGGGAAAGGTTTCACTGGTTCAAGCGCTGGAGTAATTGAATCTGAAAAAAGGACAGATATCCTGTCATAAATTTAAGTCAGGACAGATTAAAGACAATAATAACACATTGAAGAGTAAGCACATCTACATGAAAGGGATGAGGGTTGAAGGAACAAGATAAATGACAAATATTTATCAAAACACAGATAAAACATGTTCCATGATAATATGTATTTTCCTTCAAATTTAAAGTATCATCATTCAGGTATTAAATTTTTACAAAAGAAAATTGGTGTTCTTTTCAAAATGCAAACTCCTCCAACCTTCCTGGAAAAACTCAGTATGCAACTTTAAACACTAAAGTATTTAGTTTTGTTTATAACAGTCATGTTTTACTCAAATTATCTTTTTGTTTACTTACAACCACAATACCTATCAAAGAGATTCCTATTTTCAGACAAAAATTCTTTTCTTGTTTAAACTGACTTTCTGGAAACATTTGGCAACTACAATACTGCTAGAAACCAAATGAGAAATTTTTTCAAAAGACCAAAAAACTATGCTTTATTAATGATTTATTCTAAGTGCACAAAAATCATCTTATAAGAACAAATAATGATAGAAAAATACAGTAGCTTTTTTGACAAGACTTACTTGGTAAAGTAATTTCCATTGGTAATATTTTCACAATGACATTCCCTGGTATCACTGTCAACTTGTTCATCTTTTCAGGTTTCCGGAAGTCAGCCAATAACTTAATCATTTCAGATTCACTCAGTTTCTTTTCTTCACAGCGATATATCGGAGAAAAATGAGACTCCGTGTCAAGATTACCTGAATTCTTGAACAGAGGTCTTGCACACCAACCAAAGGGCATGCGAAATTCACCAAGCCTGATAAGAAAAGGAAAATATATGAACAGGTGCTTTTTGTACGTTATCCTAAGTATCTCTTCATAAAGCTGTCTAACTTCTCAAACCTTAATTTGCATTCCATTTTCATTTCTCACCTAAAAATAAATCCTACAAATGAGCCCCATAAGAATCTAGCATTGTGACTGTGGTCTCATTAAACTACATAATAACAATAATAATAATAATAATAATAATAATCATCATCATCATCATCATCAGCTGTGGATCATAATATTGACAGTAATTATGATGGAAAACATCTCAGCTCAAAACACTTGACACATTGACTGATTAGGTGTGCATTAATTAGCATAACCAACCAAAAAACAATTATGACTCAAAAACCTTATAACTGCATAACCTTAAATTAATGTGCCTGGCAAGACAACCAAATAATTACAGCTTGGAGAGAGATCTCGAGAAAGTGGTTGGTTGAATTACTATCTACTAAGGATTACTCTCGAATACACATAATGCACTAGAAATTCATCAAGAATATATTCTAACAAAGTTGAGACAATTTTTTATAAAATCAATAACTTAATACATTATTCCTTAACAGCTATAGTCCAAATTTAACACAGTTACAAATTTGGGAATAGTTACAGCATACCTATAGCAACAAGTTTTGATGATCCTCTGAAGTTTCTGAATGGTTTTAGCATCTGTGTTTTTCAAGTAAGGTTCAATTATTTGGCCGATTGAACCTTGGAGGACCTTTTCTATGTGAATGACGAGGAAGATATCATTATGAGGTTTTGTGACACTCATCACAGCCTGAAATATAGTTTCTCTTAGTGAACAATTTTAAGATTCTAAGATTTTTCAACTCACAGTAAAGTCAGGCATTCATAGAACCAAACGAGTGCAGAATCATAAAAAAAATCTGTGGATCTACATGAGTTGCAAGTAATTTACTAGACAGGTAGTTTGCTATTGGAAATTTTTGGATCAAAATAGTACAATCACAGAGCTGCCAATTGCCCATCCCTCTTCTTTCATTTGTTAAAGGATGATGTGTCTTTCAGTAACTACAAAATTGGGATAAATTACAAGAAATGGGTTTGTAGTGAAACACCCAATGATTGAAAGCAAACAAAAAAGTGAAATGTCCTAAATCTGATTTGTATTTGTGTACTTTTGCTTTATAAAATATTGAAATGCAATAATGATACCTATTAGTAACATATCCCTTTGTTGCATTTAACTTTTCATAACATAATAAAATGATTTGCACAACACAAAATTTCAAGTGTTTTATGTAATAAAATCAAATACCAATATAAAACTGACCTGCTTTGGATGAGCAATCCATTCTTCTGGGACACCTGCTAAGGTTAATGGAAGGGAAGCTCCAAAAACATCTTTGAGGTCATCAACTTTCTTCTTTTTGGACAACAGGCTCCTTGCCACAGGGTTGTTCAAATCAAAGTGGAAGTCCTCTGATATTTTGCAACCTTTTCCAACATCATATAGGGAAGCACAAGTCAAGTAAGGTTCAAGCTGTTAAAAAATTGGAGAACATTATTATAGATACCTATTTGTAGCTAAATAGAGCAGTTTATATTTTCCACAGATTAAAGAACACGATTAAAGATCTTATTAGGAAACTAGTATACAAGGTCACTAAAAAGAGCTAATGCATATGTCCACCCACATAAACTTTAAAGCTTAGTTCTAATTGTGGATGAGTTTATGCAAGATGGAAGAACATTTAATGTTTCTAGAAAAAAAGAAGAGAATAAAAGACTGTGTAAGTGAAGGGAACTTTATGTGATTTTAAGGGCAATAGTAAAATTCTTCATACTAATCTCATTTGCCTTTGTCAAGACAAAGGAAGTGAGATGATTCCAATGTTTTCATTTACAAAGTAAATGAAGGTGACATGACATTTGGAAGATGAAATTATACAACCATATTCATTAAGCTTCATGCAGATACAAAACAAAAAATAAAAGAAATAATACATATATGGTAAACTGATGCCAGCTCCCAAAACCAGGGAAGAAAAGACAAACGAACATAAGATAACACTAGTATAGTACCTTAAAAGATTTATACATTATAGAAACTTACAACAAACTTACATGGTCTAGTGCAAATGGTAGAAAGCATGAGGCCTAAAAAATTATGAAATTATGCAATAATATACAGTATTTTTATTTTCTTTAGCCATTACAATTTTGTTGTTTGACATGGCATTATTGAATAAACCTACATAAATATATTGTTATGATACAATAAAGTTTGTTCATACTTACCTGGCAGATATATATATAGCTGTATTTTCTGAAGTCCGACAGAAATTCAAAAACTTCCGGCACACACAGTGGTTGGCCAGGTGGTTATTACCCATTCCCGCCGCTGGGAGGCGGGTATCAGGAACCATTCCCATTTTCTATTCATAATTTTTATTTCCACTGTCCCCTGAGGGGAGGTGGGTGGGTACTTAATTATATATATCTGCCAGGTAAGTATGAACAAACTTTATTGTATCATAACAATATCATTTTGTTCATGAAACTTACCTGTCAGATATATATATAGCTGAATCCCACCGTTGGAGGTGGGAAGGGACAGAATAGAAGGATTTTGGGAAACAAATGCATGCAGATGATTTACATCTTGGTTCCACCTGTTAGCATTGCTGGCTTCGTGGTTATTGCCACGTAAGTCTGCTTGTGCTACTAGAGTTGCCAGCGAGGTAGAGACCTATATAGCTGGTGCACTCCAGATGATCTGTCAACAGGGGCGAGACCACGACGTGACTAGACCATATTGACCATACCATGAGGGCTAAGAAGTAAAATAAATATATATATAAAAATATATATCACCACCTGACCAACCTAGCCAAAGTTAAGGTGTGTTAACTAAGGCTTAAGAGTTAAGAAGTCACCGTTGTCGGCGACTCAACTACTAAATTAAGAGCTCTTCCTAACCATTTTCTACAGGATAGGATGAGTGGTACTTCTTGCCCCCAAGATTGTGTCTGCAGAAACGTATGGCCCTAGCGAGCAGCAGATCTCATATGCCATCTTCACATCTCGCAGGGAGTGTGAATTGAACACAGAGTTGCTTCACTAAAACATGGTGCTCAGGATGTTGCTGAGTGCCATGCTCTGTTGAAATGCTTCCGAGGCCGCGCCCTCACCTCGTGAGCATTCAGATAAAAAGATTTCAAATCTTTGTGCAAACACAATGAAGGAGCTTTTTTGAAAGAACTCCTTAACAATAAAGCCAGGGTGTTCTTCGATATGGGCAAGTCTGGTCTTTTCGGAACACTGCAGATTGTCCCGTACGACTTCGACTTTCTTGAGTTTTATGTAGATAAAACTTGAGAGACCTGACAGGGCACAGGACTCTCTCTGGCTCCTGCCCAATAACTTGTGCCATCCTTGATTCCAAGCTCCTGGCCCAAGAACAAGACGGGTTTCCATTCTTAGGCCACAACGGAAGGCTTAGAGAACGCCACCGCTTGTTGTTCTCTAAATGCCAAAACTTCTGACGATGGCTGAAAACCTCACTAACCCTCTTTGTCGTATCTAGGGTGGTTAGAAAAAGGCCTTCCTGATCACGTGCAAGAAGTTAACAGGTAGGAGATGTTCGAATGCTTTGACATCAAGAACTTCAGACTATGTCTAAGTTCCATATTGAAAGCTTCGATCTGGACATGCACAGTCAGTCCGTCTGTACTAAAGTCAGGTGACCGACCAGTTGACCAGTCAGACGAATCAAGGACAGCAAGGCTGTACCCTGAAGACCATAAGGCACTATTCTTCGCTGAAGGATGAGTGTCTGGACTGCCTGGGCGATTCAAGCTAAGCAAACCTTGGGGGGTGTATCAACGCAACCCAACGTCGTTAGCGAATCAACTTCCTGAGCCACTCCTGACTCGAGCTTCTGGTGCCAGGAGAAAGGAGCGAGGAGCAAAAAGGCGATTCAGTCCCGAAGGACGAATGCCTGACAGTCCAACCTGGTCTCATGTTAAACGATCATCGGGGGTGTATAAACGCAACCGACTTCGTCAACAAGAAACTCAGGGCTACTATATGTCTCCTGATCTCGCACGAGTGTCTGACTCCGAGAAAACAGGTGAGACAAAAAGTAGATGGTGAGCGAGTTTTTGAGAATTCCACAGAACTCAAAGATCGTGAGGGCTTTGTTGTTTGACAGAAGCAAATCTCTGAGCCCAAAGGCCGTCAACAACATAGTTGCGTATCTTTAATAGTTGTGACTGCCAGCTTATCCCATTCTTTCAAACGGAAAGGGAAGACGGCAATCTTATGCTGTCAACATCTCGATAGTCTGAACGTAGTCAGAACTCAGAGCGGAGAGGTTATAGGTACCTTTCGTGTTTAAAGTAGACCGACTCTCTCGGAAAAGGTCCTTGGAAGGAGGCGTGACCTCTGTGAATCTAGGATCTTGAAGGCCAACATGGGGCGATTATTAGCGTCATTGTCGCCCCTCCCTGTGATGGTATAAATCATCTTCTTACATTTCCTAAGCGTTTGAAAAGGGGAAAAGAGACTAAACATCCATCCCCGTTCAATATCATAGGATGGCGTTTAATGTTACCGCTCCGGATCGAGAATAAGGGAGCAGAGAAGAAGAAGCCTCTTCGTCCTCAACCTAGCGAAGAGATGAATGAAAGGACGTCCCTAAAGTCTCCATAACTCTCAACATACTTCTAAAGAAAGATTCCACTCGGAAGTCAGTAGTTGCTGCCGTCGATCGAGACGATTCGTACGGACTTTTGCAATCCTGTAACGAACTCTAGAGGATCGTTACATTCTACGCCTGTTATTATAATAGGCTCTTTCTCGTAAACCCGAACAGGGACCGAGAGAAGATACTTCCTAAGATATGAGAGAGCTGTGGAAGATCAGAGTTGATATGGACCACTGGTTCCAAAAACTCTTTTCGAGGACTGGAGGGATGACTGAATTGCTTCCACTTCTTTCAGATTATGATCCAGGACATCTGAAACCCTCTCCAGATGTCCTGCACCTTCTTTCTATCACCTCAAGTTGATACTTAACGCACCGAGAGATGTTCAGAATCATTCCTAGATCTTTAATAAAATTTCAGTTTCCCGGTAGGAAAAAAACTGTAGAGGTCTGAATTGCAGTCTATTCAGGGAAACAAACTTCTTTAGGAAGGAAATGGTCCCCAGCAAGCTCATCCATTCCCTCACACAGTATGTTTACTTCCCTAATAAGGCTGCGCTTTGCCTAAGCAGGAGAGCATATAATAGTGCAATGTTGCGGTAGACTCGTAGTCCTATACCGTGCGGTAACGAGCACCGAAAGGAGTAAGAGATATCTCTGTAGAACTAGTAAGGCAAAACGAATGCAATGTTTATTCATTCATGTAAGAAATCCCCTCAATCTTAGGCTAAAGTCCGTGATTGTAGGGCAAGAGATAACAGTTTAGTCAGTCAATCCCGCAGGAGAGATGAGAGACGTAACTGCCAGCACAGAGATACGATTAGTCAGTCAATCCCGCAGGAGAGAGAGACGTAACCTACCGCGCATGACAGCGAACGAGCTGGTACTGGCTCGTTTGGACTGGAGGAGAGGACAGTGACAGCAGCAGCTTACGATCGTCGTCTCTTAACTTTATGCCTGGGTTGCCAGCTACCCTATTCTACGAAGAAATAGGTCCGTTAATTTTTTAGCATAAAGAGACTCAAGCTGGTATATTTAAGCGAAACAGAAAACGCTAAATATATAGATGCGTTTGTGTCGTCATAACACTACCATACAACGGTAAAAGATAAATCGGAACTCCTGGAAGGCTGCAAGGAGTAACGATTAAATGTCCTTAAAATAATAGACAATAGACCTCTCGGTTGCCATCCGAAGAGGTAACCACAGCAAGCGTATATGACTTGAACCAACCAGTAGTAAAATAACGCAAGGCAAAATATGATAGTATTATATTACAATAAAGTTTTTCATACTACCTGGCAGACATATATACTATAGCTGAATTCGGAAATACAGCTACATACATATCTGACAGGCAAGTTTCATGAACAAAACTCAGAGAATTGAAGCGGACAGCTCAAAAAAGCCTTCTTATGTTTATAGGACATAAGCGTTCATTGACGTAGTCTACAAGTCTATTTCTTGTACGAGCCTGCGAATGATGAATGAGAGCTCTTCCGAATCTTGTCAATAAGAGCATATCCGCTTACGCAATATAAAGTTAATGAGAAGTTTGTCAATGAGAACTAACCCATTTACGAGACTAAGAGATATTTTGTCAATGAGGGGATACCCACTTACTTGACAAAACGATAGTATATTGTCAATGGGGGAAATTCACTGAATTGACAAAACGTAATCCAGGAAGTCGAGCATTTTATTTTCGATTCCCGTCTCAAACGAGGAAGGGCAAGAATCCTGTTAAGAGACGGCTTACGACAGGTAGAACGACGATGTTCAATTCGGCAGCGTAGTCCCGACTAGGAAACTAACAAAATCTATCATCTGAAAAGCCCTTTCAGATGGCTAAAAAGCTTGCAAAATTATCCTGGGAAGAGGAAGAAACTCTCCAACCAGCTTCCTCTCCCGTATCACAACTAATGCCTGCTAAAGCTTAAAATTTATTGGCAGTATGGCAAAGGAAGTCCTGTCTTGCGCTTTCCTGAAGAGCGTCCTTTTGATGAGTGCCTTTGCAAGAATCCTACTGAACGTTGCCGAGAGTCCTGACGTGCAGGACGTCGAGCTTTTACATAACCCATAGCTGCCTTACTGCAAAGTCTTGACTGCGGTAGAGCAAAAGAGATCTTTCCTTGAGCTTTCCATAACTCCATCCAATCCTGGACTTTACGAAAAGCAATATTAACTGACAGAGACCTCTAGAATTCACGAACCCGTGGTCTTGCTGGTTTCGAAAACGCAAGTTGCCTTTTCACTTTAAGCTTCCTCCGAAGCACTGCTTACTTCACATTCTTCGCAGGCGAGGTAGAAGGATCCCCCAAGGTAGGTAAAAAATCTTTAGGCCAAATCAGCTTGAAAGAAGTTAAAGAAAACGTTCAGCAGGCGATCACTGCGCGTGCGTGCGCTGGCCGCCTGGCACACGCTCGGCGTCCACTGGCTCGCGCTCGGCGTCCAATTGGCGCGCGCTTGGTGTCCATCCGCGTGCGCTTAGCGTGCACCGCGCACGCCTGGCGTCCATCCGAGCGTCCCGTTCAAGCCGAGCGTCAAAAGAAGCGTGCAGAAAAGCGTCACGCTCCTGACAGGCGTCAATGAAAGCGAGAAAGAAACTGCCTTCAGGGAAGAGCGAGAGACATCTCGGAGAGAAAAAACGACTGCACAAAGCAGTCTCAGGTGAAGGGTTGATCGTGTGAGAATACGCGGGGTGGGGCGAGGGAAACGCCTTCTTATATCTCACAGCAACAAAGCTAGGACGTCCGACGCTCAAAAGCGTCCTGCTAATATGACTTGCTTTCCCTTTTCTCGGTGGAAAGACGTACACGAGTTCAGGCGACGTTTTTTTCGCGGGGGGGGGGGGGGGGGGTTCTTACTTCTCACTGCAACGAATGACGAGAGAGAGAGAGAGGACGTGAAACGTCCTCTTCTATAAAGCTTCTATTTAGAGGCGCGAGTCCTTCCGAAAGCTCCAAACCTGCGCAAGGAGGACGCTTCGAGGACGAGAAGCAATCCTTCAGGATTCGTGCACGCACTTTGGCAGCCTGGGAGTATCTTCAGGTCTGCCGAAGGCACGTCAGATCGGTGGGAGTTCCTCGTAACCCTCCTTCGGCTTTCGACATGCTCTCTCACTGTTCCTGGGAGTCAAGCAGAGGTCCCGCCTAGAGGCGAAATTATAAAGGCCCCCCCCCCGAAATCTGATGCACCCCTCAACCTACACAAGGGGCACTGTCACTGCAACTTAGCCACTTCACTTTTGCTCTCCAAAGCCAGCACTTTCGATTCTAAGTTACGAATCGATAGAGTATCAGAGAAAGGTCAATACCCTTCTACAGAAACTGTTTAGGGCCCGAAGGCAACATTACAGGGTTGAGGAGTACAACTACAGAAGTAGCACTCTTCACCACAATGATAGGAGAGGTGCGAGCACCTTAGATTCCAAGATACAGATGGAATCTATAACGTAAGGGCATTACCTCACGAGACATATTTATAGCCCTTAGGCCATAAACTACAGGGTTAGGCAAAATAAAGTCTACAGGTAGGTTAGCCTACCCTGACTTTTGTTTACTGATTAATTGCGTACATACGAATCATACGTCTTCCTTACGGAATTAGACAAAGTCTCACACTCCTTACATGACAAATCTCAACAAAGAAGCAAGACCCATAGCCCTCGTGCATATCGAGTGCGGAACTACCGAAGCTTTCGGTAGCCACACCTATCTTAGCAGACAACACCCTCTGAAAACTAGACTAACTAGATTCAGATATACAAAAATGAATTCATATTCAAAACAATTTAAGATAGCGTATGCCTAGCACAAATCTAAGTCAATAAATCAAAAGACAATTAGGATATTTAGCGGCAATGAAGTTTCCAAAATCCTAAGACGGAGGTACTGAAAACAGGTGTTTCCAGCACTGGCGACAGAAAAATGTTTATTGTTATGATACAATAAAGTTTGTTCATAACTTACCTGGCAAAAGATATATATAATAGCTGTATTCTCCGACGTCCGACAGAATTTCAAAACTCCCGGCACACGCAGTGGGGCGGCCAGTGGTTAGTACCCATTCCCGCCGCTGGGAGGCGGATATCAGGAATCATTCCATTTTCTATTCAGATTTTTCATACCACTGTCCCCTGAGGGGAGGTGGGTGGGTACTTAATTATATATATCCTGCCAGGTAAGTATGAACAAAACTTTATTGTATCATAACAATAACATTTTGTTCATGAAACTTACCTGTCAGATATATATATAGCTGAATCCCACCAATTGGAAGGTGGGAAAGGGACGAGAATCAGAAGGATTTAGGAAACACCTCAAGGTGCAGATGATTGACATCTTGATTCCTTACCTGTTAGCATAGCTGACTTCTTGATTACTGTCATCGAAGTCCTGCTTTTGCTTTACTAGAGTTGCCAACAAGGTAGTGACCTGTGTAGTTGGTGCGCTCTAGATGATCTGTCGACGGGGGCGTGACCACAATGTGACTAGACCATATTGACCATACTGTGAGGGCAACGAAGCTAAAAAACCACCACCTGACCTAACCTATCGAAGTTAGTCCCATAACTTCTAGGCTAAAGAAAGGGAAGGCGCCTCAAGCAACCAACCCTTCAACCATAAACCAACACCAAAATTAAAAAGCACACCTACCCCTTTTCTATAGGGTAGTATTTGTGCTGCTCCCTGCCCCCAACACCATTTCTGCGGATATGTATGGTCCAAGCGACTCGCAGTTCTCATATGCCGTCTTCACATCCCGCAGGTAATGTGAAGCAAAACACAGAGTTGCTTCGCCAAAAAGTAGCGCTAATGATATCATTAAGTGCCATATTCTTTCGAAATGCCATTGAAGTCGCAACCGCTCTCACTTCATGGCTTTTATTTTCAAAAGCTTCATATCACCATCCGAGCAGGACGCATGGGCCTCCGTGATGGTGTTTCGCAAAAAAGAATGCCAGTGCATTCTTCGACATAGGAAAGTCGGGTCTCTTAACAGAACACCATAAGTTCTCCGAAGGACCCCGACAATCTTTGGTCTTTTGCATGTAAAATTTGAGAGCCCTGACAGGGCACAGGACTCTCTCTGGCTCTTGTCCGATGACTCTGTTAACCCCTTGATTTCAAAGGTTTTTGGCCAGGGGTTAGATGGGTTCTCATTCTTCGCTAAGAAGTTAGGATCCAAGGAGCACACTGCACTGTGTCCTCTGAAACCCACATCTTTACTAATTGCTTGAATTTCACTAACTCTCTTTGCCGTAGCAAGAGCAGTTAGAAAAATCGCCTTTCTAGTAGTGTCTCTCAATGAGGCAGCATGCATAGGTTCAAAGGGAGCCGACATCAACGAATCTTTAGAACTACATCAAGGTTCCATGATGGAACCTTTGGTTGTAGTACTTTGGTTGTCTCAAACGATCTCAAAAGATCGTGAAGATCTTTATCATTTGTCAGATCTAATCCTCTGTGGCGGAAGACAGCTGACAGCATGCTCTTATATCCTTTTATCGTGGGCACTGCTAATTTGTCCACATTTCTCAAATGCCGGAGAAACTCAGCGATTTGGTTCACAGAGGTCGTGGAGGAGGAATACCCTCTCTTCCTACACCATCTCCTGAAGACAGTCCACTTCGAACTGATAAACTGCTCGAGAGGAAGCTCTTCTCGCACTGGCAATAGCCTCTGCCACTGATCTTGAAAAACCTCTCGCTCTGGCCAACTTCTGATAGTCTGAACGCAGTCCAGACTCAGAGCGGAGAGGTTTCCGTGGTACCTCTCGAAGTGGGGCTGTTTGAGAAGATCGACTCTCTCTGGCAGGGTTCTCGGGAAGTCTACCAGAAGAGACATGACCTCCGTGAACCAATCGCTTGAGGGCCAAAAGGGAAGGGGGCGATCAGAGTCATTCTCGCTCCTGGCGACGCCGCAAACTTCCTTGTTACCTCTCCTAAGAGTTTTTGAACGGGGGAAAGGCGTACACATCCATCCCCGTCCAGTCCCATAGGATGGCATCTACCGCTATGCTTCCGGGTCGAGTACTGGAGAGCAATAAATCGGAAGCCTCTTCGTTT
Organism: Macrobrachium nipponense; assembly: GCF_015104395.2. Classification (NCBI taxonomy): domain Eukaryota; kingdom Metazoa; phylum Arthropoda; class Malacostraca; order Decapoda; family Palaemonidae; genus Macrobrachium; species Macrobrachium nipponense. Next base: position 6,882,762 of record NC_061098.1, read on the forward strand.
TCGAGGTTGCGAAGAGGTCGACTAGCGGGCGTCCCCACAACTTCCATAGCTCCTGACAGACTTTTTAGATGTAGGGTCCCCCCCCCCCCCCCATCTGTGGGAAGCATCTGATGTCGACGGCTTAAAAGATCCGCTCGCACATTTTGAATTCCTGAAATGAACCTTGTCAGATCACTATGTTTCGAGCCTTCGCCCATAGAAGGATGTCTCTCGCTATCACGAACAGTGACCGAGAGTGTGTCCCCCCCCTGCTTTTTTATGTAAGCGAGAGCCGTAATGTTGTCCGAGTTGATCTGGACAACTCGGCTTCACCAATCGTTCTTCGAAGAACTGAAGGGCCAACCGAATAGCCTCCAATTCTTTTTAAGTTTATGTGCCAGGACCTCTGTTCCCCTCTCCAGAGGCCTGACACTTCCTCCTTTCCTAGTGTTGCTCCCCAGCCCACCATGGAGGCGTCTGAGAACAACACTAGGTCGGGGCTCAAAAGCTTGAGGGACATCCCTTCCGAGAGTTTGGTCGGATCTTGCCACCACTTCAGATGATCCTTGACGCGTTTTTTGATATAATCAAGTGAGTCTAGATTCTTGTCTTTCCAGTTTTCTGCCATAAAAAACTGGAGTGGCCTGAGGTGCAACCTCCCCAGGGAAACAAAACTTCTCCAGCGAAGAAAATGGTTCCCGCAGACTCATCCATTCCTTCGCCGAGCATGTTTCTTTCCCTAAGAAGGCTAACACTTTCTCTAAGCATCTCTGCTGACGTTCCTTTGATGGAAAAGCTTGAAAAGCCGCTGAATCCATCTGAATCCCCAGATACACGATGGACTGCGTGGGGATCAGATGGGACTTTCGTAATTTACTATAAGGCCCAGGGCCTTTGTCAGCTGTAATGTCGTCTGAAGGTCCTCAGCACCTTGACTTCGAAGGCGACTTGATTACCAGTCGTCCAGGTAGAGCGAGACTCTTATTTCCGATAGGTGAAGCCATTTCGCCACATTCCGCATGAGGAAAGTAAAAACCATCGGCGCCGTACTCAGACCGAAGCACAGAGCCCTGAACTGGAAGACCTGTCCTTTTAAGACGAACCTCAGGAACTTCCTTGATTGGGGATGGATCGGGACGTGGAAATAAGCGTCTTGAAGGTCCAATGACACCCATCCAAATCCCCTGGGTCTCAAGGCTCCTAGCACAGACTGAGAAGTTTCCATCCTGAATTTTTCTTTCTTTACAAAAACGTTCAGTCTGCTGACGTCTAGGACAGGTCTCCATCCCCCAGACTGCTTCGGAACCAGGAATAACCTGTTGTAGAAGCCTGGGGAATCCAGCATCAGAACTTCCTCTACTGCCTTCTTTTCCAACATTTGATCTAGAAGGTCGAGTAAGATCTGTTGCTTCTCTTGACTGGTATGCGGGCGACAGGTCTATCGGCTTCGTGCTCAAAGAAGGCGTAGAGAGGAAAGGGATCTTGTATCCTCTCTCGATCACCTCTAGGGTCCAGGTGTCCGCCCCTATCGTCCTCCATGCCTGAGCAAATAAGGTGAGTCTCGCACCTACAGGTGCCTGAAGGGGCAGAAATGTCAATCTTGTCCCTCTTGGTAGAAGAGATCTTACCTCTGAAGGACCCCCTTCCTCTCGAGGAACCTCTAGAGGAAGGTGCTCCACGAAAGGGCTTAAATTTCTTCTTGGGTGCTGGAGCTGTTGAAGTAGAAGCCTGAGGAGTAGGTCGTCTTGAAGATGAGTCAAGAGGTCCCTTGTTGCTTTTTCTTGCAAATTTACCGACAGATCCTTAATCATGGACTGCGGAAACAAATGCGTAGAGAAGGGGGCGAATAATAACTCCGCCTTCTGAGCGGGAGAAACTGCTTTCGCCGTAAAGCTACAATAGAGAGCTCTCTTTTTAAGCAGACCTGTAGCAAAATGAGATGCTAACTCATCAGAGCCATCCCTTACTGCTCTATCCATACAAGCTAGTACACTCGAAAGCTCTTCTAGCGAAATTGAGTCTTGACTCCTCGATTGTACATCAGCGCCCACGAGGCACCAATCTAAAAAGTTAAACACCTCTAGCGTCTTATATAACCCCTTGAGGTGATGATCCGTCTCCGTCATTGTCCAGGAAACCTTAGCCGATGACAAATAAGATCTCCTTGGAGCGTCCACCAAATTGGCGAAATCTCCTTGAGAAGAGGACGGTGCCTTCAATCCTGCTTCTTCTCCTGTCTCGTACCAGATCCCGGCTCTCCCTTTCAGTCTAGATGGAGGAAGTGCAAACGAAGTCTTCCCTTTAACCTTCCTTGAATCCATCCAATCCTGGACTCTCTTAAACGCTCTCTTCGCGGAGAGCGAAGTGGCCATCTTAACGAAGCCAGGGGCCTTCCTGGCCTTCGATGAAGCAAATTGTGAAGGTGGAGAGCAAGGACTTGGCGCTTGAAAATTATCTGGGAATAATTTCTTAAGTAAATCCGTCAACGTCTTATAGTTTGAAGACGCTGACGCATTTGGTTCGTCATCATCAGTAGGGCAGCGATCACTAGACGAATCCTTCTCTTGGTCATCAGCGCCTTTCAAAGATCGCGATGACTTCGACACTTTAACCTGAGAAACATCCTTGAAAAAGCGTCCCGATATGCAAGGTGCCGTGCGGTTCTGAGAAACGTCCTGCAGAACGTCCTGATATGAAGAACGCCGTGCGTCCTGAAGAGCGTCATGATGTGAAGGACGCCCCCCAGTGCGTCCTGTACAGCGTCCGCTTGAGCGTCTTGCTGAACGTCCTGATGTGTAGGACGCCGTGCGTCCTGAACAGCGTCAGTTGGAGCGTCTTGGCGAGCGATCCGCGCGTCTTGAAAAGCGTCTTCTCGAGTCTGGTAAGCGCTTCGTTGTTCAAGACGCCGAGCGTGATCATCAACATGCAAAGCTTGACGTTCGATCTTGATTTCTTGAGCGTTCTCGGCCTTTTGACAAAGACGCCTGGCCGCTTGTGCGACAACTCACGTCTCTGTCAAATTCGTCTCTCCTAGACGCCCTTTCATGAGGAACATAATCACGTTCTCTAATGCGTCTGGCTACTAGAAGTAGACTCAAAGGCCGAAAAAAAAAAACGCGGAGTAGGAGCAGGGGACTGCCTAGTTCTCTTAATAGGCAGCCACCTATCCTTCCTTCTATGACTAGTTTTCTGCCTCCTTTCTCTCAAAAAAGGAGGCTAACTGTCTCTGCATTTCCCAAAGCATTTTCCTTGAAGGGGAAAGTTCTCGATCAGGAGAAGGACTCATCCTGTGCGAGGAAGATGGGCGAGGGGATGCCCTTTCCTTCAACTCAGGAACAAGCTTAGAGCGACTTTGGACGCTCGAAAGAGTCCTCCCCTGATGAAGCCTTGTTCTTTTCTGTGGCGGAAAAGCTTCAAAATCTTCAGGTGACGAATCTACATAACGATCAGAAGGACGTGAAGCGTCCTCTTCTCTGAAACCTCTCTTAAGAGGGCGACAAGAGCGACGGCCGCTTGTGCGACAACTTGCGCCCCTGCCGCTCTCCCCTTGAGAGGTCTTCCGAGCGTCCCAAACCTCGGCGAGGAGAGGAAGTCTCGGAAGAAGAGAAGCACTCTTTAAGTATTTCGTGCCCGTGCACGAACACCGGCAGCCTGAGATTCGTCCTCAGTTTCTGCCGAAGGGACGTCAGACCGGTCATCAGATCCCGTAAACCCTCCTTCGGCTTTCGGCTTATGCCCTCTCCCTAAGGCCTGGGAGTCCGGCAGGGGCCTAGGCCTAGAGGCATTATGGGACCGATCTGACACCCCTTCCACTACACTAGATGCACTAACACTTTTATCACAATTCACATTTGACTGTAGAGCAATCACTTTAGATTCTAAGGCACGAATCGACTCCATGATCGTAACTAATACGCTTCCTTCTGCAGACACTTCCTGATTGTTCGGAGGCAATACAACAGGATCTGGTTGAATTACATCTACAGGAGGATTTAATGGAGATACAATTCTACCTTGACTTCTACTCACAGAAGCGCTCCTAGAGGAAGACCTCCTGATTCTATCACGCTCAAGCTTTTTCACGTAAGAATCATATGCCTTCCATTCAATTTCAGTCAATTGCTCACACTCGATGCATCTATCATTCCACATACATACATGACCACGACATTTCGAGCACACTGAATGAGGGTCTACCGAAGCTTTCGGCAACCTCACCTTACATTCATGCACCTTACACACCCTGAAGCTAGCAGCGCTAGATCCAGACATCGTAATCAAAGAAAAGTCAAAGCCAAATTCAAATCAAATCCACTATCACGTATGCCAAGCCAACAAGCCAAATCAAAACCAAAAGTCAATCAGAATACTCAAGTTAGCACAAGAAGTTTCAAAATCCTAGGCGGAGGTCTGTAAACAGTTGTTTTACCGAACCGGCGACGAGAAAAAATCTGAATAGAAAATGGGAATGATTCCTGATATCCGCCTCCAGCGGCGGGAATGGGTACTAACCACCTGGCCGCCCACTGCGTGTGCCGGGAGTTTTGAAATTCTGTCGGACGTCGGAGAATACAGCATATATATATGACAGGTAAGTTTCATGAACAAAATTATGAATAGAAAAATAAATGGGAATGGTTCCTGATACCCGCCTCCCGCAGCGGCGGGAATGGGTACTAACCACCTGGCCGAGCCACTGTGTGTGCCGGAAGTTTTTGAATTTCTGTCGGACTTCAGAAAAATACAGCTATATATATATCTGACAGGTAAGTTTCATGAACAAAATGCTCTGTCACATAGTGGGCAAAACTGTTGTAGCTTAATGTGGGTACGATTGCTTTCTGCTTATATGTGTACTATGAAACTAGCAACTGGTCACAAGATTACAAATAACTATTTATGTCTTAGGAGTACAGCAAAGATAAACTGGGCACAAAATACACACCAAAATTACCTTTATAAAAATATAGCGATATATTATAAATAAAGTTGCTTCGTTACCTGTGATAATGGTCCATCACCAGAATCCAACGGAGCCTGTAGTCTGAACTTTAAGCTCTCAAAAATCACCCTGAAACGTGTTCCAAACTTCTCTTCATATGGCCAAATCAAACTCTCATCAGCTAGCTCTACACTTCCATTTTCACTTTCACTCCTCTGAAAAACATTTGTCATTACACAAAAAATAATGAGACTTGGTACACCATCAAGGATATCTTCATAGAAAAATATAAAATTTTCAATAAGTTTTACAAAGCTTTTTCTAACAACATCCTCCATTCTTAAAAACAATAGTATAATGATTAAATGGCATTCTAAATAAATGTCTAGTAAGATCAAAGAAAACAACAAATATCAATATAAATACTCTTTGAATTCATTTCAACATACAGGTAATGAAGGATAACAGGTAAAAAGCTGATGGCGATCCTCTCGTCTTGCTTGAGCAATTGAAAAGTCAGTTTCATGTGCGTACTTTATCAGCTGGGGATTTAAACTATGTTCAAGGCCTCGAAGAGTTCCGTAATTACTAGATGGTGGAGTAGTACCTGCAAGACAAGTAAAAAAGTCAACACTAAGATACCTACAATGGCCAAAATAGCAACTAATAAAGTTTCTTACTAGGAGGCAGGGATGCCAATCCCAAAAAATACTTACATAAAAACTTAGTTACTAAAGACAAAATGAATAAACTTACATAACATTCTAATCAAGTTTAAGGGAGTATTTTCATCAAAATCTGTAACATACCTCGATCTCCTCTTCCCTCTTCATGTGGTTTATCAGCATGCAAGACCCGTGTAAGCTTATCAATCCAGTCTTCTAAATCAGCTTCACTCTCGGCAGATAACATGACAGATTTTCCACCATCAGACATTTGTAATTCAAAGCAGCATTTACCTCTGCGAGGATTCTACAATAGAAGAGAGTAAACATATTTCATGTTTGAAAGAACAAAAGAAACATACCAAAAATCTGATTGTAATTGCAGCCTGGAATCTGGATTTAAAGAAATCACAACTACAGCACAATAAAAACTTTAACTCTGGGCAACACAAACTTTAAGCCACCATACCTACTATGTTTGACAATAATGAATTTGGTTATGATATATCAATAGTATTACTTTAGTTTGGAAGTCATAAAATAAAAAATGTCTGTTAAATGATGAAACCACTAGACGTCATGAAATTACAGTGCAGCTTTTCATAAATTTTTTGGAAGGAAATGTATGAAACTCAAAGCTGGCACAGTTATTATAAAATCAAAATCTACTGAGATATTCAAAGGTGACAACTAACCAGAAAAATATTGCAGAAAAACATAGTATCTACAACATAGAAAAATGCAATAAAATAAGTGGTCTTTGCAAGCATTTAACCTTATACCCTAATACCAAAAGATGCAAGATCGAAACGGCTCTTTCAATTAAGAAATCATGAGATAATAATAAAAGTCATAACAATGAAAAATATAATATAAATACCCATTTTAAAAGTAAGACATTTAAATTACTATAAAACCATACATAAGGAATTTACTTGCCTTAGTATTGTACAAAAATCCATGACAATGGTTCCTTTGGGGTCATGTTTCCGTTCATCTTTATGGAACTCTAATAAGTAAGTACCATCTACTTCTTGCCTTTGAAAAGATAAAAAAAAATTCTTTTTTTTATGTGAAGCTTGAAAAAAATCATTCCCTACTTTTACTTAAGTACTGATAGGACACTGTACTATAACTATCTTAAAGGATGACCTGATGAGTACTGTGAACATAGGACTAAAATTTCTACATTACAATTTGAAGTGAAAATTAAAATTTTATTAAAACAAAAGATTCTATTTACAACAAACAACATACAATCATTCTCTGAAAACCTGACATATCTATATCCCATTCTGTAAACTGAATCCTTCCAGTCAACATAGTAAACTGCCACTTTCTTATATCAAATCAAATCATTTTGAGAGAGAGAGAGAGAGAGAGAGAGAGAGAGAGAGAGAGAGAGAGAGAGAGAGAGAGAGAGAGAGAGAGAGAGAGAGAGATCCTTACCTTAGGCATGCAAATCTTCTTTTGAAGGTCTTAGATGAGAAGTTTCCAAATATCTTTTCATTTCCACTTTCTGGCCCTTTTAGTAAGTAACCTTTTTTTAATATGTTTTCCCCATTAGTTAACAAAGCCTGTTGAGAAAACACAACGATAGTTTTATTCTGGAAATGAATAATGTGCAAGCAATCACTTGAATTGTCAATAATGCAACATTTTAAGAAAAAGTCTCTGTTGAACATCATTTACAGGGTTGTTGTTTATGAAATAAAAGAATCATTAAATTTTCACCCCCATAAAATTAAATCATCTAGAGACAGAACAATGCACAAGTTGTTTATACAAAAGAAAAATCATTCATCTAACATATTTAACAGAAAATTATCAATTCGTTACAAACCAAATCTCCCTGCTCAATATCTGTATCTACTTCATAAACTTGTTCCTTAAGGTCATCAACACGTGGAAGCCTGGAAATAGAGAAATAATAGTGAATGCCTATTTTATATATTATTCATAATCATCTGTTGCTATTACTACTGGTAATAAGTGAACAAACATCACTATAAAACCACATATGTATTATAAACCAATAAACTCTTGAAAGGGATGCAGTCTAATAAAGAAAAGATATCTTTAACAATTTAAAGTGTTTCAATATACTATCTTCACAAACCTTGGAAGATGAATATAAGATCCTGAGTAGGGCAAATATTTATGGGTAATGGTTGTGAGGTCTTGAGAGTAAGTTCTCAAACACTGTTGAACAAGAGGATCAGTGATATCTTCCTTAAGATGTACAGCTGCTAAGGACTGCAATGTTCTAGTGACTCTAGGTGCAACAGAATGCTGTAAAAATTGGAAACCAATAGTTAATACTGTAAAGCAAACATAAAAATTAAATATGAAATAAAATGATAGAAAACAGCATAATTTGTCAAATCCTAATAGTCCACACCTCAAAACGAACACGGTTAAAATTTCTAAACAGGAAGTATATTTCCACAAGTCAAATACGTATTATACTAACCGATATGTCATCTGGAGGGTACATTAGAAGTTCCCGTAAAGGGTCGTTGTTTAACATCACCTTGTTCTTGGAAACAAATTCTTCAAAGTCTATAGGGTCTGCAAGCCTAGGCTTTACCTGCAAACGTAAAATATCAGCTTTAAAATTGGAGTTATCAGTGTTGCAAATGTTTAAGATAATATGCATGTTCCTTAACTATACAAATCAGTCTTTTATATAGGAGTAAAAAATCTTCGCACCATCTCCCTCAGCATCCGGAATTATGCAGGGACAGTTGAGGTAGAAATCTGATGAGAGACTGGCTTGTATTTCTACAACTGGAAATTAATATTTTACTTATCAAAGAAATGTTTCTGCAAATAAAATCTGGGATTTCAAGTATATTTCTGAGTTTCTCACCTGAGTAGCTGTTGCTTTAACTGCCTGGGATACATTTTCGCGCACCTGGGCAGCCATGCCTGGCTTTCCCAGGGCACGTGTGAATTTCCGCTCTGCCATGGCTGCAAATGGAAAAAGATAATAAAAAATCTCTAACATGAAAATAGCAATATAGTTCAAGTAAGTAGTATATTTTCACAGATCTAATATGTATCTTGATGCACATTATTCACTAACTTAGAAATAACAACAAAATTACTTGGAAGACTAGCACGCTGATACACAAATATACATATAATAAGCTTTAAGTTTCATATATACACCACTCCTATTTTTACTTATGTCATAATCCCTATTTTGTTATACTGTTAGCCAATTTTATCCATCTTTCCAAAGTACCTGCCAAGCTCCTTCAACTGGTGTCCTTGAATAGGTTAGAAGTGGTTATGTTAGATCACAACCTTAAAATTAACTTGCGATTACAGTAACCTAGTTTAGGTTAGAACCACCCTCCAGCCTGGTAAGGACCCACATCCTAAATTGCGTGCAGATGGATTAGGTCACAAGCCTGTTATTTGTTTTAATTTACAGTGCCATAAATTAATTTAAGTGGAGAGAGTCCAGGGGGAATAAAGTCCCCAGCCAGTTCAGGACTTAGAGCCCTAGATTGGGGTAGCATACATCCCTGCATTCGACTCATATATTTTCATGTAAGGGCCTAAAACCCCAGTTTCCCACTATGCTTCCAAAAATATATATAATTGGGGTCCAGTTTCTCTAAAACTACTAGCTTTTCAGGACAACAAATGTTACAAGCATTCAAAACACACTAAAACACTGGAAAATAACATTTTCAATGCTGAAATATGATTATGGTTTACAAGTTAAATTTTTAAAAAAAGGGGTAGGGTAAACAATCGTCAACATAATGTGATATATGAAAGCCCCATACGAACTAAAATAAGAATGTGACGCTCTTCGTAAAATATGTTATCAAGGCACTTTTGAAATCCAATATGGTGGCAATCGTGAGGCTGGCTGGTCTAACCACAGACAATCCACCATCTTTCCCAGCCTTCCCAGCACTCATTTCAACAATGTTAGCGTATATATGTAACGTTTATTGATCTTACTCAAGATTGCAGTTGTATTCAGCACAATAAAACAACATTTTGTTGCCTATATTAGTGAAAGTATGAAACTTTTTATTCCTGGGGTCATGGTTTGAACTGAATTCATTTTTACCTTGTAATCGGTTGTTTTATCCTTACTGCCATCACAACTGAAACTCCACAGTGCTTATTTGATTGTAATTATATACATTTTGGTCTTAATTCACTCCATATTGCACTTGAACCACGTTGTTGTTCCTGGTTCCTAAGGACTCACTCCGCAAACACAGTTACGAGCAGCAGACGACAACACAGATTATGGGTGCAAAATGCTGCAAAGAATGGTGTAGTCCCCTTCGATAAGTATGGTTAGAGGTCGGGTGTACGATTGTTGTGATGAAAGTGCCCCAGCGTCTATGGGTACAAGTGGTGTGCTGATTTAGCGCAGGAAATGGGAAGTTTATTGACACAAGCAACTCCGCAAACATCGACATGGCGTCAATCTTCTAAATATTCCGAGTTGTAAGTAAAAATTTCAAAAGCGTTTTGGTGGTGTGGGCACTACGTTGGCCACACTTTTCATTACCCTCTGTTTAAATCTTAAAATATGGCCTTAATTTCTAACTTTGGAGAAAATACTTACTTCGAAAGGAGAGTAGAGGTCTTTAGCTCCTTCTCTCACCAACAACAACTTGATCCTGATGACCATCTCCGGTGTCAGGAAGCATTAAAAGTACTTTTTCGGAGGGTGGCCTAGCCGTGGTAGTCGGTGAGTTGACCAGTCCACGCGGTTTTACCCAAGACGCTTCCATAAAGATAATGTTTATTGATACCTATACTAATTATTAAGGATAAACCCTATATTAAACAATCCTTGGGACACCATATTTAGTACCAGCCCATCAGGGATGAAAGTCAATATACAAACAAAAGAAAGTATCTCACTATCTCTGTGAATTTCTCACATTATATCATTCATAGGCATAGGTTATCTTCTTGTGACAGTCTTGTTTACATTTATCTTACTAGGTAACTTAGGTATTAGGGTAAAAAACCGCATGGTACAGGGGTGGACCATGTACGATCAATGTGTACAACCCCAAAAAAAGTACATTATAACGTGTCCTGACATCGGAGATGGGAATCAGACGCGACTTGTTGGTGAGAAACGGAGCTAAAGACCTCTACTCCGGTGTCAGGACGCGTTATAATGTACTTTTCTTGGGGTTGTACACATTGATTGTACATGGTCCACCCCTGTACCATGCGGTTTTTTACCCTATGTACCACAATAGGGTACTACCTACTAGGGTAGAACACCACGGCAGGCCAACCCTCATCACGGTGGACGGGTCTTATTCACTCGATATTTAATTGGTGAAACAAGAATACAATTGCAACTAAGCATACCATTTCAAAGACTGAAGTTTCGTCAACATAATGTGATATATGAAAGCCCCATACGAACTAAAATAAGCATGTGAGCTCTTAGTAAAATATGTTTTCAAGGCAGTTTTGAAATCCAATATGGCGGCTACGTTTTGCATGGAAGGTTCTCATCAGTGACGGCCACCATCTTTCCCCAGCCTTCCCAGCACTCATTTGAACAATGTTAGCGTAGATATGTAACGTTTATTGATCTTACTCAAGATTGCAGTTGTAATCAGCACAATAAAACAACATTTTGTTGCCTATATTAGTGAAAGTATGAAACTTGTTATTCCCGGGGTTATGGTTGGAACTGAATTCATTCTTACCTTGTAATCGATGGTTTTTATCCTTACTGCCATCACAACTGAAACTCCACAGTGCTTATTTGATTGTAATTATACACATTTTGGTCTTAATTCACTCCACAGTGCACTTGAACCACGCTGTGGTTCCTGGTTCCTAAGCACTCACTCCGCTAACTGTGTTTGCGGAGTGAGACGACAACACTGATTATTTATGAGATGCAAAGCTTTATTCCCCTAATTGTTTACTTTACTCAATATTTAGTTTAACTTTACTTCAAAATGTTTATTTAATTCATGTCTATTATCCCTTTTTTGCAACCAAATTAACCCCCAAAAATTACAAATGTTTCGGATGTATACTTACGAGCAGACGACGTGAGGAAAAATGACTCATCGTTGCCAATCTAGTGGAGCGTCACACATACGCCGATGCATTTAAAAACTGTTTCGACGAATTCTAGTTGTCATAGTAATGCAGTAATGATAAAATTGCTGTAATATGTACGTATATATAATACAAATAGATACGCTAATTTCACTTATTTCCCCGGTTTTGTGTAAGTCTTATACCTAGTTTGGAGGGTAAACACATACCAATTGACAACACTGATAAACAATTGAAGAGCGCAAAACGCCGCAAAGAATGCCGTAGTCCCCTTGAATAGTGCTGGTAAGAGGTTGGGTTTACGATTGTTGTGATGAAAGTGCCCCAGCGTCTATGGGTACAAGTGGTGTGCAGATTTAGCACAGGAAATGGGAAGTTTGTTGACACAAGCGACTCCGTAAACATCAAGATGACGTCAATCTTCGAAACATTTTTAGTTGTAAGTAAAAATTTCTAAAGCGTTTTGGTGAGATTTCCACTGCCGTAGCCACCCTTTTCACTACCCTCTGTTTAAATCTTAAAATTTGGCCTTAATTTCTAACTTTGGAGGGTGGCAAGCATTGATTGTACGTGGCCTGTTTGGCCTGCCGTGGTGATTTACCCTAGGTATATAGGTAATTGTCAGAAACATTATCAAAACACATCTAACACATAAAACACTGTAAAATCCTATCTTCAACTCTGGAGTTTGATTAGCATAGGGTTTATAGTTAAAAATCTATCCTTAGGAATATCAATACCACTGGCTTACTCTGGGCCTTTACAGATCTTAAGTAAACCTTACCAGGCGGATTAGGTGGTACTACCTAGGCTACTACCTACTATTAAGTTGAGCAATCCTATCCTAAGGCTAGGTAGGCTACCTACAGCTGTTAAGATGACGCAAAACGTTTAAATATGGGAGCAACGTACGTTTATAAAGAAGAAAAGTACCATTTCCTCTTTGAGCAAAGATTCCGAAAGTTTAAAGCCGGGTTAATCAATCATTCAGGGAATGCTTATCCTAAGTACTGGTGTACCTGGTGTAACTTATGGGCGGGGCAAATGCCTTCACAAATACTACGCTGCCGATGCACCTGTCATTACACCGTTAATCTAAATCATCTTCTGCGTTATTATAACTCCAAAACTGTTGATATTTGAATAACTATCTGGTTTTCTTACCTGGATCTGGTAAAGCAATTACATCTCGCTAATGCACTAACTATCCATCTTTGTTTACATTCTCACTACTTGGGGTGCGTTCAGTCGAGTCACGAAAGCTAAATGTTTAATCACTGTTTGCGGAAGACGTTTGCAATGTCAATTCTCTAAATTATTTTCGATTGCTATTATTTTATTATAATTTAAGTAAAAATGTCATCTTAACCATCACCAGTTGTAAAGTAGGAAGTATACTTAACTTGCCTTAAGGTTACTATGCTAAATGTTGCATTTGCAGGCATAACATGCAGTCGCACAGTTCACTGAATTAACTGAATTGAATGCCGTTTTCCTTTTTAGGGAAGTCTAATGCTAGAACATGCACGGCATATCTGTCCTCAATTGCAAAGGCAGTGTAGTGTTGCAACAGCAGAATAATTACCGATACGCGTTTTATCCTCCCATGGGTCCCTTCTGATTTTCCATACTATCTCATTACTTTCTTCGAGTTCTTATGGAGGAAAATCAATGGGGAACGGCAAAAAGCACGAAAAGTTTTAGGGTGTTCCCACTGCTACCGAAATCATGGAGACTGAGACTGCGTACTTCAAACCACTTGTTGGTGGTGAGTCATTGAATCCGAGGTTTCATCCAATTTACACAAGTGAACGCGACCACTTGGTTCACCGGTCTATTCACTTTTTGCTCTAGATGCGTGAACTTTACTCTGTCTAAGAAAGTAAAAATAAAAACTCGTTTTTGAGACATCCTTTGCTGCAGAGAAATTACAACATTTTGGAGCCTACCTTTGGGTGAAAGGTAATGCAGGAGAGCATCTCCTGTCATACGAAAAGAAGTAAAAATAAAAGTGCCTAAACCGTATAAAGATCACAAAGTCACACTAAACTGGAAATTTAATCTTTTGAAAGCACAGGATATTACGCATTATGCTATCGCTATTTTTAGTGATATTTCTGAATAGCAATATATCTAAACATTATTCTATATCTTCGTTTTATCGCACTCGAAATCGCGCTGTCTTGTGCCATCCCCATACTTATGTCCAGTTTAATTGTCTACCCCATAACGTCCGAGGATGTTATGCAATATAAATATTTTATGGGCGGAGTAACTTATGATTTACCTTCACCGTCAACGGTGACTGGTCATTTATGTGGTGATTTTGCATTCCTCCAACAAACGTTCCATTTTCCCTTAATAGGCCTATTCTTTTGACTGGAAAATTATATTTTTTTTAGGCCTATGGAGCATTTACTCGAAGAATTTGGAATTCATTGTGATGTATATCGAAAATCTAAACAATTTTTAGTCAAGATCTTCGCCGGTCGCTATTTAAGCTATATAATGACATTAAGCAGTAAGAAAAGAAAAATATAAAATCAGATAGAATAAAAAAGATAACAGCAGTAATGATATAAAATACACAAGGAACTAAGAAAAAAGTAGAAAGTATGCAGTCGAGATGTAGAGAGAGAAAAGTAAATAAATCGATAAACTGTGACAAGGAAGGAAAAGTATCTGAAGGTAGATAGATGGAGGAGTGTTTCAAAAAAGGTTTTCTTAAGAAATTATAGAAAGATCGCGGTAAAAACGAGAATAAAGATAAGAACCAAACAGTGAATGCAGAAAAGATGAGAGGAAAATAAAAAAGAATAAAAACAGGAAAAATTTTTAATTTTCATTTCTTAGAACTTGAAATATTTCTTTAGGGACATATCGAAATTTCTTGGACGATATCAGACCATCTGATAAACCAAACAAGAGGGTTATCTACATTGTTTTGATTCGATACTGTATAATTCCCGCCTAAAGATTATACGCGACTCAAAAGGAAATGTGTAAAAGTTGCCAAGGAATTTTTACATAAATCTTTAATGATTATGACAATGCAGGTGGCCACAGTGCATTGGGACGATCAATGGCTTTTGAAGTGTTTCTTTAAGTCGCCTTAGTCATGAAGGCGGACAAAAATATGAAATATGGCTACCTGAATCGAATAACTGAATTATTTACTTGACGTCATTCGCGCCACCCAATCGGAAGAAAGGGCGATCCAGCATTTTAAATTTGAAAGGAAAAGTGACATATTAACAGAGAGCGTTTGGGGATTAAGGGAATTTTCAAGAAGAAGAATAACATAATAGATAGAGCGATAAACAGAGATGTGGCGATGAAGCAATTTTACGCTAAAGATAATGAGAGAGGGGGCACGCGAACATAATGGAATTTCATCTGAGACACCTTGGCATTTTCAAGAGGTGGTGTTTTTTGTGCAAAGTTGTCGAGAAGAAGGCGATAACAAGCGAAAACAGATGGGTAATAGTGCAAGCACGAAGGAATGCCATTAATAACACCGATATGAATTAGCTGAAAAACGAGGAGGGAAAGAGATGAATAGAAGGGAAGGTAAAAATATATTAGCCTTCAAGAATTGGGTATTATTGGAGTGAACGTCAGGGAGGCTTTTATTGGCTTCTGTTTATGATCATCTGATTGATTCCTTATCTCTTTCTCTCGAGTTTATTGTCGTTCCATCACGAACCACCGCAGAAAGGACGAACAATAGGAGGAACAATGCCAGGAAGCACAAAAAGGTATAGCGAAAAGATTAATTAGGGGAGAGACTGTCAGGTTGATTTGATTTATCTCCTGGAATGGGATAGCTTGACTGAGCCAATCAGGTTTTTGTGACGATTACAGAGAGTCTTCATCCAAAAACGTATTTCCAAAGAGAACATATGGAAATTAATCGTCGTTTCTGTTGTGTATTTAACACATTCATTATTTTAGCAAGTAAATATTTGCTGAGCTGAAGGTTTACAAGCGACGCAGTTTGTCTAGTCTAAACGGCTTATTGCATTTATCAAATGTTTCTTAGTTTGATTCAGGAACACCTGAAATGGCTCCATTAACATGTAAACATCGACCTTTTTATGACAACTGCCTACCCTTTTCATCTTGTGGTCTTCCCTGTTTCATAAGACAGAAGAAAAAAAGATTAAAATTAATAAGTCAAACTGATCTTAAGACTTTGCGATAACTAAGAACATGTTTACGGAAGTAATGTTCGTTATATATATATACCCTCATTACGAAACGTAGTAAGAGGAGGCGAAAAAAAGTGAATAAGTTGCGGTGGGGGGGTGGGGGGGGATGAAACATTCCCCACATAATGGCACGTCTCAGGAAGAGGTACTACTACGTCAGGCATGTGCTGTGTACTAGTACTAGTCTCACGGGCTTTGGGAAGTATCCCCACTTAGTCTAAATTTACTCTAACCTTAAGTAGTTTCCCATCATTAGCCAACAAAGGAGGAACATCCGAGGATAAAGCGCCCAGATTAGACGCGCGTACGCGCATGCGCATTTTAAACCTGAAATGGGGAAACCTTGTCACCAGAATTATGACGATAATCTCTCTCTCTCTCTCTCTCTCTCTCTCTCTCTCTCTCTCTCTCTCTCTCATCTGACATTAAGACGACATCTACGAAGAATCTTTCTGTAAAAGCTGAATTAGATTAGGAGAACAGAAGACCGTTATCATCGTCGAAAGAAGGGTAATTTAATGAGATTTAAAATGATAATGGAGACAGGGACTTTCTTGTGAAATTCAATTCAGCAGAAAGGTAAAAAAAAATAGTTGAGTATAAAGTTTTAAATTTCGACAAAATTCGTTAAATAACAAAGACTATTATTATATCTGCACTCTAGTATTTTCTATATGGCTTACAGCTCACAATTCCACAAAGATCCTAACGTTAACCTTAACCGTACTTTACACTTAATAATCAATACAAGTCTTTAAAAAAATCTCATCTGTGATATCTACGGTGGTGGAGAACAGCACCGAACATTTATTCAAGAATACTACCTAAAATCATACAAAAAACACATCGTGACATTACTTTAGAGACTATGAAATCCCCTAAAGAAAACAAGTTAAGCCCGCCACTAATGTTGAGTTATGCCTGCGCAGTTTTAACTGCAGAATTGGACTGTGCAGTTATAACTGTGCAGGCATAACTGAACGTTAGTGGCGGGCTTTAGGGAGTTTATAGATTATGACCAAAAGTGGTTGCAGAGTCAGGTGTGGAAAATGGAGAACTGGTCAGTGTTTGGGCACAATATTAGGAAAAACTACGATGTGGAGGGTGGCATCGTAAGCTGAACAAATACGCCTTAAAAAAGTGACCTCGCATTTTATTCACTTATATCTTTACAATACTTAGAGGCAAAGGAAATAGTGAATCAGGTGAAGCTTGTTAAACAGGGCAAATTAAAGAAACAGAGAAAGCTGGTCAAGGAACTAAAAGGGCGTTTCATGAAACTGTGGGAGGACTATAATGAAAGGAAATTTACAAGTAGTCAACTACTGAAGAAATGTGCACATATTTATGCGCAGTGTAAATCAGGGTGGTATTTCGGGCGAATTTGGGCTATATTTTTAGTTTAATTTTTACGTGAATTATTTAAAAAATTAGAGAAATATGTAATTGTACGAAATAAATGGTCCTAGAAACGTGAGAGGATTGGATTTCCATTGCTTACCCAATATATTTTCATAATAGACTTTGGATTGATTATGGATTACAAACATTAAAACATTATTATAAAATAATGTCATATATGTAAATACATATATTAGGTCCGAATATGTCAATCAGATGAAGGTCCGAATAAGCCCTGGATAAAAAATCAGAATAAGCCTGGAATTAAAACGGTTCTGAACCTTCCAAAGATCCTGGATAAACGATACGAAAATAAGCCTGGATAAAGTTCAAAAGATCCTGGCTCAAAGATAATCGAATAAGTCCGTGGGATAAAGGTCCAAATGATCCTGGATAAACAGATCCGAATAAGCCTGGATAAAGGTTCAAACATGAATCCATGGATAACAAGATCCGAATAAGCCTTGGAATAAAAAGGTTCAAATTGAGCCTGGATAAAGATCTGAACAAGCCTGGATAAAGATCTAAATAAGCCTGGATAAAATCAGCATAAGCCTGGATAAATGTCCAAATGATCGTGGATAAAGATCCAAATAAGCCGGGATAAATATCCGAATAAGCCGTGATAAAGGTCCCAAAATGATCCTGGATAAAGATCTGAAAAGCCTGGATAAGGTTCCAACGAATCCTGGATAAAGATCTGAATACCCGGATAAAGGTTCAAATGATCCTGGATAAAGATTTGAATAAGCCTGATAAGGTTCAAATGTCCTGGATAAAGATCTTGAATAAGCCTGGATAAGGTCCAAATGATCCTGGATAAAGATCATGAATAAGCCTGGATAAAGGTTCAACTGATCCTGCATAAGATACGAATAAGCCGGATAAAGGTTCAAATGAATCCTGCATAAAGATCCGAATAAGCCTTGGAAATAAAGGTTCAAATGGATCCCTGGAAATAAAGGATTCCAAATAAGCCTGGAAATAAAGGTTCAATAATGATCCTGGCATAAAGATCCGAAAATAAGCCTGGGATAAAGGTTAGGTTCAAATTGATCCTGGCAAATAAAGATCCGAATAAGTCTGGATAAAGGCTTCAAATAATCCTGGATAAAGATCCGGAATAAGCCTCGGATAAAAGGTTCAAATTGGATCCTGCATAAAGATCCGAATAAGTCCTGGAATAAAGGTTTAAAATAATGCCTGGCCAGATAAAGGATTCCGAAATAACGCCTGCGAGAAAGCGATTCCAAAGGATCCTGGCATAAAGCATCCGAAATAAGGTCCTGGATAAAGGTTTCAAAGTAATTCCTGGATAAAGATCGAATAAGCCTGAAGACTAAAGGTTCAAATGATCCTGGCATAAAATAAAGGAATTCCGAAATAAGTCTGGATAAAGGTTCCAAATAATCCTGGATAAAGGATCCGAATAAAGCCATGGAAATAAAGGTTCAAATGGATTCCTGCCCAATAAAGATCCGAAGAAGCCTGGCGATAAAAGCGTTTCAAATGATCCGGAATAAAGATCCAAATATAGGCCTGGATAAACGGTTTCAAATAATCGGGAATAAAGATATGAAAAGCCTGGATAAAGGCCTTCAAATGATCCTGCGAATAAAGGTTCCGAATAAGGCCTGGATAAAGGTTCCAAATGTGCCTGGATAAAGATACTGAATAAGCCCTGGGATAAAGGTTTTCCAAAGAGGATCCTGGATAAAGGTCCAAAATAAGGCCTGGATAAAAGGTTCAAAGATCCTGGAATTAAAGATACCGAATAAGGCCTGGATAAAGGTCCAAATCAGGTTTCCTGGATACAAAGATCCGAATAAGCCCTGGATAAAGGTTTCCAAGTGGAGCCTGGAAAATAAAGATCTGAATTAAGCCTTGGAATTAAAGGTTCAAATGATCAGTGGATTAAAGATCCGAATCAGCCACTGGATAAAGGTTTCAAATGAGCCCTAGATATAGGAGTCCGAATAAGCCTGGATAAAGGCGTTCAAGTGAGCCTGGATAAAGATCTGAATAAGCTTGGATTAAATAAAGGTTCCAATGAGCCCTGGCTAAAGAATCCGAAAATAAGCCCTGGAAAATAATAGGTTCAAATGAGCCTAGATATAGATCCGAATAAGCCCTGGCGATAAATAAAGGTTTCTAGTGAGCCTAGGATAAAGATCTAGAATAAGCTTAAAACTTGGCGCTGAAGGGTTCAAATGGATCCTGGATAAAGTATCTGAAGATAAGCCTGGATAAAGCGCTTTCAAATGATCCTGGATAAAGATCCGAATAAGCCTGGATAAAGGTTCAAATGATCCTGGATAAAGATCTGAATAAGCCTGGATAAAGGTCCAAATGAGCCTGGATAAAGATCTGAATAAGCCTGGATAAAGGTCCAAATGATCCTGGATAAAGATCCGAATAAGCCTGGATAAAGGTTCAAATGATCCTGGATAAAGATACGAATAAGCCTGGATAAAGGTCCAAATGAGCCTGGATAAAGATCTGAATAAGCCTGGATAAAGGTCCAAATGAGCCTGGATAAAGATCCGAATAAGCCTGGATAAAGGTTCAAATGATCCTGGATAAAGATACGAATAAGCCTGGATAAAGGTCCAAATGATCCTGGATAAAGATCCGAATAAGCCTGGATAAAGGTTCAAGTGAGCCTGGATAAAGATCTGAATAAGCTTGGATAAAGTTCAAATGAGCCTGGCCTAAGATCCGAATAAGCCTGGATAAAGGTTCAAATGATCCTGGATAAAGATCCGAATAAGCCTGGATAAAGGTTCAAGTGAGCCTGGATAAAGATCTGAATAAGCTTGGATAAAGGTTCAAATGAGCCTGGCTAAAGATCCGAATAAGCCTGGATAAAGGTCCAAATGAGCCTAGATATAGATCCGAATAAGCCTGGATAAAGGTTCAAGTGAGCCTGGATAAAGATCTGAATAAGCTTGGATAAAGGTTCAAATGATCCTGGATAAAGATACGAATAAGCCTGGATAAAGGTTCAAATGATCCTGGATAAAGATCCGAA
Organism: Macrobrachium nipponense; assembly: GCF_015104395.2. NCBI lineage: Eukaryota > Metazoa > Arthropoda > Malacostraca > Decapoda > Palaemonidae > Macrobrachium > Macrobrachium nipponense. The sequence goes on from NC_061098.1 coordinate 6,903,075, forward strand.
TAAGCCTGGATAAAGGTTCAAATGATCCTGGATAAAGATACGAATAAGCCTGGATAAAGGTCCGAATAAGCCTGGATAAAGGTTCAAATAATCCTGGATAAAGATCCGAATAAGCCTGGATAAAGGTCCAAATGAGCCTAGATATAGATCCGAATAAGCCTGGATAAAGGTTCAAGTGAGCCTGGATAAAGATCTGAATAAGCTTGGATAAAGGTTCAAATGATCCTGGATAAAGATCCGAATAAGCCTGGATAAAGGTTCAAATGATCCTGGATAAAGATCCGAATAAGTCTGGATAAAGGTCCGAATCAGGCTGGATAAAGATCCGAATAAGCCTGGATAAAGGTTCAAGTGAGCTTGGATAAAGATCCGAATAAGCCTGGATAAAGGTCCAAATGAGCCTAGATATAGATCCGAATAAGCCTGGATAAAGGTTCTAGTGAGCCTGGATTAAAGATCTGAATAAGCCTGGATAAAGGTTCAAATGATCCTGGATAAAGATCCGAATAAGCCTGGATAAAGGTTCAAATGATCCTGGATAAAGATACGAATAAGCCTGGATAAAGGTTCAAATGATCCTGGATAAAGATATGAATAAGTCTGGATAAAGGTCCGAATCAGGCTGGAAAAAGATCCGAATAATCCTGGATAAAGATCCGAATAAGCCTGGATAAAGGTCCAAATGAGCCTAGATATAGATCCGAATAAGCCTGGATAAAGGTTCAAATGATCCTGGATAAAGATCTGAATAAGCCTGGATAAAGGTTCAAATGATCCTGGATAAAGATCCAAATAAGCCTGGATAAAGGTTCAAATGAGCCTGGATAAAGATCCGAATAAGCCTGGATAAAGGTTCAAATAATCCTGGATAAAGATACGAATAAGCCTGGATAAAGGTTCAAGTGAGCCTGGATAAAGGTCCAAATGAGCCTAGATATAGATCCGAATAAGCCTGGATAAAGGTTCTAGTGAGCCTGGATAAAGATCTGAATAAGCTTGGATAAAGGTTCAAATGATCCTGGATAAAGATCCAAATAAGCCTGGATAAAGGTTCAAATGAGCCTAGATAAAGATCTGAATAAGCCTGGATAAAGGTCCAAATAATCCTGGATAAAGATACGAATAAGCCTGGATAAAGGTCCAAATGAGCCTGGATAAAGATCCAAATGAGCCTGGATAAAGGTCCAAATGATCCTGGATAAAGATCCGAATAAGCCTGGATAAAGGTCCAATGATCCTGGAATAAGATCCGTAGCTGGATAAAGGTCCAAATGAGCCTGGATAAAGATCCGGAATAACCTGGATAAAGGTTCATGATCCTGGATCAGGAATAATGATCCTGGATGAAGATCCGAATAAACCTGGATAAAGGTCCAAATGAGCCTGGATAAAGATCCAAATAAGCCAGGATAAAGGTTCAAATGTGCATGGATAAAGATTTGAATAAGCCTGGATAAAGGTTCAAATGATCCTGGATAAAGATCCGAATAAACCTGGATAAAGGTCCAAATGATCCTGGAGAAGATCCAAATAAGCCTGGATAAAGGTCCAATGAGCCTGGATAAAGATCCGAATAAGCCTGGATAAAGGTTCAAATGATCTTGGATAAAGGTCCAAATGATCCTGCATGAAGATCCGAATAAACCTGGATAAAGGTCCAAATGAGCCTGGATAAAGGTCCAAATGAGCCTGGATAAAGATCCGAATAAGCCTGGATAAAGGTTCAAATGTGCCTGGATAAAGATCTGAATAAGCGCGGATAAAGGTCCAAATGGGACTGGATAAAGATCCGAATAAGCCTGGATAAAGGTCCGAATGAGCCTGGATAAAGATTCGAATAAGCCTGGATAAAGGTCCAAATGTGCCTGGATAAAGATCCGAATAAGCGTGGATAAAGGTCCGAATGAGCCTGGACAAAGATTCGAATAAGCCTGGATAAAGGTTCGAATGAACCTGGATAAAGGTCCGAATAAGTCTGGATAAAGGTCTTAATCAGGCAGGATAAAGGTCCAAATATTCCTGGATAAAGGTCCGAATGAGCCTGGAAAAAGGTCTGAATAAGCCTGGATAAAGGTCTGAATCAGGCTGGATAAAGGTCTTAATCAGGCAGGATAAAGGTCCGAATGAGCCTGGATAAAGGTCCAAATGTGCCTGGATAAAGATCCGAATAAGCGTGGATAAAGGTCCAAATGAGCCTGGACAAAGATTCGAATAAGCCTGGATAAAGGTCCAAATGGGACTGGAAAAAGATCGAATAAGCCTGGATAAAGGTCCGAATGAGCCTGGATAAAGGTTCGAATAAGCCTGGATAAAGGTCCAAATGAGCCTGGATAAAGGTCCGAATAAGCCTGGATAAAGGACCGAATGAGCCTGGAAAAAGGTCTGAATAAGCCTGGATAAAGGTCTGAATCAGGCTGGATAAAGGTCTTAATCAGGCAGGATAAAGGTCCGAATGAGCCTGGATAAAGGTCCAAATGAGCCTGGATAAAGGACCAAATGAGCCTGGATAAAGGTCCAAATAAGTCTGGATAAAGGTCTTAATCAGGCAGGATAAAGGTCCAAATGAGCCTGGAAAAAGGTCTGAATAAGCCTGCATAAAGGTTCGAATGAACTTGGATAAAGGTTCGAATAAGTCTGGATAAAGGTCTTAATCAGGCAGGATAAGGGTCCAAATATTCCTGGATAAAGGTCCGAATGAGCCTGGAAAAAGGTCTGAATAAGCCTGGATAAAGGTCTGAATCAGGCTGGATAAAGGTCCAAGTATTCCTAGATACAGGTCCAAATGAGCCTGAATAAAGGTCCAAATATTCCTGGATAAAGGTTCGAATGAGCCTGGATAAAGGTCCGAATAAGCCAGGATAAAAGTCTGAATAAGCCTGGATAAAGGTCCTAATGAGCCTGGATAAAGGTCCGAATTATGCTGGATAAAGGTCCAAATAAGCCTGGACAAAGGTCTGTATAAGCCTGGATAAAAGCCGGAATCAGGCTGGATATAGGTCCGAATGAGTCTGGATAAAGGTCCAAATAAGCCTGGGTAAAGGTCCGATTAAGCCTGGATAACCGTCCAGATGAGCCTGGATAAAGGTCCAAATCAGCCAAGGTCCGAATAAGCCTGGATAATGGTACAAATAACCCTGAACTGGATCAGCCTGGATAATTGTACGAATAAGCCTGATCTGAATAAGCCTGGATAAAGGCCCGAATATGCCTGGATAAAGGTCTGAATGAGTCTGGATAAATCTCTGAATCAGGCAGGATAAAGGTCCAAATGAGCCTGGATAAAGGTCTGAATAGCCTGGATAAAGGTCCATATCGGGCTGGATAAAGGTCCGAGTGAGCCTGAATAAAGGTCCTAATTATACTGGATAATGGTCCGAATAAGCCTGGATATAGTCGAATAATCCTGGATAAAGGCCCAAATCAGCCTGGATAAAGGTCCGAATAAGCCTGATCCCGTTTAGTTCGTTCTTTCTGATAACCGTAGTTATCAACCGTGACAGTTATCAGTCCTTTTACTTTGGTTATCGTATAGAAACTATGTGTATGTAGCTATGTCTTGAGAGAGATGGTTTATTGTTTAATATAAAAAAAATGCTTCAGCAATTATAAGGTAATATTGATCTTATCTATCAATTGAGTGTTGCAGTTCGTTCAATGCAACGCTTGAGATGGAAGAAAGAAGCCGAGGTTCTCGTTTTTGACAAGATTTTGTTGGTATTAAGAAAATTTATCTTATCATCTTCATATCTTTAAGAACAATATTGTAGTATAATTTTGATTTTAAATATTAACGAAGCAAAGAAATATATAATAATCATATTTCATCAATATAAACTATGAATCCTAAATAATGGTGGATCTCGGCGTTTATATCTGAATCTGTAATCGGTGAAATACTCTACTTTGCAAGTGTACTGCTATTTTTGGTTCCAATTAAGGTAACCATGAATTCATGAATGACTAAATGATTTGAGGCGATAATATTATTCCGCAATGTTCAAATGTGTAAAGTTCAAATGTCTTGGAGAGAAATC